>NC_090450.1:4809605-5112894 GCF_031143425.1 Pleurodeles waltl
TGAAAGTGAGACAGTTGCCTTAGGGATAGTTAGCAGGCCTGAATGTGCACCACCTTAACATAGTCAGCCAAGGCACACATAAAATCAGCGGTATGCATGCTTAAAGCATCATCCTTTAGGTTCCTTGGGATGCAGGGGTATGAAAACATCTGGTGGACCACCACCACAATGTCATAATATTCAGTAAGAAATAGGCGATTTATCCCAACCTTTGTTCATGAATTTGTTTATGAAAAGCTTTCAATATAGCACTCTTGATTTTTAAAACCACTGATGGTCCTGTAAGCAGAGTGAGTGTGAGAGTTCATGAGATGTCTGAGAGTGTAATGAGATGTGACTAAGTGAGTATTAAACAGACGTTATATACTTGAAAGAGTCTAACATGAGCCCATTGGACACACTGTCAAAGGATAGATGCGACATATCCTACATTACTTCTCTTTTAATTTAATCATCTGCTTTATAGTAATCACTGCAAAAAAAAAAAAATTTCAACACGGGAAAACACATTATTTGTCCATTTTGGGGGTTAGGTGTGTGGATTAGCCCTGGGTGGAGAGAACAGAGTCCGGCTTTGCGGAATTCCACGGAGTTGAAAAAAAACTTAGTGGAATTCCGTGAAGCTGGAACCCCTTCCGTACCCCGTGGAGTCTGAAGGTAATAAAAGCTGCTGTTTCAGGTCTCTTGTCCCGGGGCAGGGCGGTGCACAAGAGGCCTGAAATGGCAGCTTTCTTTTCCTGAATTCAGGGCAGGGCCGTAGGCAGAAAGAGCTGCCAGGCCTATTGTGAACCGGCCTGCCCAGGGTCATAGACAGTGAAAGCTGCAGTTTCAGTCCTTGTTTGAGCACCAGGGCGCACAAACAATGACAAAACAAAGAAATGGACGAGGACTTACCTGAGGCTTCTCGGGGGTCCTCCTCTCCTTGTCGTTCGATAGCAACAATGAGTCCTTTCCAGTGGCTGCCTCCTGTGCTCCGGTGCGTGTGCTGCACAGCGCAAGCACAGACTGTCTGCTCTTGCTCTGTGCAGCCCATACTGGGCTGAAGCACGCACCGGATGAGCTCCACTCCACTCCACTGGGGGGGGCTAGTGGAGTTTTTTGGATAACTGCACTCCAAGCAGATTGCGTAGTTCCAAAAACTCTGTTAGCTCCGCCAGTGGAGCAGAGCTCCCCGCACACCACTAATCTGGGTAAATTCTGATAAGCACTGATTTCAGAAGGATTGGAAAAGACTGAGAAAACACCACTGAAATCCACAAATCAAATTCAATGCTGAAAACAGGGCAGCCCAAATATAACAGAAGCATAAACATGATCTTGCTCCAACAGTAATTTTGCCAATTATGGTGCCGCTCATCACCATAATTGTACAGATTCACCTTCTGGATGCTGATGACTCCAAAGAAAAGATCCACATCTGCTATGATCGTGTAAAATTATAGTCATGGCCAGTATTTCGAAGAAGTCTCACCTGAGGCTTCCACCCTCATAGGGATCCATCCAGGAAGCGGTCCCAAACAGACCAAGCACACAAAGAAAACGCATGCCAAGTCCACACAACGTTACCGCTGGCGCCATCTCACAGCAGACACCTGGCGTGAGACCTTCTCTCGGAGAATTATGTCATACATGCCAACACATCTGATTCAGACGGGAGACTCCTGATTTTTAAAGCCAAACATGACTGTATTTTACCTTTCTCCTGTCTAAAATTACCACTATTTCAATGAAACTCAATGTAGAAAATGAATTAGCCCTATTTATTTCTGAAACCCTCCCCGTTACGCAATAGCCAATGCTGGCATGTATGCTATGATAACGGAGTCGCCTTACTTAAAACATATACAAAAATAATACAAAAATTGTCATTCTCAGATTTGACTTCCCCACCTTAAAGTAGAAACATACATTCCTAAAATATTTTTTAAAATCCTGAAAGATACTGCCATTACCACATTTGGCACCCATATCATGAGACTGAAAGGTTCAATGCCCATTGCACGCCTGACATAAAGCAGTCAGCACTACATTACTGAGACCCTACAAGAGTCCAGCACATACTGGTGACCAGCTCTGTATTTTATTTCTAGCCTCTGTTTCAGAATTCCTACCAAACATTCACCATCATCCCATTTGACGTGGCCCTTCTCCAATCACAGATCACATAAACTTGCTTTCTTGTGGCCACGCCCCCAGTCTGGCCTGCTCTATGTTGGCTCCCTACAGTGACCTCTGCCTGTTTCTTGTCCCTAAGGGAGGAAGTGGAATCCAACCTGGAGTTCCTTGGGCTGTTGGTGATGGAGAACCAGCTGAAACCTGAGACCAAACCTGTGCTGCAGGAGCTCCTGGAGGCCAGGATCAGGACGGTAATGGTGACAGGTATACCAGCGGGATTACCGCCTTCTTTGTACATATGTGGTTTATTGTGGTTTAAATGCAAGAATCAGGTCAATAATGGTGACAGGTATACCAGCGGGATTACCGCCTTCTTTATACATCTGTGGTTTATTGTGGTTTAAATGCAAGAATCAAGACGGTAATGGTGACAGGTATACCAGCTGGATTACCGCCTTCTTTATACATCTGTGGTTTATTGTGGTTTAAATGCAAGAATCCGGTCAGTGTTGGTGACAGGTATACCCGCAGGATTAATGCATTCTTTCTACATCTGTGTTTTATTGTGGTTTAAATGCAAGAATCAGGATGGTAAGGATGACAGGTATACCAGCTGGATTACCGCCTCCTTTCTACATCTGTGTTTTATTGTGGTTAAGTGCCAGAATCAGGTAAAAAATGGTGACAGGTATACCAGTGGGATTACCACATTCTTTGTACATCTCTACTTTATTGTGGTTAAATGCAAATATCAGGACAGTAACGGTGACAGGTATACCAGTGGGATTACCACATTCTTTATACATCTCTGCTTTATTATGGTTAAGTGCAAGAATCAGGACAGTAACGGTGACAGGTATATCAGCGGGATTACTGCCTTCTTTATACATCTCTGCTTTATTGTGGTTAAGTGCCAGAATCAGGTCAAAAATGGGGACAGGTATACCAGTGGGATTACCACATTCTTTGTACATCTCTGCTTTATTGTGGTTAAGTGTAAATATCAGGACAGTAATGGTGACAGGTATACCAGCGGGATTACCACATTCTTTGTACATCCCTGCTTTATTATGGTTAAGTGTAAGAATCAGGATTTTAATGGGGACAGGTATACCAGCGGGATTACCACATTCTTTATATATCTCTGCTTTATTGTGGTTAAGCACAAATATCAGGACAGTAATGGTGGCTGGTATACCAATGGGATTACCACATTCTTAGTATATCTCTGCTTTATTGTGGTTAAGTGCAGATATCAGGACAGTAATGGTGAGAGGTATACCAGCGGGATTACCACATTCTTAGTATATCTCTGCTTTATTGTGGTTAAGTGCAAATATCAGGACAGTAATGGTGAGAGGTATACCAGCGGGATTACCACATTCTTTGTACATCTCTGCTTTATTGTGGTTAAGTGCAAGAATCAGAACAGTAACGGTGACAGGTATACTAGCGGGATTACCTCATTCTTTTTACATCTCTGCTTTATTGTGGTTAAGGGCAAATATCAGGACAGTAACAGTGACAGCTATATCAGCGGGATTACCGCCTTCTTTATACATCTCTGCTTTATTGTGGTTAAGTGCAAGAATCAGGACTTTAATGGGGACAGGTATACCAGCGGGATTACCACATTCTTTGTACATCTCTGCTTTATTGTGGTTAAGTGCAAATATCAGGACAGTAACGGTGATAGGTATATCAGCGGGATTACCGCCTTCTTTATACATCTCTGCTTTATTGTGGTTAAGTGCAAGAATCAGGACTTTAATGGGGACAGGTATACCAGCGGGATTACCTCATTCTTTTTACATCTCTGCTTTATTGTGGTTAAGGGCAAATATCAGGACAGTAACGGTGATAGGTATATCAGCGGGATTACCGCCTTCTTTATACATCTCTGCTTTATTGTGGTTAAGTGCAAGAATCAGGACTTTAATGGGGACAGGTATACCAGCGGGATTACCACATTCTTTGTACATCTCTGCTTTATTGTGGTTAAGTGCAAATATCAGGACAGTAACGGTGACAGGTATATCAGCGGGATTACCGCCTTCTTTATACATCTCTGCTTTATTGTGGTTAAGTGCAAGAATCAGGACTTTAATGGGGACAGGTATATCGGCGGGATAACCACATTCTTCTTACACATGTGCACAGTAGCGTTTAAACTCAAGAATCAGGACAGTAATGGTGGTAGTTATACCAGTTGGATTACAGCATTTGTTGTACAAAGGTGCTTGATTAGGGCTAAATACAAGAATGCAAACTGTAATGGTAACAGCTATGAAAGTGGGATTACTGCCTTTATTTACACATGCACTTGGCAGAGGTTCAAGGCAAGAGTTAGGACAGTGTGATTACTGCCTTCTTTGTGCACACACCCACTACATGGGATACATTTGAGAATCAGGACATTAATGGTGACAGTATACCAATAGGATAGTCCCTTCTCTGTGTGCATGCATTTACATGGGCGTGCTCCTGGGAATGTTTATAAACCACTTAAGAAAGTGAGCCTCCAATTTAGGCACCACATGGAAAACCTTGTCAAAAAACAAACCCCAGGTTTCCAGTGCTGCTCATTCCAATAACTAAAAATACAGCAACAAGATTGCCGAATGGAATGCTTGAATCTTTCTCAAACATTGGCAATCACTCTTGGCTGCATCCCAAACCATTATTACTCGAGCAGTATGCCACCTTAGTTTGGGAACAGCTATATGCAAACTAGCAGTGGCCCTTTTCCTAATGGGAACAGTCCATCCCAGACTGGCAAGCCAGGTCCTCCCAAAACAGAATCCAGGCATCCTGGGGCCGATATTACCCTGTAAAATCACTCGGACCACATCGCAGTCCACCACTATTTGGCACACTGTGCCGCCTCAGTTTGGAGCCCTCCATATGCAAATCAGTCTTAACCCTGATCCCCATGGGAACAGTCCAGTCTGAACTGCCAAGCCAGGTCCTCCATGAACTGGAACACAAGCAACCCAGGACCTGTTTCGCCCCAGTTTGGGCTCATCAGCCTTATGTTGCTTGATTCCTGTGGTGCAGTGAGCCCGTGACCCCCGTCTGGGCATACCCATCACACACCTAGAGCATCAAATGCGGCAACAACAGGGTGATGGATGGAATGTTTGAATTCATCTCAGCTTCTGGCAATTGCTCGGGCCACATCTCAATCCATTGTTTTTTGACCACTGTGTTACCTCAGTTTAGACCTAGCCATTTGCAAATGAACCCAAATCCTATCTCCACGGGAACAGTCCACCCAGAACTGCCAAGCGAGGTCCTCCCTGAACTTTAATACAAGCAACCTAGGACCAGTAGCGCCCTGATGATCACTAGACCGTATCCCAGTCCTTTGTTATTTTTCACAACCAAACACATAGTAGATGTGAGATGAATAATGCAAACCGGTATGTTTTGGATTCTAAAACACATCATTTACAAATGGTACAATTAGTGCAGACATTATTTTCAAAGTGAGTTTGTGCACCTTGTATTGATAATACATTATGGCCCTCATTACAACCTCGGCGGTCTTTGCAAAAGACCGCAGAGGCTGCGGGAGCCAGAATACGGCCAGTGCTACCCGTATTTCTGGCTCCCTATTAGGACTTTTCCGCTAGGCCAGAGGATGGTAACAGTGTTACCGTCTGCTGGCCCAGTGGAAAAGTCACATCAACATTGCTGCTGGCTCGTAATAGAGCCGGTGGCAATGCTGATGTGCAGCGGGTGCAGTAGCACCAGTTGCACATTTCACTGCCCGCAGTTCGGGCAGTGAAATGCGTGACGGGGCTATGCCTGGGGCCCCTGCACTGCCCATGCCAAGTGCATGGGCAGTGCAGGGGCACCCAGGGGCATCCCAAGTCCCCTTACCGCCAGCCTTTCCAATACGGTGTCTACCGCCATGGAAAGGCTGGTGGTAATGGGAGTCGAAATCCCCAGGACAGCGCTACTTGCAGCGCTGCCCTTGCGGATTCCAAAAGCCGGGACCTCCATGGCGGTATACCGCCGGTCCCGGCTGTGTTACAGCGGCGAAACTGCTGCAGTCATAATATGGTGACTAGTACCGCCAGGCTGTTGGCGGTACTAGCGCCACTGAAGCCCTGGCGGTCACCGACCGCCAGGGTTAAATGAGAGCCTTTGTGTATGACATGATCCACATTAAAACACACCATTTTGATGTTTGCAGCTGGAATCTATGTGACCGTTTATGGTATATTTAAGATAGCTTGTACTCATGTTCCTCAGGTGACAACCTTCAGACGGCACTTACAGTTGCAAAACATTCTGGAATGATCTCTGAGTCCAGCACCACCATCCTGGTCACTGCGTGTGGACCTGAAGGCTCCAGCCTGCCGTCGGTCACCCTATGCGTGGTGGACTATATGAAGAACAAGATGAATGGAGTTGGAGTAAGCAATGCCTCGTGGTATACAAATTTTAGGGGAGGGAGTAATTTACCGTTGTTAGTTATTAACAAATTACTGCAAAATTACATACAATTATGTGTAATTACACAAAATTGAAATCCATCATTTAGATGTATATTTTAGTGTGAAATCCATCCTTGCATCAATTTGTTATGCAAGGAAACATTTCAGGGTAATAAAAAGTGAAAAATGCATTCACTGTAATTTTGAATTGAGAATGGCACGTTCGCAGTAATTTTTTACCACCAATGGGGAGGGTTAAATTTTGGGGAAAAAAAGGGTCAATTCATTATTAGTTTCCGCCTTTATTGGCGCACATCAGACTATTAGAATGTTTCATAACAATTTTATATGAAAACTAGTTTTAGAATTCACTATATGACAGTATGACTGATTGTTTTCAAACATTTTTAAAGGGGAAATCCCACTCCCAAGCAAACCCTCCTAGAAAACATGAGGCTCCCTTGACTCGCTTATTGGAATTTGGGGCACGTGTTACGCCCCACCACCTTCAAAGATCACCAGCTGCCATTGTGAATGTAAATGTTTCCAGATTTCCTTATCTTGCGATAGTCTACCCACACTCTATACATGGCTGGAAGAAGGGACGACTGTAGGGCGATGCGAGTGGTGCAGCTGCACCATGTGCTGGCCTGCATTGGGGGCTCTGACCTGGGAGGGGCGCTATGTTTAGCAATAACTTAGGAAACTTGCAATTTAAAATGTCAAGATAACTCTGGTGATTAATGTTCCTGCTAGGGAGAGAGATGGGAGTTTTGCCTAGTGGCAACTTTGACTCTCCATAAAGTAACGAAGAGGGTTAATGTGCCTGCTGCAAAAAACAGAACTATATTTGATGTGGATAGCTGAGTAGATTAGTAAAGCCAGTCTTTACAAGCACTTTAAAGCAAATTAATGTATGTTAAAGGGAGGGCTATGACAGTGGTGTAATGAAACTGAAGAGGGTCCTACTGCAAAGTACCTGTAGGGGCGCCCTCCTCCCTGGACTCAGTCAGGGGTTGGCTGCCCCTGCACTGTGTACTGTGCTGAGGGGGGGCCCTTGAATCTACCCCTTCATCACCTTGGGGGCTGCAGGGTCCTTTGTTACACCACTGGGCTATGGGGAGATGAGTGGCACATTTGTCGGGTGGTAGTTAGTGAATCCGAGGAGGTAGTGATAGGGTGGGGGGGTGCCAAAAAAGGTGCCCCCAGAGATAAAGACGGCCCTGGCTGGAAAGTAATGGAGGAATCCACTCCTAGTCCACAGCCGTCTGGCAAAGTCTCACCCGGAGTATCACCGCCTCAGCGAGTCACACTTACTCCTTCCAAAGACAACAAAACACTCTGAGGATGTAAGTGGTCGGCAGATGGCCAGCGAGCTATTAATGCATTTATCCTACATATTCCATTCTCCAAAAACATGAACAAAAATTTGGGGGGATAGACCTTGTTGAAGCTTTCAAAGAAACCTCCCTCAGCTGTTTCCAGCCCCCGGCAGAAGAAGAGGAAGTTTATGAAGCCAGAAACGAATTATTTGCTGAGGGAAACACCCTGGAGGGATGATCCATCTTTTAATTCAGTACTCCTCTGATTTGTATAAGGTCTAAGCAGCAAAGATGTAATCACACTTAGGAACTTTTCTGGAATGTGAGGGGGCAAGGTGAGACACGTGGTCCCATGTAGCCAGTTTATGAATGTTCTTAAAAAAAATTCCCGATCTTAACACCACGGGGGGACTGGTGGTCAAAAAATAAAACCTCCCCGGATCAGTGATTCACCTCATATCGAGACACCAAAGTATTACTCCCACCAACTCTGCAGCATTCGTGGTGTGAGTGAGACACAATGGAGGATCTATAGAAGAGAGAGCCCTCCAGAGCAAAGTCACAGGAAGCGGTCCCCATCATGTTGCATTGCTACTCATCTTGCACTGCGGTGAAGACAGGAGTGAGCCTTCTGACGCCGTTCTTCTGGGAGACCTATACTACAAAATCTGATAAATGATTGGGGCCTGAAAGCACGTTTGCCCATATACGGGCATAAGATAGGAGGCCTGTAGGAAGACCAAAACCCACTATTTAGCTGGAAACAATGGTTTGCTGAGACCACAAATCAACAACCCAGTTTTGAAGTAGAACAGTTCCAAAATACTCCATATCCTGTGCTGGTGAAGAAAGGACATCTCAGTATTTGGAAAGAAAACCCAAGCATCGTCACCTGGTTGGTCCATGCAGGAGCCTCTCATCTAAGTAGGGATGAAGAGCTGAACCCCTTGTAGAGAGAAGAATGGGGGACTTTATGAGACCTGGAGGACTTGAGACTGAAGTGAAGGGCAGCGAATGTCCCATGAGGACATAAAACCACAACAACCTCAGATGAGTTGCCGTGTTTGGATTTGAAGGTAAACATCATAAAGGATGAGAGATGTAAGGAAATGTAATCACCAGTTGTAAGGAAATGCCTCCTTGGCATGGTTACCCCCTGCTAACCAGGCCCCAGCACCAGTGTTCTTTCCCTAACCTGTACTTTATCCACACAATTGTCACACCCTGGCATCCAGGTAAGTCCCTTGTAACTGGTACCCCTGGTACCAAGGGCCCTGATGCCAGGGAAGGTCTCTAAGGGCTGCAGCATATCTTATGCCACCCTGGGGACCCCTCACTCAGCACAGACACACTGCTTGCCAGCTTGTGTGTGCTGGTGAGGACAAAACGAGTAAGTCGACATGGCACTCCCCTCAGAGTGCCGTGCCAACCTCACACTGCCTATGCAGTATAGCTAAGTCACCCCTCTAGCAGGCCTTACAGCCCTAAGGCAGGGTGCACTATACCATGGGTGAGGGCACCAGTGCATGAGCACTGTGCCCCTACAGTGTCTAAGCCAAACCTTAGACATTGTAAGTGCAGGGTAGCCATAAGAGTATATGGTCTGGGAGTCTGTCAAACACGAACTCCACAGCACCATAATGGCTACACTGAAAACTGGGAAGTTTGGCATCAAACTTCTCAGCACAATAAATGCACACTGATGCCAGTGTACATTTTATTGTAAAATACACCCCAGAGGGCACCTTAGAGGTGCCCCCTGAAACCTTAACCAACTACCTGTGTAGGCTGACTGGTTTTAGCAGCCTGCCACACTCGAGACATGTTGCTGGCCACATGGGGAGAGTGCCTTTGTCACTGTGGCCAGTAACAAAGCCTGCACTGGGTGGAGATGCTAACACCTCCCCCAGGCAGGAGCTGTAACACCTGGCGGTGAGCCTCAAAGGCTCACCCCCTTTGTTTCAGCACCACAGGGCACTCCAGCTAGTGGAGTTGCCCGCCCCCTCCGGCCACGGCCCCACTTTTGGCGGCAAGGCCGGAGGAAATAATGAGAATAACAAGGAGGAGTCACTGGCCAGTCAGGATAGCCCCTAAGGTGTCCTGAGCTGAAGTGACTCTAACTTTTAGAAATCCTCCATCTTGCAGATGGAGGATTCCCCCAATAGGGATAGGAATGTGACCCCCTCCCCTTGGGAGGAGACACAAAGAGGGTGTACCCACCCTCAGGGCTAGTAGCCATTGGCTACTAACCCCCCAGACCTAAACACGCCCTTAAATGTAGTATTTAAGGGCTCCCCTGAACCTAAGAATTTAGATTCCTGCAACTTAAAGAAGAAGAGGACTGCTGAGCTGAAAAATCCTGCAGAGAAGAAGAAGACACCCACTGCTTTGGCCCCAGCCCTACCGGCCTGTGTCCCTCCTTCGGAAGAAAACTGCTCCAGCGACGCTTTCCCCAGCACCAGCGACCTCTGAATCCTCAGAGGACTGCCCTGCTTCCAAAAGACCAAGAAATTCCCGAGAACAGCGGCCTTGTTCAACAAAGACTGCAACTTTGTTTCCAGAGGAGCAGATTTAAAGACCCCTGCAATCCCCGCAAGAAGCGTGAGACTTGCAACACTGCACCCGGCGACCCCGACTCGACTTGTGAAGAAACAATGCTACAGGGAGGACCCCCAGGCGACTCCAAGACTGTGAGTAACCAAAGTTGTCCCCCCTGAGCCCCCACAGCGGCGCCTGCAGGGGAATCCCGAGGCTCCCCCTGACCGCGACTGCCTGACTCTGAAATCCCGATGCCTGGAAAAGACCCTGCACCCGCAGCCCCCAGGACCTGAAGGATCGGAACTCCAGTGCAGGAGTGACCCCCAGGAGGCCCTCTCCCTTGCCCAGGTGGTGGCTACCCCGAGGAGCCCCCCCCTCTTGCCTGCCTGCAACGCTGAAGAGACCCCTTGGTCTCTCATTGAAACCTATTGGAAACCCGACGTGTGTTTGCACACTGCACCCGGCCGCCCCCGCGCTGCTGAGGGTGTACTTTTTGTGCTGACTTGTGACCCCCTGGTGCCCTACAAAACCCCCCTGGTCTGCCCTCCGAAGACGCGGGTACTTACCTGCTGGCAGACTGGAACCGGGGCACCCCCTTCTCCATTGAAGCCTATGTGTTTTGGGCACCTCTTTGACCTCTGCACCTGACCGGCCCTGAGCTGCTGGTGTGGTGACTTTGGGGTTGCTCTGAACCCTCAACGGTGGGCTACCTTGGACCCCAATTTGAACCCCGTAGGTGGTTTACTTACCTGCAAGAACTAACATTACTTTACTTCCACCAGGAACTGTGAAAATTGCAGTGTCCACTTTTAAAATAGCTATATGTGTTTTATGTAAAAAGTATATATGCTATTGTGATTATTCAAAGTTCCTAAAGTACTTACCTGCAATACCTTTCAAATGAGATATTACATGTAGAATTTGAACCTGTGGTTCTTAAAATAAACTAAGAAAAGTTATTTTTCTATACAAAAACCTATTGGCTGGAATTGTCTCTGAGTGTGTGTTCCTCATTTATTGCCTGTGTATATGTACAACAAATGCTTAACACTACTCCTTTGATAAGCCTACTGCTCGACCACACTACCACAAAATAGAGCATTAGTATTATCTCTTTTTGCCACTATCTTACCTCTAAGGGGAACCCTTGGACTCTGTGCATACTATTCCTTACTTTGAAATAGCACATACAGAGCCAACTTCCTACACCAGTGAATCTCCTTGTAGACATTTGTTGTCACTGATTTGTTGCTTCTCTTCAAGTCTATGAGTTACCTGTAGACGGCGGATAGTGTCCATACCAGAAGCATCTCGGAATGAACAGAGGCAGAGTACTTGGACCAGGACTAAAGCTATTTCTGTTATTTGTAATCGAAATATAGATCTCCTGGTACAAGACCTAAAGCATGCCTCTCTGCCTTTCTCCAGGGACAGAGGGTCTGAATGATTAGAGATCATGGACGCAGAGTCAATGGTACTATTGGTACTATTGCAGAGACTGTAGTAATCATCTCCAAGAACCAGCTTCTGAAATTATTTTTTGCATCATGTCAAAGGTGACAAGTCGTGCACTGTAAAATAACATTAGGTTTCAGAAACACAAGAGGCAAAACAAATCCTTCACGCGTACTTCCCATGTAAACACTATGGGGGTGATTCCTATAATGGCGGTCCGAGACCGCCAGGGTAGGGGACGGAGGATGCACCGCCAACAGGCTGGTGGTGCATCAAGGGCAATTCTGACCACGGCGGTAAAGCCGCGGTCAGAAAAGGGAAGCCGGCGGTTTCCCGCCGGTTTCCCGCCGGTTTCCCGCTGCCCCTGTGAATCCTCCACGGCGGCGCTGCAAGCAGCGCCGCCATGGGGATTCCGACCCCCTTCCCGCCAGCCTGGTTCTGGCGGTGAAAAAGGCTGGCGGGAACGGGTGTCGTGGGGCCCCTGGGGGCCACTGCAGTGCCCATGCCAATGCATGGGCACTGCAGGGGTCCCCTAACAGGGCCCCACATTGATTTTCAGTGTCTGCCTAGCAGATACTGAAAATCGCGATGGGTGCAACTGCACCCGTCGCACACCAGCAACTCCGCCGGCTCCATTCGGAGCCGGCTTCCTCGTTGCTGGTGCTTTCCCACTGGGCGGGCGGGCGGCCTTTTGTCAGAATGACCGCCGCGGTCTTTTGACCGCGGTACGGTCTTCTGGCGGTTCCCGCAATGTTAGAATAACCCCCTATGTGTAGTTGTGTGTGGGCTTGCACACTCCGGCTTGCCTTATCTGACTCCCAGTTATGTCACTTTGGATAATAAAAACACCTTTTATGCAGCAGACATTTGGCTGAGCCTGGTAAACAAGTGACAGTCTCTCTGGAGGTCAAATTATTATATGTCCAGAGGGAAAAAGATGGATTACTCACTGTCCTACCAAGCTTATTTCAAATAAAAAGTGAGTTCAGACATGAGGCACTGAAATGTCAACACGTGACATGGCAAGGAGGTTTGTTTGTAGAGCCAAGCTGTTATGCGGTTCCTACTTAGGTAATAGGACTGTGTTTAGGGAGGAGCACCACCAAGCGTGGGAGAATGAGTGAGACCCACGTCGCTAGGTAGCTGTCGGCCTGACTCCTGGCTAGCTCACAGTGGCTCACCCAAACCTCCAAACCTGTTGGGGTAAAAGGTGATTACCGCAACCGCTACAAGATCTTGGAGGGATGCTCTGTGGAGAAAATGCTATTTGCAAGAGGACGGGTTTTAGGGCCAGATGTATCAAAGAATTTAATCCATTCTGGGTCTATGGGAAAATGTGTTCGTACATATGGCCCTTAATCCCTCAAAAACAGACTGCTGCTCTTCAGCTTGTGGCAGTGAAAGCGGAGGTTTGTTAGAGAGCAGCACTCTTGCACGGGATCGGCAGCACTGTCCACAGTACAGTGATTAGAATTTAAAGATGTTTGCGTAAATTAATGTTACTTCTACCGGTGAACCATAAGTTGTTTTTTGTTTACAGGAGATGTCCATTAGCATTGAAGGAAAATGCAGCCACGCCTTGGCGTTGCAAGATTACCACTTCGCCATGGATGGAAAATCCTTCCAGGTCATTCTGCAGCATTTCTACAGTCTGCTCCCAAAAGTAAGTTTAACATTGCAACAGTAGTATTTGTACATATGTCGATTTGCAAAATAGAAACGCATTCAGTACAAGTCAGTGCGCAAATTCTCACCCCTTTCTACTAATGCACTCTTCGTCCCCAAGGCCCCAAAACGCACGATGCTTCAGAAGTCAAATGGATATAAAACCTGCAAAAAGGACAACGGAAACAATTGAAACCAAACTTAAATCTTCCCATAAATCAACGAAAGCAAATTCATGTAAAACAATATTATAGTGCTAAATGGTTTTATCACAAAGGATACCTACTAATGGGAGTTGAAAGGAACAATATCTTTACAACAGCTTTCGTTATACATTTTCAGAACCTCATACCACAGTTTTGAGGTGCTCCTGTTACTCAAAGGATGTAAGGCTGAGCTGGCTTTGTAGGGGATGGAGATCAAGGCCTGCAGATCACAGTAATTGTCTTGGAGAAACCTCTAACTCACCGGGGAATGGTGTTGGCTCATGAGCACAAGGCATTTTAAGCACAATTTGGGAACAAAGGTTTCTGTGGGTTAAGCTGTATGTTCTGGATTCATCTTAAGATTTCCAGGCTCTGGTGTCCCCTTAGGTGGTATGGAAACATGAGACCACAGGGCATATTTAAGAGCCCCTAGTGCCACATTAGCGTAATTTTTTTACGCTAGTGGCCCAACGAGGCCGAAATCCCCGCACCATGTTTACCAAGTGGTGCAATGCAAACCAAGAGATTTCTTTGTGTGGTTTTTTTCTGCACTTTTAATGCCTGATCAGAGCAGGCGTTTAAAGGAGGCGGCAATGATTACAATGGGCCTCAATGGGCTTTGCAGAACAGGGCTAATCCTGCAAAGCTCTGGAGTAGCTGTCTCCCAACTACAGCCATGATGCGCCATATTTTAAATATGTTGCACGCACGGTGGTGTTAGAGAACGCTAAGGCACGCAAGAAGACTGGAGCTGCACTGTGTGCCATGCCACTTTTCTTAAATATGCCCCCTAGGGGTGTTAGAACCCTTGTGGTTCTGAGCAGACTTAGAGATGAGATTGCACAACCTGCTGGGAGGTGCTAAGCTATGTGCTAAGCTATGACGTAATGAGTGAGTGAGTGTGTGATCATATGTGGATGAATAAAGACGTCTAATCAAGAGCTCCATGTGTGGAGTGGTCTTTCCGCGCTCCCAGGCTGGAGAGGACACTACACACACCAGTGCATTCATCTGTCCACTGTGACAACTGCCGGCAGCAGCCTAGAATCAACACCTGTAGATCTGGAACCAGCAGTAGAACTAGAACCCCTCTACCAGCCGGTGTGAGCCGATCTATTTGCGATGCCAATGCTTTTACCCCATGATGTGCAGTATTGGCACAAAACAGCTGCCACTTACATCAAAAAATGAAAAACAATGGTTTTGTTGTAGCAATGGAATTAACAGCAAATGGAGGCTGTCTGACCCTTAAAAAAATCACAATAAAAAATAAAATAAAACGTAAATCCCTGCGAGGGGTGAGGGTGGAACGGATGAAGAGGTAGGAGCAAAGAAGGAGGAAGTGTGGGGAGGAGAGGAAACATAAAAATAAGGCTGGGTGGTGGGAGGAGGCAGAAAGGAGGGGAGAAGCAGAACTGGAGGAAGATAGCAACACGGAACACGAGGGAGGAGAGAGAGAGGACCGCATAAAGAGAGAGCGACAAGGAGTTTGGGGCAGACACTAGGGGAGAGAGTAAAGGAGAGAGAGAGCTAAAAACTCAAACACTTCTATAGAGTGATTACAAGTGAAAACAAGCACTTCCCTAAACGTGAGCAGTGTAAGGACACAAGACAGCCAATTAAAAGAGTGGTAAAGAGACTGCTCTCTAGGGGAGGAACACACAGGAGGAGACGAAGGGAAGCCATTGAATAGGAAGCAAGGAAATGTAAGTGACAATAGGGTCAGTCAATGGAAGAAGTTGGTGGGCCCTCAGCCACTGTAAGTTCTTGGTGTAGCCCACAAATGGTCTCTTACAATCAGACAGCTCAGAGGTGTCTGGTAAGTGAGACCTAAAAAGGTACAATGAACGATGCCTGAAGTTGGCATTTGTAAGAAGTTTGTGAACACACTCAGCAGGCATCCTATAAGCCTCCCTGAGACAGCACTGGATCTCAGGGGTTAAAATAAGCATTCACCCTCTAGGAGAGCAGCAGAAGGCAGCAGTGATAAGGCAAAGAGCCAAACACAGCCTCATTCACAAGTTGCCTCAGTCGCAACACTCCACCCATCTCCACCCCCTCTCTGTCCACTGGGAATAGCAATGACAATGTACCGTTTTCAAAGCCATCATCATGACCAGCACCCTGCTAATCCGGCTAACAAGCTCATCATCTGCAATGGTTCACGGCACGCCCAAGGCTGGGACATACCAAGGCTAGAGACGAAGAAGCAAAAAAAGAAGAAAAAAAAACAAGGCAAAAGGCCTTCTCCATGTGTGCTCTTAGGATCTTAAGAAACTGTTTTCTGAAGAAACCTACATCACATTGAGGAATCCACCCCCATTCTCATTGCCTTGTTGACCTCCAATCATTTATCAAGCTCGTCCTTTCCTTTTAAAAATACCAACGGCATTCACACATAGCAGTTTTTGCAAACATGTCATGGATACTAAAGCAAGCACTATGGAAGAGGTGAGGCTCGACATGCCAATAACAGCAAACAAATGCAAAGAGTTATCTTCATTATGCACCAGCCGTATTTGGTCAAGCAGGTGCCATTGTTTGATCAGCATCTCATTGAGCTAAGAATTCAAACCCATTAGTCTGGGGTCAGCAGTATGACAGAAGAGATGCCATCATTTCATGGATACCTAAAATATTGTAAGAATTTTCACTGTTTTTCTCGACACAACATAGTCAGAAGTGAGTGCTGTCAATCCATGAGAGTCAACAGTATCCCAAGATGTAGGACCAGGCATATCATGAGGTGGGCACCATCAGGCACTGGGTGTTCAAAATATGCCCAAAATTACCACAAAACTACCAGAGCAAGCACATTTCCAAAAACTGATATAATTGTGCCAAGAGTCTCCCCAGTATGCAACGACCTTCCACCATCATTTCTGGGTCATCATAAAGGTAGAGATTGAGAACTCAGTGCCACATATGTCCACATTGTGCCAAGAATTACCACCGAATGACAACTTATTACCACAGTTATGCCTGAGGTGTCCACCATCGCCTCAGAGGCATATGGTCCTCATATCATTATGTGGGGAGGAAGGGTCATCGGAAGCCTTGGTTAGACTGATATAAAGGTCAGATGGGTAAGGGCTGGGATTCTGCACATGTGAGGGACACAGTCACCAAACACAGTCATGATCACTAGATGTGCGTGCGTGTCACCATCCCTAGCCACTGATCTGTCCTTGCCTCAGGAGCTACCCAGGGTCCAGTAGCAAGAACTCGAGAGGCACGTGTCATGACAGTGCACCCAGGACGTTACAGAATCAAAGACTTGAGAGGAGTCAGACTAGGTTTCCTCAGAAAGGAGTCAAGGTACCCCTACCAATCCCACCTTCACAGGTCACCATTGATCTCTCAGGTGCACCTGGTGAGGGAGAGGACATGTAGTCCCCACTCCTTCACAATAGGTGGGATATGGCCAAGCAGGGTATGTGCCAGGGGCTCGTGAACTCCGCAGCCAGCGAATGAATGAGCAGCACTTTCCCAGATAATCCTAGCCCCAGTAAGGTCTCTGAGGCCCAAAAGCCAAACAATGAAAGCATCCTCTGGTGATGCCTGTGGATAGCTGGACGGTTAGATATGCGACAAGTGCCTGTGCTCAGCTTTTCATCCTTTTGGGGACGGTACAAGGACTACCACTTAGATTCATAGACATTGTAGTTAGCACTTGTCATATTACACAACACATGGATGTCGCAATGAACATTACTGGAACACCCAGGTCCTGTTCAGCAAATTAACATTTCTAATTTTTTCTGTTTCTTTCCACAGCTGCTGCTGAATGGGGTCATCTTTGCCAGGATGTCTCCAGGACAGAAATCAAACTTGGTTGAAGAGCTGCAGAAATTAGAGTATGTACTTTACTTACAACTTCATAATCGCTGTGGTTAGGCATATCATGTTACTGATGGGCACCCCAGGATACCGGTGGACACAGACTGGCTGGCACTGCACATGGCTACTGTGAGTTGCATCCAGTTCAGTATTGCTTGGAAGTGCACAGGTAGATCCCACACTCATGCGAGTCCTTAGGTGCTTGGGACCCCATTGAGAGCCGGGAGAGGTGTGGCAGGCGCAGGATGACATCCAGACTTTGTAAAAAGATGCTGAACCATGGGCATCCCCTTGGTAACTCGTTGTGCCCTCAGAGGGTGGCACATATGATCATGTTTACATTCTTCTGAGCATGTCAACTATTTATATCCTTAGGCTGGACTCATTTAGTGTGTGCAATGGTGGTTCTATTTAAATGTATTTTACCACATCTGTAGCTCTGTGGTGGTCCACCAGTGGCCTACCGTCCGTGGCAGCTTCATGTGGTTCTATGACTGTTCTATGCTATGTTGTGCTGTGTTGAAGTGTGTTGTGTTATGTTATGTGAGAGTGGACATCTGCAGTAAATTACCAAAGTACCACAAATAGGTTCTCAGGGTACTCTAAGACATATAAAGCTCTTGCAGCTAGCATTGCCGCTTATCTTTGAGATAAGCTCACCAAATCTGGTGGTTTTCACCACACCTGAAGTCAGAACACCATCAGACCACAGACTAAGGTGGTCATTCTGACCTCGGGGGTAAAAGGCGCCTACCGCCGGTCAGAAATCCTCCATAATTCCGCCGCGGTCGCGGTAATCCGCCACGGTCATTCTGACCCGCAGCAGCCAAACCTCCGAAAATCCGACAGCCACAACAGACCGCCAGACCAGTGGTCGGCGGAAAAGTGGAGGTGACCAAACCTCCACCGTCACGCCAACAGAAATACGCCCATGCCATTACGACCCACGAATCCACGCGGCGGTCTTTCAAACGTGGTTTTCCATTGGCGGTACACACCGCCGCGGTCAGAATACACACAAACGAACAAAACTCAGCCACATTGGACGATTTGAATTCCACACACCTGATACACATACACACACCACTCCCACACACACAATACAATATAAAACACACACCCACATCACCCACAAACCCCTTCGACCAAAATCCAAAAAGAAGCACTGAGAGACACAGCAGCGATCACAGAACACCATCACACAGAGGCACACTACACCATCACCCACACAATATCCACACACAAAACAACACACACCACCACACTCAACACACTTAACTACACATACTCCACCCCACACATCATACACACCACTCCATGGCACCCCAAAGACACCCCCGCTTCTCAGACGAAGAACTCAGGGTCATGGTGGAGGAAATCGTTCGGGTAGAGCCCCAGCTCTTCGGCACACAGGTCCAATACACCAGCATTGCCCGGAGGACGGAGCTATGGCAGAGGATTGTCGACAGGGTCAACGCTGTGGGACAGCACCCCAGAAATCGGGAAGACATCAGGAAGCGATGGAACGACCTACGGGGGAAGGTGCGTTCCATGGTATCCAGGCACAACATCGCCGTGCAGAAGACTGGCGGAGGACCCCCACCTAAACCCCCACAATTTACAACATGGGAGGAGGAAGTCTTGAACATCCTGCATCCTGACGGCCTCGCAGGAGTCGGCGGAGGAATGGATTCTGGTAAGTTGAAGCTTCAATACTGCTTCCCCCCCACCTGCATGCCAAATCATACCCCAACCCTCACCCCCATCCTCGAACCCCACCCTCACCCCCACCCCCATCCTCACCCCCACCCTCACCCCCACCACCATCCTCACCCCCACCACCATCCTCACCCCCACCACCATCCTCACCCCCAGCACACCTATTCCCTGCCAATGTCTCACCATCACAACCCACACATCCCAAAACCTAGGCCTGCATGCGTCCACTAAGCATGGACACCCATCACCAAAGCATGCCCAATGCATATACACATCCCCCCCACAAGCCACCCTCACCAAAGCCCCCACACACGAATGCCAGCACTTGGGGACACGGGAACCCACAGATACACCCATATGGCACACATTGAAACTATAACCATACCTCTATACCCCTGCAGGACCCGACCGCCAACACACCGCCACGGAGGGCCCAGAATTCTCCACACCCCCCACCCAAGAGGCCGTCAGCGATGACAGCAGCTCTGTCGACCTGGACACTGATGACCAGCCCGGACCATCGGGGACCTCTGGACAGTCGGTTCCCCTCAGACAGCCACAGGCCACTACAGACCCAAACCCCTCTGGGAACACCAGCACAGCTCCCACCCAGCGGGCCCATGCCTCTGTCTCCAGGGCGCGTCAATCAGCGGTGTGTCTACCACTACAGGGCACCCAGGATAACCAACCACCCCAACAACAACAGGGACCTGGGGGCAGTGGTAGTGGGCACACCGGCCAGGGGGCAGAGGCCCAGGGAAACAGGGGAGCTGGGAGGGCAGCTGTGCGACAGGGAGGGGACGGGCCCAGGGAACCCACTCTCCACGAGGCCCTCACCACCATCATGGGAGCATACAACCGCTCCCAGGAGACGATGGCGACGGTACTGGCCAGGTTCCAGGAGATCCAGGTACTGCAGGAGGAACACTATCGGGGGTACAGGGAGGACATCAGAGCCCTCACCTCCACCCTGGTTACCATGGTAGGGCTGCTGCAGGAACTCATCAACACCAGGACGGACACTCAACAACAACAAAGGGCCCCTGCCACTAGCCTGGACCAAGAACAGCCAACCACCTCCGCCGGCGCTAGTGGACAGGAGGCCCCCGCACAACAGCAGCCCACCAGACCCCCACCTCCTGCAGGAGAAGAACCACCCCGCAAGAGGGCCCTGAGATCTCGCAAGAAGACAGAGTAGGATGTCAAGACCCCCGCCAGCAAAGGATACCACCTGATGTCATCCCACTGTCCCACATTGTCACCCTGTCCATCCTTGAACTGCCCATGCTCCATCTCTCCACAGGCCTATGGACAATGCACCTGTGTGACTGTTACTCTGGACTCTGCCATGGACATTCCTTCACCATAGCCCTCACCCACTTGAAACCACCCTTCCCATTTTGAGCACTGAAATAAACACCTATTTTGCACAAAACTATCTGGAGTCTGGCTGTGATTTCAAAATATTGTAATTGACATGACAGTGCAAATATGTCCTTGTACATAGTGAAGTCAACAAACAGCTGCCACAAAGCTGTAGTCCATGGGGAAACAAAGCACAGGACTCGTAGTGGGGACCCCAGATCTGAAATAGGGAGGGAAAAGCCACAACTCAGTCATCATACACTGGGGCAAATAGACAGGCAGCAGAGATGCAGGAGAGTAGTTTACATTTACTAAATTATGTTTGAATTGTTACCTGTGTCCTATTGGAAGTACTGTGCAATGATTCTGTCCCTGTTGTCTGTTTCATCCCCGTCGTCTTCCTCCTCTTCACTCTCCACAGGTTCCACAGCTGCCACAACACCACCGTCTCGACCATCCTCCTGCAGGAAAGGCACCTGGCGGCGCAAAGCCAGGTTGTGAAGCATGCAGCAGGCCACGATGATGTGACACACCTTCTTAGGTGAGTACATTAGGGATCCACCTGTCATATGCAGGCACCGAAACCTGGCCTTTAGGAGGCCGAAGGTGCGTTCGATCACCCTCCTAGTACGCCCATGGGCCTCATTGTACCGTTCCTCTGCCCTGGTCCGGGGATTCCTTACTGGGGTCAGTAGCCACGACAGGTTGGGGTACCCAGAGTCCCCCAATAGCCATACACGGTGTCTCTCTAGCTGTTCCATCACGTAAGGGATGCTGCTATTCCTTAGGATGTAGGCGTCATGCACTGACCCAGGGAATTTGGCATTTACATGCAAGATGTACTGGTCAGCCAAACACACCACCTGGATGTTCATGGAATGGTAACTTTTTCTGTTCCTGTACACCTGCTCACTGTCTCTTGGGGGAACCAAAGCCACATGGGTCCCATCAATGGCATCAATGGCACCAATGACGTTGGGAATATGTCCAAGGGCATAGAAATCACCCTTCACTGTAGCCAATTCGCCCACCTCAGGGAAAAGGATGTAGCTCCTCATGTATTTCATCAGGGCAGACAACACTCTGGATAACACCTTCGAAAACATGGGCTGAGACATCCCAGAAGCAATTCCCACTGTTGTCTGAAATGACCCACTTGCCAAGAAATGGAGTACTGACAGGACCTGCACCAGAGGGGGAATCCCTGTGGGTTGGCGGATGGGGGACATCAGGTCGGGCTCCAGCTGGGCACACAGTTCATGTATAGTGGCACGGTCAAGCCGGTAGGTCAGGATAATGTGGCGTGCTTCCATTGTCGACAGGTCCACCAGCGGCCTGTACACGGGAGGATTCATCCGTCTCCTCGCCAAACCCAGCGGACGGTGCCTAGGAAGGACAACATGGAGCACACAGTCAAGCAACCCACATGTACGTACTCACAGCTTGCACAGTAAACGATTCTCTATGCAGTGAATGGCGTGTATGAGTGGCTATGCAAGGCCTAGGCCTGTGTGACGCAGTTGAAATTGAGCCATGTGGACCCTCGAAATGGTGGCTGCCTGACCTGTGAAGTGTGACAATGGGATGTGAGGTCAATGCGCTGGCGTGGCACACCGCGGCGGTCGGCGGGCGAAGACCGCGGCGCGAAGCCGCATTGGTTAACATTGAAGCCTATGGGTTTCAGGAGCCAATGGCGAAGGGCGCCGGCGGTGGCGGTACGCACCGCCGCGGGCGTGACCGCCATTTTCTATCTACTTATTCACTCGCGACTTGAACTTTCACAGGAGAGGACCTATACTGCAAGTGTTGCTGTGACCTCGGTCTGGAAGGGACAATGGCTGCTGCGCCTGGGGAAAGGGCCCCTGCCTTCACTGGAGAAGAGTTGGAGAAACTTGTGGATGGGGTCCTCCCCCAGTATGCGCTACTCTACGGTCCTCCAGACCAACAAGTGAGTTTAATTCAATATGGATTTGGGGCCACTGGCTGGCTTGGGGGCCTGGCGGGGGGCCTGGCGGGGATGGGGGGCATGTTGGGCCTGGCGGGGGGCCTGGCGGGGGGCCTGGCGGGGATGGGGGGCATGTTGGGCCTGGCGGGGGGCCTGGCGGGGGTATGGCGGGGATGGGGGGCATGTTGGGCCTGGCGGGGGGCATGGCGGGGGGCCTGGCGGGGATGGGGGGCATGTTGGGCCTGGCGGGGGGCCTGGCGGGGGGCATGGCGGGGATGGGGGCATGTTGGGCCTGGCGGGGGGCCTGGCGGGGATGGGGGGCATGTTGGGCCTGGCGGGGGGCCTGGCGGGGGGCATGGCGGGGATGGGGGGCATGTTGGGCCTGGCGGGGGGCATGGCGGGGGGCCTGGCGGGGATGGGGGGCATGTTGGGCCTGGCGGGGGGCCTGGCGGGGGGCATGGCGGGGATGGGGGGCATGTTGGGCCTGGCGGGGGGCCTTGCGGGGATGGGGGGCATGTTGGGCCTGGCGGGGGGCATGGCGGGGGGCCTGGCGGGGATGGGGGGCATGTTGGGCCTGGCGGGGGCATGGCGGGGGGCCTGGCGGGGATGGGGGGCATGTTGGGCCTGGCGGGGGGCCTGGCGGGGGGCCTGGCGGGGATGGGGGGCATGTTGGGCCTGGCGGGGGGCCTGGCGGGGGCATGGCGGGGATGGGGGGCATGTTGGGCCTGGTGGGGGGCATGGCGGGGGGCCTGGCGGGGATGGGGGGCATGTTGGGCCTGGCGGGGGGCCTGGCGGGGGGCATGGCGGGGATGGGGGGCATGTTGGGCCTGGCGGGGGGCATGGCGGGGATGGGGGGCATGTTGGGCCTGGCGGGGGCATGGCGGGGGGCCTGGCGGGGATGGGGGGCATGTTGGGCCTGGCGGGGGACCTGGCGGGGGGCATGGCGGGGATGGGGGGCATGTTGGGCCTGGCGGGGATGGGGGGCATGTTGGGCCTGGCGGGGGGCATGGCGGGGGGCCTGGCGGGGATGGGGGGCATGTTGGGCCTGGCAGGGGGCCTGGCGGGGGGCCTGGCGGGGATGGGGGGCATGTTGGGCCTGGCGGGGGGCCTGGCGGGGGGCATGGCGGGGATGGGGGGCATGTTGGGCCTGGCGGGGGGCATGGCGGGGGGCCTGGCGGGGATGGGGGGCATGTTGGGCCTGGCGGGGGGCCTGGCGGGGGGCATGGCGGGGATGGGGGGCATGTTGGGCCTGGCGGGGGGCCTTGCGGGATGGGGGGCATGTTGGGCCTGGCGGGGGGCATGGCGGGGGGCCTGGCGGGGATGGGGGGCATGTTGGGCCTGGCGGGGGCATGGCGGGGGGCCTGGCGGGGATGGGGGGCATGTTGGGCCTGGCGGGGGGCCTGGCGGGTGGCCTGGCGGGGATGGGGGGCATGTTGGGCCTGGCGGGGGGCCTGGCGGGGGCATGGTGGGGATGGGGGGCATGTTGGGCCTGGCGGGGGGCATGGCGGGGGGCCTGGCGGGGATGGGGGGCATGATGGGCCTGGCGGGGGGCCTGGCGGGGGGCATGGCGGGGATGGGGGGCATGTTGGGCCTGGCGGGGGCCTGGCGGGGATGGGGGGCATGTTGGGCCTGGCGGGGGGCATGGCGGGGGGCCTGGCGGGGATGGGGGGCGTTGGGCCACTGGCAACGAAAATGCAGACAAACTTGAACGTGGTATTTCTCCCTCCCTGTACGTGTCACATAGGTCCGCGCCCATGAGAAGATCGGGATTTGGCGTGCCATCGCCAAGGAAGTCCGGACCCTGGGGGTCCACCAGCGACGGGGCACCCACTGCCGCAAGAGGTGGGAGGACATCCGCCGTGGGACCAAGAGGACCGCCGAGTCTCTGCTGGGGATGGCCTCCCAATGTAGGCGGGGTGCCTGCCGTCAACTGACCCCCCTGATGTTCCGGATCCTGGCAGTGGCCTACCCTGATTTGGATGGGCGCGTGAGGGCAGCACAGCAGACACAAGGGGGTGAGTACAAGCATAATCTACTCTGTTGTCGCTCAGTGGAGGTGTCTGGGTGGGGGAGGAGGGCTGTGGGTCCCCCTAGGCCAGGGCGATATCTGTAGGCTGGGCACCCCCGTAAGCCCCTGTTTCCCCAGCCACCACCCTCAGTAGTGTGCCAGTACAGCCATCCCTGGGCCGTGTCATCCATGGGTGCAGTTGTCAACTCTAGGCGTGTAGGGCATGTTCCACGGAATGCGTAGCGGACCCCAAGTGCGCAACTTAGTGCAGGGGGCATCTGTGTCTGTCATGTCCGCTAACTGTACCGGTGATCCATGTACTCAAAATCTCTTTATTCTCTCCCCCCCCCCCCTTTTTGTTTGTCTTTCTGTGCTTGTGTGCATCAGCATCATCAGGCGGAGGAGAAGTGGCATCGGGGCAGGAGGGAGCTGCATCTCACATGGCCCAGGAGGGCCATGCGACAGAGTCTGACTGGACCAGTGAGACGGAGGGCGAGGGGAGCTCCACAACGGGGACGACTGGACCCTGCAGCGACACGGACACGTCCTCGGAAGGGAGCTCCCTTGCGGGGGTGGCACCATCCGTGCCCCCCGCCATTACAGGTACAGCCGCCACCCAGCGCACCATCTCCGCCCTCCCAGCAGCCCCTCAGCGTTCGCCCCGTGCCCGCTCTGCCAGGAAGCCGGGCATCTCCTTCGCCCCAGGCACCTCAGGCCCTGCCCCTGTTACCCCCGCTGCCCTCAGTGAGGAGGTCATTGACCTCCTCCGAACGCTCATTGTTGGGCAGTCTACCCTTTTGAATGCCATACAGGGGGTGGAGAGGGAGGTTCATCGCAGCAATGCGTACCTGGAGGGCATTCATTCGGGTCAGGCTGCCCATCAGCGATCGTTCCAGGCTCTGGCCTCAGCACTGACGGCAGCCATTGTCCCTGTCTCCTGCCTCCCTCTACTAACTCCCTCCTCCCAGTCTCCTGTTCCTCTGCCTGTCCCACCCACACCATCAGACCAGCCTGCACACACCTCAACACCCAAGAGCAGCTCATCCAAACATAAGCACCACAGATCACGCAGACATTCACACAAGCAACATTCCGATGCAGACATGCCAACAGTCACTACCACCTCTGTGACCCCCACCTCCTCGTCTCCCTCCTCCCTCCCTGTGACGTCTACACTCACACCTTCATTCACCTCACCATCAGCCAGTGTTTCCATCACCAGCACACCCTCCAGTACAGTCCGCACATGTGCAGTCACCACCCCCCACTGCCATTTACACGTCCCCTGTGTCCTCTCCCACTGTGTCTGTCACCCCCTCTTCCACACCACACAAACGCAGCCACCCACCCACCCACCCAACAGCCATCCACCTCACGACAGCCTATCCCTCCTGCACCTGCACCCAAAGACAGCAAACGTGACTCACCTACAACCACATCCTCTCCCTCCACTCCCATTCCCACTGTACCTACCACTCTCCATTGTCCCAAGAAAATCTTTCTTGCTACTGCTAACTTCTTTCCTGACCCTGAGCCCCCCCCTCCTTCTCGTCGGGGTAAGAAGAGCACCTCAGCCACCACCAGCCCTGCAGCCCCCTTGACAAGGGTGCAGGGGTATTGGAGCCCACCAGCCCGCATGTCTGGATCTTCGCCCAGCAGCAAGGGGACAGGCAGCCCACCCCCTGGGAAGAGGAGCAGGAGGCGGAAGGGCCGCCGCAGGAGCCCGGGTTCTATATCCCCCCAGGACACTAGCCAGCCACCGTCAACAGCCACAGCTCCAAAGGGAGGAAAGGGCCACAGACTCCCGACTAAGGAGGGCAAGGGCAGCAAGGCGGAGAAGTCAGGCAGCAGGCCTGCTGCCCATGGAGGACCCGTCACAACTGCCCAGGAGGAGCCCACAACCCCCATACCTGCTGCCCAGGGAGGAACCGTCACAGCTGCCCAGGGAGAGCCCACCACCCCCATAGCCGCTGCCCAGGGAGGACCCAGCCCAGCTGGCCAGGAGGGCCCCACCACCCACAGCCCAGGTGGGCATTGAAGGAGCACCATCCCCGCTGCCCAGGAGGGCACCACCAGGCAATGAGCAGTTGGCCATAGAATGGCCGCCGTCTCCAGCACCGCTCCGCTGGGGACCGCCGTCTCAAGAACCGCTGAACTGGGCCCTTCAAGGCAAGAACCGCTGAACTGGGCCCTTCAAGGCAAGAACCGCTGAACTGGGCCCCGCCGTCTCCAGCACCGCTCCGCTGGGGACCGCCGTCTCAAGAACCGCGGAACTGGGCCCTTCAAGGCAAGAACCGCTGAACTGGGCCCTTCAAGGCAAGAACCGCTGAACTGGGCCCTTCAAGGCAAGAACCGCTGAACTGGGCCCCGCCGTCTCCAGCACCGCTCCGCTGGGGACCGCCGTCTCAAGAACCGCTGAACTGGGCCCTTCAAGGCAAGAACCGCTGAACTGGGCCCCGCCGTCTCCAGCACCGCTCCGCTGGGGACCGCCGTCTCAAGAACCGCTGAACTGGGCCCTTCAAGGCAAGAACCGCTGAACTGGGCCCTTCAAGGCAAGAACCGCTGAACTGGGCCCTTCAAGGCAAGAACCGCTGAACTGGGCCCTTCCAGGCAAGAACCGCTGGCCCTTTGGCAGACGTGGCAGGGCAGGATCTGTCTCGGGCAGGGCTGCAGGATGTCCTCTGGCCAACATGCCTCCTCCAGTGGCAGTGGAGTCTGTTATGGACTGTTTGGACTGTGGCTTTGCACTCCCCAGGATGGCCCAGTGGGCAGGCCACCCACTGTATGGACTGTATGGACTGTGGCTTTGCACTCCCCAGGATGGCCCAGTGGGCAGGCCACCCACTGTATGGACTGTATGGACTGTGGCTTTGCACTCCCCAGGATGGCCCAGTGGGCAGGCCACCCACTGTATGGACTGTATGGACTGTGGCTTTGCTCTCCCCAGGATGGGCCAGTGGTCATGGAGTCCCCTCGTGGATCTGGCGTCGTGTACTCAAGTGGCTGAGGTGCCCCCCCTTCCCTTCCCCCTGAGGTGCCTGTCCTTTTTTCTTTCTGATGCCCCTGCAGTGTTCTCTCCGTGGAGTTCTTGTCGTGGGACTGGGCCTTGCCCCTTTGCTCAGGACCCCTGTGGTCCACGGACAGTGGTTGGACTACATATAGTAGATGTATATATTTTGTACATAGTTTATTTATTTATTTGGATTACTGCTGTCCATTTTTCAATATATCTGCCCGTTTAAGATCTCTTCTTTTGGTCTTTGCATTATTTCGGAGGGGGGGGTTTGTGGGTTGTGACAGTGATCTGTGGGAATGCATTGATGTGTGTGTTGTAGTGGGTGTGGGTGGGTGGGTGTGTGCCGGTAATCTTTTCCCTCCCCTGTGTCGTAGGTGCAGTACTCACCGATGTCTTCTGCGCCGCCGGGCGTGCTCCTGGTACAGGAGCAGGTATAGGAGTGCGGGGATGACCTGTAACTCGGGTTCCATACTGCCGGAATCTCGCGTGGAGTATGTGGAGGTGAGCGTTTTCCCGTTCGTAGTCTGTTTCCGCCGTGTTTTTATCGGCGGTGCTCCCGCCCCGGAAAGGGTGGCGGATTGGTGGGTCGTGATAGGGTGGGCGGTACATTGTCTGCCGCCTGGCTGTTGGCGGTGACCGCCGCGCTGTTTGTTTGTTCCGCCGTGGTGGTCGGAGTGTTAATGCGGCGGGCTGTGTTGCCGGTTCCCGCCAGGGTCAGAATTGCATATTTTGGACCGCCGGCCTGTTGGCGGGTTGGCCGCCGCTTTATCACCGACCGCCAGGGTCAGAATGACCCCCTAAGTGTAAAAAAGAAAAAGCAAGGTAGCAGGTCTTTTCCACCTATGCACCCAGGAAATGGAACAACGTCCCTTTATCCTTCAGGACCACCCAAGGCTGCTCTTATTCAGCAGAGAGCTGAAGGTTCGCCTCTTTAAAGAACCCTTCAGAGGTTAAAACTAGTCATGTAAATACAATGGCCTAGATTTATGAGAAAATGACAGAGCGTAACCAAATTTGGCAGCGCCGTGCTCCATCATTTTCAAAATGCAGAAATGTGCTGTATTTAACAGAATACGGCACACCCCTGTGTTGCCCTCTGCGCCTGTCCTAAATGTGCTGCCAAGCGCCAACGCAGCCATGCTTGCGACATGGTGCAAGGATGGCTGCACTGCAGGGGAGGTTGTTTTTGAACAATTCCTGAGCAAAAACAATCTTCAATGGCCTTTTGCTCTTTAGAATGGCTATGAGGGCTGGTCTGGTAGATGGGCACCTTTGGGATTTTATACAGGGTTCCGGCAGCGGCATTCTTGACAACTCAGAGATGTTTTATCACTTATTTCGGGCTCCCTAAATAGAGGGAGTTCCATAGTCTGGGCATGAATTTATTAGCCCATGTACTTCTATCCATCTTGTGAAGTGCGGTAGCCTATGTAAAAACCTTCTGAGGGACCTAAGGACACCAAAACAGGACCCAGCAAGTTTTGTGGAGTGAGTTTCCATAATATGTTTCTCATCCTTCCAGAATCCTAGACTCTTAACTGGTGAGGCAGGCTTGAGTAAATATCCAAGTGGCTCTAGCCATCCCAATTCCAACCATCTAGATGTAGTGTTCCCGACCATGAGTACCTCAGTCTTCTCACCAGACAGCTTTCAGACATCCAAATTGTGACCTCCCTGAGGCAAAACCTCAGATGCATGGAGATCCAACTATTCTCAGGGGACATGATAATTTCAGCGTCATCAGCATATGACACTAGAGCCAGGCGATAGTATCTATGATCTTTGTTAGGGGCTGTACATACAAATTGAACATTTAAAATCCCCCCTCATCCCGCCTTCCTGCTCTGCTGTTCTTTCCCTGCTCCCCCCTCCCACATTATGTCATACATGCCCCGCATGCCAGCCTTTGCCTCTATGCCAGTTCCAGAATGGGGAGGAGCACAGAGCATTCTGGGATGTGGAATACTAAATCATTGGCTCCGGGATCTTGGGGCTCATTTGGTATTCAATGACCCAGCAACCCCTGCTCTTCCGTTCTGGGCAGAGCCTGTCTGGAGCCTCAGGAGGTGCTTCTGTTCCCTGTCTTTGTTAAGAAAATGTAAGGGATAGATGCCTGCACTTAAAATGTGGATTAGCTGAACGGGGCCTATAAAGTCAAAATATATATTTTAAAGAAACAATTGTCTATGGTGACTCAGCAAGGCCTTGCACTGCAGTGTGAGGAGACCTGGAAGTTAGTTTTCTTCTCCCTGGCTCGCCTCACCTGTACAAGAACAGCACCAGTTTTACTTACATGGATAGGTGACCCACAAACCCCCCTCGAACAGAATGTACCTCGGATATTTTACGGGACGCATCTTGTCATTGAATGTGTGCAGGGCTTCTTGCGAATAGTTACACATTGTGCTTCATTCCCTGTCTAATACTGCCATCTAGAGGAACAATGTCCATATAGCAGCATGCTCGCAGTCAGCTGTGATTATGAATAGGTCGTTTTTTATGTTTAATATTATTTCTTGGACTCTCACAACTACCTCAGAAAGGCATGGCTTGCCTTACATTAACACAGGGCCTGAAGTACAAACAGGGGGGTCACAAACTGCAGACCGTATTTTTGGGCCTGCTTTTCATTTTATTGTGCAATCTAAATACTAATACCAGGTGTCACACAGTGTCCAGTTACAAGCTAGCAGAATTATTTCGAATATCTATTAGGAAGCCCGCTATGATTTCCTCCAAACACAGGGATGGTGGCCTGCATGGAAGACTGGGGGACTTCATTTCATTTCAAGGTGTTCCCTGAAAGGAGCTGGTGAGTCCTTAAAACGTGTTGTCCAGTTGGGAAGACGCTGGGGCAGCAGGCCGTGCCTCCTGGGTCACTGCGTGTCCCTTCCTAGACACAGCAATACCCAAAGCGGAAGAGGCCCAGTGGTCACAGCTCCCCCTTTGCAAATCAGTTCCCACCTCCTTTGATGCGTCAGTAACTCAGCAACCTCATCCCTTATTACAGACCATTGTTGCATTTATCACAATTCACATTTAGGAGGGAAACCCTCCTATGTGTAATGCGGAATGAGTCACTAAACTGAATTACTGACTCACAACAGCGTTTTGATACTTCAGGAAATGACATTTCACAGTTGCTAACCCAGTTAATTTGTGAATCTTGGGGTTTGTATTCTCAAAATCATTTCTACCTCAATCTCAGAATGCTTCAGAACCTTAGGTGGGTGTCCACTCAATGGCAATATACTAGCGAAAATCACAATATTGTCGTCTTACCTGATGTGATGCAGCCTTCTACAGCCAAGACTTGTGCCTGGCTCAAGGGACCTATACTGGCAGTATAAGGTACTGCAGCCTGCTGCAGCCAGGATTTGTGTCTGGATCACGGGACCTCTACTGGCAGTATAAGGTACTGCAGCCTGCTGCAGCCAGGATTTGTGTCTGGCTCAAGGGACCTCTACTGGCAGTAAAAGGTACTGCAGCCTGCTGCAGCCAGGATTTGTGTCTGGCTCACGGACCTCTACTGGCAGTATAAGGTACTGCAGCCTGCTACAGCCAGGATTTGTGTCTGGCTCACGGACCTCTACTGGCAGTATAATGTACTGGAGCCTGCTACAGCCAGGATTTGTGTCTGGCTCACGGACATCTACTGGCAGTAAAATGTACTGCAGCCTGCTGCAGCCAGGATTTGTGTCTGGCTCACGGACCTCTACTGGCAGTAAAATGTACTGCAGCCTGCTGCAGGCAGGATTTGTGTCTGGCTCAAGGGACCTCTACTGGCAGTATAAGGTACTGCAGCCTGCTGCAGCCAGGATTTGTGTCTGGCTCAAGGGACCTCTACTGGCAGTATAAGGTACTGCAGCCTGCTGCAGCAAGGATTTGTGTCTGGCTCAAGGGATCTCTGGCAGCCAATTGTGGTGAAGTCAGAAATAGTGAGGAATTGTAGATCAATCAATGGTACCTGGCATCCTGAAAAGGACAATTGATCATTTTCAACCCCCAATGACATGCAAATGTGAATGTCAATTTGAAAGTTGAATCTATTTTAAATAGAAAAGTACCTTAGATAGATTTCCTACTACTGTATAAAATGTGACAATCAACTAAAAGCTCTCTTCAATGTTGATTAATGAACGGATGCCTCAAACTGAGCAGAGAGACAATATGTGTACACCTGGAAGGAGAGCTGCTGATTTCTGATTTGAATTGGTTCAGCTTAGAGCTGCATTCAGAGCTCTTGCGCTCATCCAAGGTTCAGGAATCCCCAGACCAGGTTTGACAAACTGTCTGCCCTCTGACACTTAGATTATCCACAACCTTGATTCCCTTAAAGGGGACGTCCAGCGAATGATGTCACAATATATCGGAACACCCCAGCTGCCCTCTTCAAATAAAGCAACATGATTGATTGCCTATTGATGATGCTTGTTTGAGGCACAATTAGGTAAAGGGATCTGTTTTTGTTTTCTCTACACTTAGTGGCTCCTTTAATGACAACCTGTCATTAAACTACCAGCACCGGGCCTGTGAAAACCAGCTCCCCTGACATAGAACAGTCAGACAGTTCTGATCCGCTCTGCAGGCTGCTGCTGTGATACACTGACATCGTGGAACACTGCAGTTGTGATACACTGGGATTGTGATACACTGCCATCGTGTTCACTGCAGTCGTGATACACTTTGATTGTGATACACTGCCATCGTGGTACACTGCAGTCGTGATACACTGAGATTGTGATACACTGCCATCGTGGTACACTGCAGTCGTGATACACAGCAGTTGTGATACACTACCATTGTGGTACACTGCAGTCGTGATACACTGCGATTGTGATACACTGCCATCGTGGTACACTGCAGTCATGATGCACTGTGATTGTGATCCACTGCCATTGTGGTACACTGCAGTCGTGATACACTGCGATTGTGATACACTGCCATTGTGGTATACTGCAGTCATGATGCACTGCAGTTGTGATACACTACCATCGTGGTACACTGCAGTCATGATACACTGCGATTGTGATCCACTGCCATTGTAGTACACTGCAGTCGTGATACACTGCGATTGTGATACACTGCCATCATGGTACAATGCAGTCATGATGCACTGCAGTTGTGATACACTGCCATCGTGGTACACTGCAGTTGTGATACACTGCGATTATGATACACTGCCATTGTGGTACACTGCAGTCATGATACACTGCAGTTGTGATACACTGCCATCGTGATATACTGCAGTCGTGATACACTGCCATTGCGATACACTGTCATCGTGGTACACTGCAGTTGTGATACACTGCGATTGTGATACACTGCCATTGTGGTACACTGCAGCCGTGATACACTGCAGTTGTGATACACTGTCATCATGGTACACTGCAGGCTTGATTCACTGGGATTGTGATACATTGCCATCGTGGTACACTGCAGTCGTAATACACTGCAGTTGTGATACACTACCATTGTGGTACACTGCAGTCATGATACACTGCGATTGTGATCCACTGCCATTGTGGTGCACTGCAGTCGTGATATACTGCAATTGTGATACACTGCCATCGTAGTACACTGCAGTCATGATGCACTGCAGTTGTGATACACTGCCATCGTGGTACACTGCAGTTGTGATACACTGCGATTATGATACACTGCCATTGTGGTACACTGCAGTCATGATACACTGCAGTTGTGATACACTGCCATCGTGATATACTGAAGTCGTGATACACTGCCATTGCGATACACTGTCATCGTGGTACACTGCGGTCATGATACACTGCAGTTGTGATACTCTGCCATCATGATACAAGGCAGTCGTGATACACTGCAATTGCGATACACTGCCATTGTGGTACACTGCAGTCATGATATATTGCAGTTGTGATACGCTGCCATCGTGATACACTGCAGTCGTGATACACTGCAGTTGTGATACACTGCCATTGTGATACACTGCCATCATGATGCACTGCTGTCATGATACACTGCTGTCGTGATATACTGCTGTTGTGATACACTGCTGTTGTGATACACTGCTGTTGTGATTCACAGCCATTGTGATACACAGATGTCTTGATACACTGCCATGGTGATACACTTCTGTCATGATACACTGCAGTTGTGATACACTGCAGTTGTGATACACTGCCATCGTGATACAATGCTGTTGTGATACACTGCCGTGGTGATACACTGCTGTCATGATACATTGCCATTGCGATACACTGCCACCATGATACACTGCTGTCGCAATACACTGCTGTTGTGATACAACCTGTGTGATAGAGCTGGGATGCGCGACACCTGGGCCTACCCCACTCAAGCCACCTCTGGACTCCACCCACTGTCATACACGTATTTGACTAAATAAATGGCCACATGATGGTAACAAAGCAACATTCTACACATCACAAATGGCATTTACAAACAACCAGTGACTAATGAAGATGGGCAGAGTAGTATGTGGTTGGCAGAGCAATCATGGCTTCTGGCAGCTGATGTGTTGACCATCTTCCTCTCACTTTGCATGTATTCTACAAGCTCTGCAAAGCTGTCACTTGCCAGGCCTAGAGATAAGGTCATGTGCCCATAGGACCTGCACCCTTCACATTAGCACATCTCCAAATGTGTCCTGTGTAGTAAATCTCATTGTGGAGCTGAGGGGGTGCTGGAACAATGCCAGTGGAAGTGAATAGTTGCAGATAAATATTGAAAAGTACATTTATGAACTTGCAGCTTCTGCCATGACTATAGGGCATTATTCAGGAGGAGAGAGGGACCTATAAACAATGAAATGTAAATAGTTACATTGTAAATGGAACTGGTTTCCCAAGAGTTTCACTATGAGCAGGTGAGACATACTCCTACAGTACTCCTGCTTTACTTCTGATTCCCAGGATTAACAAGACATTCTTCGGGTATGAGTAAGCTTAGAGCACTCCAGCCTACCCCAGGTTTACTTCTTTAATACAGATGTAAGCCGGGTGTACTAGAAGAGTAAGTCACAGTTACGTCTTCGTGAATAGGAACCGAAGGGTATTTAAAAGTGCTGCTTGTTTTTACAGCAGATATGAAGAAGGTAGAGTGCTGGTCTGCACCCATCAGTGATACTTAAAGCAGGCTTCTCCTGCCAGGGGCTTGGGCACCGCTGGTGGTCTCCAGCTTCCTGTAAGCAGCTCTCCTGTGTGAAGCCAGCCTGCTCTATCACAAGCTTCTGTTTGATTGAATGAATACATGGGTAGCAGCATTGAGAGTGTGCATTCTAGAAGGAAATGTGTGTCCTTTCAGAATTCAGAAGCTAGTCTTTTGAGAAACATTATTGAGTATCAAAAATATATTGGATGCTATCATTTAAAAGTGATATATCATGTGGGTTCAGGTGGCTTAATGCTGACATTACCTTGGTGCCAGGGGCGTTGCAGCTGTGGCTGTTGTGTATTTCCTATATCGTGGCAATGCACAGTGACAAAACAATTTTAATAAACTGCTCATGGTGAGAACTGATGTAATCCGGTCAGGTGTGGTCGCTGTTAAAAGAGTCATAATATTAGTAGCTAAGGATGATTTTCATTAATCAAGCTTTTATTACAGAATGGATGGAGTCTGTTGATGTAAACATTTTATCACCTTTTTACATTACTGGTGAGCACCAATGGAGCTCTATTGCCATCCTGTGGCTGTTTATGAAAATGACACCGTCAAGCAGTTCCACGTCCCCAGTGAGGTTCCTGGTTAACTCCGAGTGCAGATATTAGGGTGGAATTTATGGTTCCGGGCGGTATCTCCCCCCCACCAGGTGTTAACAGGGATTATGAGTTGAATTCACCAGAATGTGGAATCCCTTCCTGACCTGGAGTGTCCAGGGCTTTTTGTTGAGGTTTTCCTCGATTCTGGAGTTTACCTCAGACATTTATCAGCTACTCTGAGCAGGCGATACATTTTCGTGGATGGCCCTTGCAGGCCAGTCTTGTTAGGGAGGAGGGGGGACGTCAGCATGGGGCGAGTGACTGGGGTGCTGGGGGGGATGACTCTAGGCTTTGTCTGCCCCCCCCCCCCCCCCCCCCCCCCCACACGCCCACCCTTCTCCGAAACGTTGCTTTTCCAGATGCGGGGCCTGGCATAGTAAAACCGGACCCACCCATTCCAGCTACAGAAACACTGGACCACTTAGAGTTTCTCGGAGTGGCACAACCCCCCAGGAAACAGCACTTCCCCTGAAAACACATATAGAGCTTGAGGAAACCTCCCCAGGCTTGTGAACGTGTTTCTTGGCTTTAAAGGAGGACGGGATGGTGTGCATAGCTTGGTGCAGTCGATATACTGATAATGCAGACAGGAAGGACATGCCCCACGCTGGTCCCGTTAATGTGAGTTATTCCAGAGTGGCAGGCGTCTTTTGGCAAACACGACCACTTGTCAGGCACTATAACTTTGTAATATTCGTATATGAAAAACAGATTTTTAATGGTTTCCCATCCTGATTACTTGTTTAACAAAGAACTTAAATGCAAAATGTACATGGACGTGAGGGGAACTGGTTACTTGTTGTCATATTTTCCATTTTTGGAGAATACGTCCCTATCAGTTTTTTTCTTTGTTTTGCAGTTACTGTGTAGGGATGTGTGGAGACGGTGCTAACGACTGTGGGGTGAGTATGAAAGTAACAATGCACATTCATGGGTGCAATGCATTTCCTATGACAGTGACGTGCATTGTGGAGATCCATGTCTCGGCTCGTCACGGAGAGGAACCTCCCCAATGAGAAGTCACGTTCTCTTCTATCCCAGAAGATGGGCACAGCGATCCTTGTGTGCTGTTTGAAGGTGATGCAGGCACCTGGCGATCGGTTCAGACTAAGGGTCTGATTTACAGTTTGGTGGAGGGGGTTACACAAACCTGACCTATATCCCGTCCGCCATGTTACAATCCCATTATACCCTATGGAGCTCATAATACGGCAGACGGGATATCCGTCACTTTTGTGGTAGAGTGTTCCATCCGGCAGGTTTTAAATCAGGCTCTAGGCATCTACGTTTCCTCAACCCTTGAGTAGCAGGTGGGGTGGTGTCAACTGGAGGTCATGGGTAGTTAATAATGTAACACTCCCTTTGTCTCATGATGGGCAGGTCAGACACGTGTCAATCACTGTCACTGCCATTACATGAACCCGTGGAGCGGACATGTGAGTGGCTGTCTCTACAAGCCTCCTGGCTCAAAGAGTGTTCACGCCCCTTCCTTGTAACCCACAAGGCGTTCTTCACAGGTCGAAGTGTGAAATACATTACACTGCGGTGCTGCGGCTCTTCTTTTAGTTTGTTCGAAAGGCTCCTGCGTCTGTGTGATGGCTGTCCACCATGCCATGATCCCCTTCTTGGTCCCTAACACAACCTAAGTTTCCCACAGACTGAATGTTTCATTCCTGCCACAGAGACCACTCTAAGCTCTGTAGTGGACCACCATGTGGTGGGCATAACACAGGGACATATTTGAGGATGGCGGGGTGACCCTAATGGGGGAAGCCCTTCTCATGCCGTTCCCACCCGTGTCAGGTCTGCCACTGTGGGGATCCTGCTGGAGAACTGGCAGGCTGCACCACTGTGTGGAAAACCGTGTTCTTCTAAGCACTAAATAAGGTGGGGGGTGGATGAGAGATTGGGCAATGTGTCCTGTGAATTCCCTGCTCTCAGTAATGCCCTACAAGATATTCACAACTTATCTTCAGGACTGGTAACCTACACATGTGCTTTGCAGGCATTGAAAATGGCTCACGCTGGGATCTCCTTATCAGAGCAGGAAGCGTCGGTGGCTGCTCCCTTCACATCGCGGACACCAAACATTGAATGTGTGACTCAACTCATCAAGTAAGCCAAATCCACACATTGTCAGCATGAAGTGGAGATCTATTCATACACACAAAACTTTGGAAGTGACTCTAAGTCAACATTTCATGTCCATCTATTTGTTGTTTCCATTGTATTGGTGCATCACTATGCCTGCAAACAGATGTGTCACTCCCGCTGCAGTGGCCATTTTGTCTTCTTTAAATTTTCCATTCCAAGAAGGCAAATGCCCATCTTGGAGTTGTGGATTTAAAAAAAGAGAAAAGGAGATGACAGTGTTTTATAAAGAAAGGAGCAACCCAGTAGCAATTTGTGGTTGTTGGACCTCTAAAAACGTAAATTAAAAATAATTAATAAGAGGGGGGACTCAAGGGGGACTGGTCCACGTGTAGACATTGCCAGGGGACCTGTACCTGTCATTTTGTGCTGCGAGATGTGTGTGAATATCTATGTGTATGCTTGTATGCTGTGTGACTGACTGGGTGATGTGTTTGAAAAGGGTGTGAGTGAGTATGTTTGTGTAGCTGGGTGTGTTATGTCCTTTGGTTGTGTCATGTGTGGGTGCAGTGTCAATGGTGTGTATATGCTTTGTCATGGATATATGTCAATGTGTGTTTCCTGCAGGCACGGGTAATGTACAGTAAATTTAGATGCCAGGTGCATCTGGCGGTAAAGTGCGCACACGGGCTCTGCGATGGCATGTCTGAGACAGGTTTGCAAAACCACTTCTGAGAGTGACGCAACCTGCTTTGCAGGCCCAACTTGTAGCATTTAATTTACAGGCCATGGGTATAAGGGATACCCCTGTACAAGGTAAATTAAATAAGCCAATCATACCAACTTTAGAAGGAAGAGCACATGCGCTTTAGCACTGATCAGCAGTGTTAATGTACCCAGAGCCCTAGAGCCAACAAAAAGAGGTCATAAAAATAGGAGGAGGAAGGCAAAAAAAGTTTGGGGATGACCCTGCAAAAAAGGCCATGCCCAACACAGCACCCCCACCAGCCGAAAGCCAGGAGAGACCATTCAATACCTTGTTGGGTTTCCCTGCTTGGGGCTATAGCAAATGGACCCTGGTCCACAACTGCAGGGGCAAGCTCCAGTTCTATGCCAATCGCAGCCCAGTTAGGTCCCTCTGTCTATATTTCCCAAAAAATCTAGACTAACCCATGGGGGCTCCCTAGCTGTCGGTGGCCGGGCGCTGAACCCATGCCTACGGTCTCTGAAACCTCTCTGAGTGGGTGGGGGTAGACCCAGGTGCATAACATCCTCTCCCCACTCCATTCCCCACCAGTTCAAGGGTTCTACCCTGCCACTGGTCCCTCAGCCTAGGGTCTGCACCCATAAGCTGGACAAGGGTTAGAGGTGAGCCTCTATCCCGCCACCCCTCCTTCTGAAGTTCTGCACCCTCCTCTTAGGATGGTACCCCCAAACTCCAGAACTGTCAGGGTGCTGGGAGCAGCCGTCCTGCACAATTCAACTACCCTGTAACCGGTCTCGCAACCCAGGATCTGCACCCCAGGGTCAGAGATGAGTCTCTACCTCCCCTGCCCCCCTTCCAGAATTCTACCCCCTTCCCCCACTACAATGGAGTGTACATCTAGAAGTCACACCAGGTGGAACGATTGAGCAAACTGCCCCATCCATCAGGCCAGAGTTTACTCCCTGAACCTGACCATCTAGCCTAGGGCTTGTACACTTAGACTGGACCACTGCCTGGCAACCCAGGGGTCTACCCCTGCACCCAAGGGAAACACCTTCCCCTTGGGTGGTACAAGAGTCTGTCTGGTACTGGTCTCCTGACCCCTGCCCATCTGGCAGAGCATGAAGCCCCAAGGGCCAGAAATAGTCTCACCAGGGAGATTTCTGGGGGTGTTCTGACCTCAGAGCTGACCCCTGACCCTCCATGTTCTCCAGTGGGGACTGCAAGCCCCTCTCAACCCCTCGCCTGGCCTTCCGCATCTTCCACTCTGGAGTGGTACTATCAGACACCAGGACTGGCAGAATGTTCATAACAGATGCCCACCTAAGTCCTCCTAACATTATGGGGTCCCTCTCAGCAGATGGCCTCATGGCTCAGAGACTGAGTCTCGGGCATCCTGGGGCTCAGCCCACCCCCATTCCCTTTCCTCTGAGACCAGCCATGGGATCTCTTACTCATCCCACTACACTGGGACCTACCTGGGACTGCAAAACTCCCCCACCTCACTTGGTTGGGTAATACCTGAGCCCCTCCATTCAGGCGCACCCCTCAATGCCTTTACAAACCCTCTGGCACTCAACCAGAGGTCTGCCTCCTTTGCAAGCTCCCTGAGGTCAGAGAGCTCACACTCCAACAGGTGTCGGTGTGGCTCTGGAAAACAACAATGAAGCAGGTGCTTTCTAGCAATCAGATTAAACAGCCCTTCAAAGCTCTCTGCTGTGCTAGCCTTCACTCATCAATCCAGTGCCATGCAGTAATCACCCACAAACGCAACCCAAGACTTGTGAGACAGCTTCCTGCTGCCCCTGAACCTCAGCCTGCATTCCTCAGGGGTGAAGCAATACTTCCTTATCAGTGCCTCCTTCATACGGGGACACTCATTCCTGTCACTCCCTTCCAGGGCCAGTAGGGCATCCCTCCATCCTCAGGAATGTAGCTCCCCAGGCCAGTCCCTTAATCCTTCTCAGGGATCCTGTGCGCTACCAGAGCCTCCTCATATTCCCTCAACCACTGATATATATCCTCCCCCTTTTGGAACCAAGGCACCAAGTCAGTGGGGCATGTGGGAATTGTCCCTGCCACTGCACTCAACATTGCTGCCACCACTGGACTCCGCCTAAAGTGCTGGTGAGTCCAAACCTTTCAGACTGCTCTCAGAAGCAAGTCTTTCTCTGACAAGGAACTCTCTGCCTCCCCCCCCCCCGGACTAAGAAATTATCCACCTCAGTCCTTCTCTCCTCCACAGCCAGCTGTGCTAGCTGCAACCTCAGATCCCTCTCTTCCTGCCTATTTTTAATCTCCTCAGGTGACAAGGAATGGAAGTTACACTGCTCCTAATACTGGAACCAGCAAGGCACTCCCTATCAGTGGGGCCATCTCTGTCAACTGGCGTCCCTGCCCGGTCATTCCCTCCTTCCTGGTCAGTCTCTTCACCGCCCACTAGAGATAAGGCCTGGGTACCCTCCCACTGAGAACCCTCACTACACTCAGTATCCTCCTCTAGGTACCCCTCAGGACCACTCCCCTCCTGGGCATATTTAGCAACCTTACAGCACCTTGTGAAAAATAATATAGGGTTCTCACGAGGTCCCCACTCTGTGGTAGCCCTCTCTCCCTACAGGAAACCTTTAATTGCTCTTGAAGTTAATCAGCCAGGTTGACTAGGACAAAAGTTAAACCCATTTAGGCAAGGTATCACAGAGCAAGTGCAATAACAAAATATCCAGGTGTAAGAGCTGAAAACAGCAAAAATGACCAATGAGAGAAATCAGGAGAAAACAAAACACGTAATGGTCTAAGTGCAGTTTGTTGTGCAACAATGAGTCTCAAAGGTATTGTTCAAGCGCAAGTCCTATCCTCACCGCTGATCACCGTTTCTGTTTGACTAGGGTATGCACCTCAGCCAGGCAGAGACCACCACTTTAGTCAGGGCAAGAGGGCTACACAACCAGGATAACCCAGTCTCACCCTCTTGGCAGCTTGGCACGAACAGTGAGGCTTATCCCAGAGGCAATTTATAAAGAGTTTCCACAAAACACACAACACCATTAACACAATAAATACACCACAAAGAAAACTCCACAGCAGGTTATATAAAAATAAACTATACTGCGCAAAACATCATTAGACCAAAAAAAACATGTATCAGTAGTATCCTGCTACACAAGCACTTGTCAGATTATCTGCATGGATGAGCAGTTGTCAGGTAAGCACATAGGTTAAAAATATTCTGCGTGACAAGCAGTAGTCAGGTCAGCATTATGACTAAAGTAAATGCACATAGAAGGAAACCATTCCCCTCTGCAAATATCATGGGTCCTGTGAGTATAAATGCCCCCCCCCCCAAACACATCAAGCACAAAATATATTGTTACATCAGGTCATGAATCTACATGATTCACACTGTGAGCAAAACATGTCCTGGTACTGGGAGAAATCCTAGAGGTAATCACTCCACAGGACCTTCACAAAACCTCAGCGCATCTATACTTCCTTAATGTTTACTATGGGAAAGGATCACACTCCTTTCACACTTGAGCTCCTGTGCTCCTCTCCTAAAAACGCCACCCCGTCCTGCTCTCTGCACAAGTGATGCCCCCAAAGAGATGACCAACACTGAATTCTCACGGCGCAGGGAAGCCACTATGTCCAGAATGGGAAGACGACCATACTGGTGGTTGCATGCTCTCCCCACTTTCTAGGGGGAATATGGGATCCTTAATGAGCCTCCTGGCTCTGGAGCCTCACCTGAGACCTCGTTGGGTCTTTGGACTCAGAAGATGCCCCACTGCAGCTGCCCATGAGCATGCAGTGCAGCTGACTTTGAAACTGAAGATTCCTCCCACTCACTGTTAGCACAACATGCAGGCAGGTGGGAAGAGACGAAGACGACTACTTGGACCGCTGCAGTTCATCATGGGGAGGTCTCCCTTGGTCCTCTGTGTCATCCAGCTGTTTGGTCCTGTAGCCGCACGCCCGCACCCGACAAGGTGCTCGAGCCTCCTCAATCAAGGTGTCACTGTCCAGGGCCGCAGCAGTGACTGCACTCAAAGCAGGTGCCTGTTTGTGCTCCGGAGGTACCAACCAAAATGTGCTTCATCCATGCGAAGGGCTGCCGGCAGGCTCCTCTTCACTCCTCTTGAAAGGGGGGGGCCTCAGCCCCCAAGCCAGTTGAGTGCGCTCCACTCACACCAATGGCTGTACAACAAAGCGCTCTTCACCTGCTGGTTTAGATACAATAACAAAGCACTGTTCATGCTAGAAAAACAGAAATGCAGAGGATCAGGGGGCACACCACCCAGCCCCTGGAGTCAGCTGTGGGGGCACAAATCTGCAGGGCCCAGCAAGCAGTCCAGCACAATAGTCTTGAAGAAACAGTGGCAGTCCCTCTAGTCACCTAGCAGGTCATAGGTCAGTCCAACAGCAGACCAGTTCCAAGGCGGTTCCTGGCAAGTCTCTCCAGCAGCATCTAGTTTCCAGCAGTGTCTCTGTTCTGAAACATGGGAAACAACCACCTGTACTTATACTCAACAAGTCTTAGATCTAAGGGGGCACTTCAAAGGATCCTTAGAAGTTTTATCCACAGCGCTGGCTCCAGGCATCAGTGGGGGGGTAATCAGTCCATTGTGTGAGGGCAGAACACAGCCTATTCACATGTAAGGTGTGAACGACCATCCCTCTCCCCAGTCAAGGAAGTCTATCAGCATGCAGATGCCTCTACTGACACACCCAGCCCCTTCTGTGTTTGACAGATGTCTGAAAAGTGGGCACCAAGTGGAGCTGTCTCTCTATCCCAGATCTAGACTGGAGTCCAGTTGCAAAAGCACAAGAGTCATAAGCACAGAGGAATGCCCGCTTTCTAAAAGTGTCAATTCTACAGAGGTAATAACATATCCACCTACACCAGTAAGCAGCATTTCTCACTACCATTCCACCCATTCCAACCATACTAAACATGCCTATACCACCCATCACAGATCAGGAAGTACCACTTAGCCAAAAGGAAGGGCTTTCCTAATGCACTTGTATGAGATTGGGATCACTCACAGGAGTGAGCAGCTAAATTGGGCACTACTAGGACAGGCCGCACAACAAGGCACATGTCCTACCTCTTACCTACACAGCACCCTGCCATAGGGCTGCCTAGGGGTGACTCATATGTGGTTAAAAGGGGAGTCAAAACAATAAGAGAGGGGCTGATCAAATGGGAGATTTTTTTAATTGGTCCTGTGCATAATACTCCCATACAACTGACGAAAAGATGGATGCACAGTTCCACGGTAAGTGTGGCTCCTCTACCAATTTGTGGAGGAGTCAGTGGGTCCCTGTGAGTGAGTGTTCAAAACTGGGAAGAGCCCACATGACATGCTTCATCATCAGGCTTTGCTCTGCGTCAGGCCAGCACTGCAATGCCCGACTGGCCCCTCGAGGGGACTATTTGCCTGAGATCTTTTAGGAATCTTTGCCGGTAGTGAATGCAATAATGTGGGATTGGTGAAACTGAACTGTTAAAATTGACTAGGGGAAACCAAATGATAGATCTTTCTTTGAAAATGTGGGGGAGAGTAAGAATAATGACTATATTTCCTTACTCCTATATTGTGCTGTGTGTCAAATACCCTGTCCTCTGGGGATTGACTCGCAGAGGACAGTGTTGGAAGTCCCTGCACTGCCTTTCATGGACTGGTAAACATGTGTCTCGCTGTGTTAGTCATAAGGATCTAAGTGCGGTTCATCAGGACCTAGAAAAAGGAGAAATACCTAATCCTCACTGTCGTGTTAGACTATTTGGTATTTGGATGATATAGAAAAGGAACCTAGAGATTGAAAATAGTCCCAGAGACCCACTGACTCCTCCCCGAATTGGTAGAGGGGAGCCACACTTACTGTAGAACTGTGCATCCATTTTTTTGTCAGTAAAAAGGGGAGTTCTAGGTCTGGCAAGTACATTTAGATGTCGGGTCCATATGGCAGGACACTGCACACGCAGGCCCTGAGGTAGAAGGCCTGAGACAGGTTTGAAAGGCTACTTCTGGGGTTACCACATGCTATGCTGCAGGCCCACCAGTGGCATTTAATTTACAGGCCCTGGGTAGAAGGGATACCACTGTACATGGGACTTACAGGTAAATTAAAAAAGCCAATCTGGAGTTATCCAACCATACCAACTTTAGAAGGGAGGGCATATGCACTTTCTCACTTCAGCACTGATCAGCAGTTTTAAAGTGCCCAGAGTCCTGAAGCTAACAAAAAGAGGTGTGAAAAATAGGAGGAGGAAGGTAAAACGTTTGGGATGACCCCTCAAAAAGGGCCAGGTCCAACGAGGGGCACAGCCCAGGCTGTGATCTCTGTTTATGTACTTCCACTTGTGATGATTGTCAGGTGCTTAGGGCTGGGGTCACATGCTCCTACTTCTAGGTAAATCCCCACCAGGAGTTGCTGAATTGCATCCGTGTGGAAATTTATGACTCTGTGGAGACATAAATCCATGATCGCAGAGAATTTTACCTTTGTGAATTGGGTCCAATGTCCCCAACAGCTTGGGAATATTTAGAAAATATTGATAGTGAAATTTAATTTTTTCCTCTAAAATAGACCTTTGCATGCTATGACATTTACTTGCAGGTAAAACACCCACTAACACCATTTTTACAGGGACATTTTCTCTCTAACGATGATTTGCAGCAGTATGTCCTGCAAAAAACACACGTTGTGGATTTTCCCAGCAAATTTTATGTATAAAGGCTTTGCAACATCTGATAAATTGAGAATGCTAGCAAAGTTTTGAAGAAAACATCACCTAGGTGACCTATGCCACTTCCCAGAACATTAATATTGAGTGAGATAGAATAATATTTGTCTGACAAGAAGTGATCTAATTTGTAGCAATGGTGAGGTAAGCCTACTCATGCTTTTCAGCGAACAGATTTTCAACTAGTGAACAAACACATTTGAAATCTTTTATAATGATAAAGCAGGGTTGCAAACTTGCACCCTTAGGTTCCTCTACTTGTAACCCTGATGGACCCAGTGACTTCTGGTACGAGTAATTAGGTAACAGCACAGGCCTGTATACTTTACCTCAGGTACTCCAGCTGCCAGAAGCTGCAGAAACCTCTGGGTAAAAATGTGTCCCTAAGTGAGGAATAACCATGGCATCTGATGTGGTAAATCTGATTTATGGAGTAATTCCCCATGTCTTCGTGTGCCCTCAGGGTCCAACTGGTAATGCTTCGTCCTTTCCTGGAGTTGTGGTCCCAGCTGGTAAGAGTAATTCCAAGTTCTGGAATCAGCAGTTCCTTTTCTCTAGGTCTTGTAATGAGGCCCCTAATTTGGTGCTGTATTAGACCTGCCACATTGCCGGACATCCCTGCAAAGGGGTATTCTAGATGCCAAGAAAAGGAGAACCAATGATGTGAATTTTCAGTTATATATATGGTTATTAGGGTTCTGTGCCCAGTTTACTACATGCTTCCGCACACCTTAAATTCTGGGTAGGAAAAGAAGCTCTGCAGAGCACTACTATTGGGTGATCAACGTTTAATATTTCTATCTCCCTCCAGGGATGGGCGCTGTGCCCTGGTGACTTCCTTTGCGGTGTTTAAGTACATGAGCATGTACTCCTTTATAGAGCTGATCTGCCTCGTTCTCCTCTATTGGGTAAGTTTCCATCACACTAGCCAATCAGTGATGTGGGGGCGGGGTTAATGTAGTAAAACACATTGAGAAGCCCACGTGCCCATTGGCTTAGAGCCTAAAGTTTATTTTAGACATGTAAAGGTAATCTGTACAGATACAGAACTAGTGATGTACAGAATGTGTACTGTGCCCCCCAAGAGAGGATATGACGCCCGCCGGAGCACACTCTTGGGTCAGTCCAGCTTCAGGAAGCTCTGGTACTTCCATGCATTTGTGATGAAGGCTTATGCAGAAGGGACATTTGAGGGGAGTATTATATTTGGGGGGGGGGTTGCAGTTTTATATAGCGAGTAGACGGCCCAAAGGTATTGGATCGCTTTACATGAACACAAGGACAGATTTACTTTATTGATGTTATTGATGGCTTGTGAGACACTCATGCAGACATTTATTTACACACATTTATTAATGTTTACAGACGTTTATGTGTCCACATAGCACTGGCCAGTGGGTGACGCAGAGCATCTGGACGTGTTGGGGGGCTGGAGAAGGACAATGAAGGGAACCTGAGCATGAAGAGAGCAAAGGGGTTATTGAGTTAGCTGGGGAGTGGCGGCTGCCTCGTGGTTAGGGGCAGTGCTTAATTTGTAAAAAAGAAAATGTGCCACTCCCCCTTGTCAAGAGGCCGCTGCAATGTGCCCAACCCATCGCCCCTTCCAGTGCTGCCAGTGTCGCACTAACACAACTGCTGATCATCGCACTAATACAAGTCTGACAATTCAGACTATTCTTTGCCACCAGTGCTACAAGAAGGACTTGGGCTGAAGGTGTTAGTCATTTTTAATTTATATTTAATTAATAAACAAGTGTTCTGTGCTTATCTCTGAATTAGACAGACAATCCCACAATGTGGCATGCTGTCTTTAGTGCTGGTTTTGGGATTAAGTGCCGGTGCTGAGTTCCAGAAACCCGCAGCTCACATTAAGCACGGGCTTGGGGTGTGGCATGTAACCAGTCTTGAGAACTAGAAAAGTGTTGTTCTGTCAATCACATTGAATAGAAGGTGGGCATCCTGCCTTGCAGTTGGCAGATGGCTGCCTTACCTGGTGCTAATGAAATGAGGTAGGGGATTGCTTGATTAGGTTTTATAGTGTTTGTCATGATTAGTGATGTAAAAGTGAAAGAATCCCTATTTGTCAGTAGACAGTTGTCCGACTTTCCTATGTCAGGCATTTTACTGCCAGTCTGATGATCAACAATGGAGCCACCTGGAGTCAGACCCACGGGCACATCCTTCTGATACTTAGAGATGGAACCTAGCGGCTGAGGTGATTGACGTACCAGAGGATTTCACTCACACAATGTCATTAGATTGAAAGCCAATATTTGGGCTCTGACGCATGGTGCCAGTGTGTCCAGAGTTAATCTTCAGGGGACTTGGGTCTCAGGCCAGAGAAGGCAGGGGAAAAGATGGTGTGAATTTTGAGGAACTAAGCATTAAGAGGCAGAGAGTCAACAAGGTTCCAACGTGGCTGGAAGGCTGTGGGGAACTCTTGCATTTTCGAGGGGATTTGCAGCATAAAGAAAGGAAAGAAGATAATGACAGAACTCACCCTACCAAAGATGGTATCAGAAACTAAAGAGGAGAGAGCCGCCAAGGGAAGAGGTGTAGCCGCAAAGCCAGAGAGGAGCAAGGAGTGAATTTCAAGGCACATCCACTGTTCGGGGAGAGGGTAGCATAGAAATGGATGGACTCTTGTAAATGGAGGATGAGTGACTATTAAAGTCGGTCAAGAAACATCCCAAGGCATTACCTTTGATTCTTCAGGAGCAGGAATTCACGAGCATGGTTAGGGGTTGATACTGGGTAGAATTCTGTGAGGAGCAGAAAAGAATGAGATTATAGAAAATATACTTCTACTGAGCAGAGGTGAGGAAGCTGGAGATATGTGTAAGGGCTGCATCCACACAGGGAAGTTGACTCTGGCCAGACTATGGCGGGCTGTCAGTGAAAGGCGAAATGGCAGCTGGTGAGCCAGCTCAGGTCCAGATGCTTAGGACTGCCTATCGCAAAAAAGAAATACAGAGCCTGGCACCCAATCCTCATGCTCCAGAAACTGATAGCTCTTGTCCATGAAGCTCACTACAGAAGAGCCCTGCAAGCCCTGAACATTTATCACCTCTAGAAAGACATGCTTCTTCCTACCATGCCAAGGAATCACATCAAGAGGACACTTCGAAGAACCTGAGACGAGAAGCTTCAGACGCAGCTGGAAAGGGCCATCTCCGAAGGACAAACCGTGCGCTGGCTGATGATGGCTTCTAAAAGCTCAAAAATAGACATTTAAAAAAATACTTATTTTAAAGTGGTTCTACCACCTGAACATGTAAAAGGTTTAACAGAAATGAAGCCTTGTTAAGCATTTTGCCTTTGGGCTTAGACAGTTTTCTAGAAGTGGAAGTTTTCAGCCGTACAAGGCTGGAAGCTGTAGGCGAAAAGGGCTTCCGGGGTTAGTTTGAGCAAACAAACTGTAGGTTGAACTTCATAACAAAAAGTTATGAGTGGGAAGAACATGGAGATGATTTTGCCAATGTTGTATCTTCTTTAATTAAGCTTCAACCTTTTACTGTTCCTCCGGAAGTTGAATTGTGTCTAGTGCCAACATCAGCATTAGTTCTGTAACATTAGTTACTTGACTACAAAAGTCTACAAACTTTCAGGACCGGTCCCAAGACGCCAGTGCGGGCATCCAAGCTAATGGTGGTCTCTTCTCAGCTCTAGATCATGTGCAGTGCTAGGGATGTCCACCCAGGGACGCGCCTTGCTCCGCCAGTCACAAAAGGGGAGTTTCACAGCAGAAGGTAGGAGAAATATCCAGTTGTAAGTGCCATGCTAGTTTTCTTCCAAGCAGCAACAGCTTTCTCACTTCCAATACTTTCTCTCTCCCTAGATTCATGAAAGAAGTTACACAGGACAAGCAAGACATGGGGATCAGATGTACGTAGGGACGGGTTTGCGATGACCAAATAGCAAACTTCATCATTCACTACTTGGTTATAGCAAACACCAATGTACGAAAGTGTGCTTAGACTTTCTGCAATTCCCAGTTGGTTGCAAATGGACCTACCTCATTATTATTCATGAGGTAAGTCTTGCTTTGTGACCCATTGGGAATCACACGGGGATGGTGGCCTTCTGCGGTCAGCAGACCAACGTGTTTGTGGTTGCTTTTCATTAAGCATTTGTTTTAATGTTGCCCGTTCTCCTTGAAGGAAAACAGGATGCAGTTTAAAAAAAAGAGAAATTAAAATTGTATTTTCATTTTTTTAAATGGGACCACTGCCTCCTATTAAAAAATGTTTTACAAACATTTTGAAAGGGAAGGCGTCCCCTAGACACCCTTTCCCATTTGTGAATGGGACACCACCGACTTGAAGTAAGTAGTAAAATGTGCATGTTTTGCGACCACATTTCAGTTGAGAAACATTAGCACACACCACTGCGATTCGGTATTAGGAAGGGACGCCCTAAACACTCCCTTTCCTAATACTGAATCACAAACCCAATCTGTGATTCAGTACTAGGTTATCGAATCGCAAACACACCTTCGTACTTTAAAACATGCTTTTTTGCGTTCACATATGACCCTATTCTGTGATTCGAACCATTTCTGGCCTAAAAAAAGCTGTGTACATCTGATCCCTATGTTACCTCCTCTCAAGCAAACACCATTGTTTCCAAGCATCAGTCAGGGAAATCTCTTCTTCAAGGTGCCAGACATCCTTCTCTACTAGGATGGGTCAGACAGGGCAAAGTAAAGGTAAAGTTTGTCTGGAGTTGGTCATGTTCCCCAAGTGCCCAGCTGTCCCTGCCCCTTATGTGCCGCACTATGAGTCTGTTCTAAGGCAATGTCTTATTCCATAATCCATTTTAGTCCTGGAGATTTCATGGCAGGATCTTTGTTCCACTCAGCTCATCTCACCTTGTCCAGCCCCCTCCACATCTAGCCTAAAGTGTGTACTCCCCTTCAGGTCACTACACGTTTCCTGTAGGAGTTATTCCCAAGCAGGTGTGTCCTGGGACACTTAAGGTCATTTCTCGTCCTTCCTTTCAGCTGTTGAATTGACTTCTCATGATTCACAATTTCTGCCCTCCCTTATCGATAAGATGGCGTTTGCTCGAGCAGCTGAATGCAAGCCATGATTTTTGATGGCTCCTTCCTGAGCGCAGCATTGTAGCTCCAAGCAAAATATTCTCAAAAAGTCCATTTTGCGTTAACTCTTTTATGTAATTAAAAGCTAGTCATTCTATTGATCTGCTTGTAGAGAATTAAGTATACTCCAAGAATCAATCAGTCATTAAATTTATAAAGCGCCATATGTACCTGTTAGGGTTTCGAGGCGCTGGGGGAGGGAGGGGAAGGGAGAGGGGGGGGGGAGGGGGGGGTAGCTGTTATCGTTCGAAGAGCCATGTCTTGAGGAGTCTCCTGAAGGTCAGGAGGTCCTGGGTCTGGCGTAGTGAGGTCGGGAGTGAGTTCCAGGTCTTGGCGGCGAGGTAGGAGAAGGATCTGGCGCCAGAGGTCTTGCGCTGGATTCGGGGGACGATGGCGAGGGCAAGGTTGGCAGAGCGAAGTTGGCGTGAGGGAGCGTAGAAGTTGAGTCTGGTGTTCAGGTAGGTGGGTCCGGTGTCGTGTAGTGCCTTGTGTGCGTGGGTGAGGAGCTTGAAGGTGATCCTCTTGTCCACGGGGAGCCAGTGGAGGTCCTTCAGGTGGTGTGGCGTTCATGCCATATTCCTACTGGATAATCCTGGTTAGAGGTTTTATTGTACGTTTAACATTTCCAACTTTTTCTGCAGAAAGAGGACACTCTAAAAGCACAAGGCAATGTGTGGGTCAGGTGTGAAAGGCTGTCTGTCACTCCAACACCCCATATTTGCCCTTCGAACAACAAGGCAAATTGTTTCTTCGTGTACATGTCAGTTACCAAAGTGAAGGGTATTGCAAATTTAAACAAAAAGAGTTGTTTTTCAAGGAGAGGACATGGATTTAAGCATTGTCGGACTGGCCTAGTGGGCAACCAGGCAGTGCCCGAAGGGCTGGTCTAACAGGACAGTGTGTGGACTGTTTTCAGGGGCTCCTTGTGGGCCTGTATTATGATTTGATGGGTCGTTTTTGCCCCTCATATTACCACAAATCTTGCCTGAAACAAGCACCAATGCATTTGGTCGCCCATATCTTTGCAAAACACATATAAAGCTTGTCTTTACAAATTAAACACTGCCTTGATTTGCAAAAGTGGGCCACTTTTCAGCTATCTGATTCGGTAATGAGGACCAATTTTTGGGGGGGCCCGGACTTCTTTTCTGCTCCAGCCTGAACTCCAATCCGACACTGCACTAAGGCAGAGACTGCAGGTCTCAGCTACTCTGAAAATGACAACACCAAGGTTTAGATTACCAGGAGTTTCCCTGGCTCTGGTGTGGTAGTACACAATGGTTAGTACGTACACACAATACTTGGCATTCCTTGGTACCACATGAGTGCCCAATAAACGTGTTAGTAAATTTACCCTCAGATGTTCTTCGTAAAAAAATATGTGGGAAACCTAGGCTGCAGCTAGATTCCATGGAGCATATGGAATGAGTTAATATACTCATTAACTGATGATCAGATGTGTTCCTCCTAACACAACGGGCGACATTTTCCTCTCACAATAACTGACCCTCAGAAAAAAAAGAACAAGTGTTCTGTTTTACCTCCAGTATAGATGTTGGAAACAATTCTATTGATTTATTAATTACCAGCATTATGTATTGAAAGTCCGGATGTGACAGATTTGTGACCTGTTTTGGATCTTAGCAGCAGGGAATACTCCATCACCAATGTGATAAATATCCTGTCCACTGTATTACACCCCCATTATATCCTATGGGGATCGTAATATGGTGGTCAGGTATCCTTCACATTCCTGACAGAGTATTCCATCCACCAAAATCTAAATCAGGCCTTTATGGCCTGATTAACTTATTGGTCTGATTTAGATATTGGCAGACAAGTTACTCCGTCATATGCAGAAATTGAAATCCCATTATATACTATGGGGATCGTAATATGGTGGTCGGGTATCCGTCACATCTCCGACAGAGTATTCCATCTACCAAGATCTAAATCAGGCCTTTATGGCCTGATTAACGTATTGGCCTGATTTAGATATTGGCCAACAAGTTACTCCGTCATATGCAGAAATCGAAATCCCATTATATCCTATAGGGATCGTAATATATGGTGGTCGGTGTATCCGTCACATTTCTGACAGACTTTTCCATCCACCAAGATCTAAATCAGGCCTTTACGGCCTGATTAAGTTATTGGCCTGATTTAGATATTGGCAGAAAAGTTACAGTGTCATATGCTGAAATCAAAATCCCATTATATACCATGTGATTTAGATCTTGGCAGATTGGATATCTGCCACCATTGTGATGGAGAAACGTGTCCACGAATATCTTAATCAGGCCCTCAGTCTTTAGTTACAATTTTAAGGTGATTAGCACATTTTCTAACAGTAAATAGACATACTTTTCATGAAAGCATGCATGCAGCATAAGTATGTCTACACTAAAAGACTGAGGAATAGTTATGAAATATGTACAATTTCATACTTTTTTCAGTAAATCTTGAACTTCTGAAATTGACCTCCTAGTTGAATGCGTTCAACCATGATCAATGTACATTTTCATTCTTATTAAAAGACAATGGGGGTTATTCTAACTTTGGAGGAGTGTTAATCCGTCCCAAAAGTGACGGTAAAGTGACGGATATACCACCAGCCGTATTACGAGTTCCATAGGATATAATGGACTCGTAATACGGCTGGTGGTAAATCCGTCACTTTTCCGTCACTTTTGGGACGGATTAACACCTCCTCCAAAGTTAGAATAACCCCCAATATCATTTTCAAACGTTGTCCCCTTTCTTCATCTTTAAGCTAGCAGACTGTGAAACTCTGTGTTCTTCTGAAAAGGCATATGCTCCAAGGGAGACAGCTCCTTTGCTTGCTTGTGTTGCCACAATTGGAAGAGAATAGAGATCGATTTGGTGTATGTTTTAATCAGGTACCAAACATACACATAGCTATCATATCAATTGGTTATGGAAAGGGAAAATTCAAAGGTAGTGGGCTATGTATGCCTGCAGTAGTCGGCTCGGTAGGGTTCTTGGACTTTGGATAACCCACTACTTGGCATTCCTGCAGGTGTTTTGGAGCCCAGTTTGGCACTGATAGGTTTGCCACATGTCGTTGCAGGTGCGGTGATGCTGACTGTGTGAACATGTGTCACTCTCTCAGGAACTCCAATGATGTGTCTGCTGTTATTGATAACAGAGCTATGTAGCAATGCTGGAATCCTCTGGTAGATAGAGAGTCGAGGGAACCACACTCTTATGTGGTGGTGTTTTCACACACGAGATCACAATAAAGAGACTAGGTATTTGTAAGATTAAATGAGAACCTGAGAATCCAACAGGGTGGAGAGGTAGTTACTATAAACCAATATAAACCTCACCATCACTGCAGGAAGAAGTCTCTAACTGGGCAATTCAAGCCACATATTGAAGTTAGAAACAAGTAAATGGCTGGGTCATGACATTGTGCCAGATTTGTCATATAGTTAAAATGCTCCACAGGAAGATGTACAGGGTGAAGACAATATTATATGTGCAGGTCAAGAACTTGCAAAAAGACCCACCGGTGAATAGTTGACCTTCAAACAAAATAGGAATTGAGATTGTGGACCAGTCAGCATCTCCAGTAGCTTTCATCAACAGGGATCTAACAATTATGTCGCTGGGTTCCATCCTTGGGACCAGTGGCAGGTGCTGTTGTTTGTGGTGAAACAAGACTGTTGAGAGAAAGGAGGGGAACCATGAGGTGTTTACTGTTAGGTTGTTTCAAAAGCACAGGAGAAGCTTCCCAACCAATGTAGAGCTGTCCAAGGGAAAGCGACAATATCCCTAGCCTGGATCTGCTCATTCCTGTTGATGGTAAGGTATCCTTTGCTGGTCAGTGGTAGATGCAATGGTTCCTTCTCTCACTGGACCTTCAGCCAAATGTACTCCGCATTGCGCACTTGAACCTGAAGTTGTATATTCCTTACTTTACACTTAGCACAGATGGAAATAAGACTCAGGGCCCGATTTAGATCCTGGTGGATGAGTTACTCCATCACAACGGTGATGGATATCCCGTCTGACGAAATATAAATCCCATAGGATATAACGGGATTTATATTTTGGCAGACAAGATATCTGTCACCGTTGTGACAGAGTAGCTCATCTGCTGAAATGTAAATCAGGCCCTTAGTAACTGCTGTATTGAAAGTAAACATTGGAAGTTTGAAAAATGAAATTATTCTATCCTGTGCACAGAGTAGTGCTTAGAAGAAGTGGAAGTGGAGCAGCTGAGAGTGCCTCATGGTGATGCTGTGTCCTCAGCCGCCTGCATTGCCTTGTCCTACCTGTGCATTGTACAACCCGTCTCATATGTGGCCAAATGACCCACAGGCTACTGTGTAATATAATCTGTGGAATGAGTCAACCAGTTATTTGATTTCGTATTTGTTCACAGTTTGGAATTACAGTTTTTCGTAAGGTTAAGTCATATCAGGATAAAACGGTAAAATCTGAGTTGGTAATTTGAATGTTACATGCACTGCCTTATGTCGCGCATTACTCTAAATGTAGTTTTACATTCACAACCAAATGCTACTTACAGTTTGTTTTTTGTTTTTACTCTTTCAGAATCTGGGAATCCTTGGAAAGCATCAGTACCTTATTCTTGATGTGGCCATCTCTACTGTGGTCTGCTTAACAAGTATGAGACTCACTGTGGTTTACATGGATTAAATGTACTGCAGCGCTATGTGTTCAATATTGCACTTTGTGGCATCACTACTACACTTAGGGACTGATTCACAAAGGTAAACTGACACTTTTGTGTAAGTTCACTATTTCTTTGCTTTTCACAACTCTGAGTTAATAGTAAGTTTACTACTGTAGAGAGTACACGGTCAGTTCGGCAAAATCAGCACAAAAAAAGGTAGAACAGGCCTATATTTTGATATGAGGAGGCCTCCACCCCAAGTGCAATGGTTACCAGACACGTACATATTTTCTGTGGGTTCAGAGTGCCCACACGTAGCTAGACTTTCTTGCTGGGGCAGAGATGTGTTACTATGTGCCCTGAAAGTGCCAGTCTGCCTTCAAGAAAGGAGCAAGTCGCTTAGCCTGAGAAGAAATTCCAACACAGTCTGGCTCCCTGCTTGAGCACAACGTTGTGTGTCTGTCCGCTAGAAATGAACATGATTATGGGGCATATTATGAGCCCCTTGTGCCACAAACCTTGAACTCATATCTATAAGGCCATCCACTTTGAGTGGCTTTTTGTGGCTTCAATGATATGGAGTAAGGCAAGGCAGTACAAGTCACTGTGCTGCCTTGTTGCGCACAGCAGACATTCAGTGGGCGCTGCAGTGGATGTTACCATGCAACACAAATGGAATTTGAGGCATCCCCAGACTTACAAACCTTGTTAACCTTGGGATGTGCAACAAACATTATACCTCCCCAGGGGAGGCACAAAGACGAGAAATATTTTTATTTCACCTCAGATTTGCGTCTTTCCATGATTGCTGCATTCTGCAGCACCCATACAAAGAGGAAAACACCTCCCAGGATTGTTTTTGTGCAGGAAGGAGCCCCTTTCTCCACAAAAACAGTCCTGCCTACAAAGCAGACAACTTTGCACCATGGTGCTAGGGTGCATGCATTGGTGCTCGGCTACCAAAATGGCGCCAGTGTAGGGGTAAAAGAGAGAAATGCACCTTAGCTACAATGCATTCAAGCCCTTTCCCCTTTGACACAGGGCAGTGAAGGAAGGTGACTTGCTGCTCTGCCCTGCACCAAAAGCCAATACATATGGGCCTATGCTTAGCATTTTTGAAGCAGAAACGCACAGACACCAGGAAGTAAGGCCTGAAATGGGAGGGAAGAGGTACAATCTTGGTTCATTCTTTCTCTTGGTGAGTTGAGGGTGGTCTTGGGAAGGAGAGTGTTATCACAGTGGGCTGCTCTTCCACTCCTCCTTCCCCCTCCCTCTCTCTAGAAACAAAAAGATGAAGCCTCGATTGTGTCTTATTTATGACATTATGCATGCATTATAAATTTAACAAAATAATTAGAATCTCTGTATGTTTTTTGGGTTCCTATGTAATACTGCCTGCACTAGTATTAGGATTAGCATGTAGTGGTGCTTGCAGTAGTATTAGGTTTAGCATGTAATGGTGCTTGTACTAGTATTAGGATTAACATGTAGTGGTGCTTGCAGTAGTATTAGGTTTAGCATGTAATGGTGCTTGTACTAGTATTAGGATTGTCAAGTAGTGGTGTTTGCACTAGTATTAGGTTTAGCATGTAATGGGGCTTGCACTATTATTAGGATTAGGATGTAGTGGTGCTTACAGTAGTACTAGGTTTAGCATGTAATGGTGCTTGCACTAGTATTAGGTTTAGCATGTAATGGTGCTTGCACTAGTATTAGGATTATCATGTAGTGGTTCTTGCACTAGTATTAGGTTTAGCATGTAATGGGGCTTGCACTAGTATTAGGTTTAGCATGTAGTGGGGCTTGCACTAGTATTAGGATTAGCATGTAGTGGTGCATGCAGTAGTATTAGGTTTAGCATGTAATGGTGCTTGCACTAGGACTAAGTTTAGCATGTAATGGTGCTTGTACTAGTATTAGTTTTTAGCATGTAATAGGGCTTGCACTAGTATTAGATTCAGCATGGATGGACTTGCACTAGTATTAGGTTCATTTTTTGTGGAATTCCACTAGTATTAGGTTTAGCATGTAACAGTGCTTGCACTAGTTTTAGATTTAGCATGTAATGGTGCTTGCACTAGTATTAGGTTAAGCATGTAATGGTGCTTGTACTAGTATTAGGTTTAGCATGTAATAGGGCTTGCACTAGTATTAGGTTTAGCATGTAATGGTGCTTACAGTAGTCGTAATTTTAGCATGTAAAAGTGCTTGCATTAGTATTAAGTTTAGTATGCAATGGTGCTTGCACTAGTATTTAGTTTAGCATGTAATGGTGCTTGCACTAGTATTAGGTTTAGAATGTAATGGTGCTTGCACTAGTATTAGGTTTAGCATGTAATGATGTTTGCACTACTATTAGGTTTAGGATGTAATGGTGTTTGCACTAGTATTAGGTTTAGCATGTAATAGAACTTGTACTAGTATTAGGTTTAGCATGTAATGGTGCTTGCATTAGTATTAGGTTTTGCATGTAATGGTGTTTGCACTAGTATTAGGTTTAGCATGTAATCGTGCTTGCACTAGTATTAGGTTTAGCATGTGTATTAGGTTTAGTATGTAATGGTGCTTGCACTAGTTTTAGGTTTAGTATGGAATGGTGCTTTCACTAGTATTAGGATTAGCATGTAGTGGTGCTTGCACTAATATTAGGTTTAGTATGTATAGGCATGCATTAGTATTAGGTTCAGCATTTATAGGATTCCACTAGTATTAGGTTTAGCATGTAATGGTGTTTGCACTAGTTTTCGATTTAGCATGTAATGGTGCTTGCACTAGTATTAGGTTTAGCATGTAGTATTGCTTGCACTAGTCTTAGGTTTAGCATGTTGTGGTGCTTACAGTAGTCATAGTTCTAGCATGTAGTGGTGCTTACACTAGTATTAGGTTTAGCATGTAGTGATGCTTGCACTACTGTTAGGTTTCACATTTAATGGTGCTTATACTAGTATTAGGTTTAGCATGTAGTGGTACTTGCACCAGTATAAGGGTTAGCATGTATGGGCTTGCATTAGTATTAAGTTTAGACTCTAATGGTGCTTGAACTAGTATTAGGTTTCACATTTAATGGTGCTTGCAGTAGTATTAGGTTTAGCATGTAATGGTGCTTGCACTAGTATTAGGTTGAGCATTTAGTGGTGCTTGCACTAGTATTAGGTTTAGCATGTATGGGCTTGCACTAGTATTAAGTTTAGAATGTAATGGTGCTTGAACTAGTATTAGGTTTCATATTTAATGGTGCTTGCAATAATATTAGATTTAGCACGTAATGGTGCTTGCACTAGTACTAGGTTTAGCATATAGAGGTGCTTGCACTAGTAATAGGTTTAGCATGTAGTGGTGCTTACACTAGTATAAGGTTGAGCATGTAGTGGTGCTTGCACTAGTATTACGTTTTGCATGTAGTGGTGCTTACACTAGTATTAGGTTGAGCATGTAGTGGTGCTTGCACTAGCATTAGATTGAGCATGTATTGGTGCTGCACTAGTATTAGGTTTAGCATGTAGTGGTGCTTGCACTAGTATTGGATTCACATTTAATGATGCTTGCACTAGTATTAGGTTTAGCATATTAGGTTGAGCATGTAGTGGTGCTTGCACTAGTATTAGGTTTAGCATATAGAGGTGTTTGCACTAGTATTAGGTTTAGAATGTAGTGGTGCATACACTAGTATTAGGTTTATCATGTAGTGCTGCTGTGCACTAGTATTAGGTTTCCAATTTAATGGTGGTTGCACTAATATTAGAATTAGCATGCAGTGGTGCTTGCACTAGTATTAGATTTGGCATGTAATGGTGCTTGCATTAGTATTAGGTTTGATATGTAGTGGTGCTTGCCCTAGTATTAGGTTTGGCATGTAATTGTGCTTGCACTAGCATTAGGTTTAGCTTGTGCTAGTATTAGCTTTAGCATGTAATGATGCTTGCACTAGTATTAGATTTCACATTTAATGGTGCTTGCACTAGTATTAGGTTTAGCATGTAGTGGTACTTGCACCAGTATTAGGTTTAGCATATATGGGCTTTCACTAGTATTAAGTTTAGAATGTAATGGTGCTTGCACTAGTATTAGTTTTCACATTTATTGGTGCTTGTATTAGTATTAGGTTTAGCAAATTAAGTTGAGCATGTAGTGGTGCTTGCACTAGTATTAGGTTTAGCATGTAGTGGTGCTTGCACTAGTATTAGGTTTCACAGTTAATGCTGCTTGCACTAGTATTAGGTTTAGCATGTAGAGGTGCTCGCACTAGTATTAGGTTGAGCATGTAGTGGTGCTTGCACTAGTATTAGGTTTAGCATGTAATGGTTCACTAGTAGTAGGTTTCACATGTTATGGTGCTTGCACTAGTATTAGGTTTAGCATGTATGGGCTTGCACTAGTATTACCTTTAGAATGTAATGGCGCGCACACTAGTATTAGGTTACACATTTAATGGTGCTTGCACTAGTATTAGATTTATCATGTAGTGGTGCTTGCACTAGTATTAGGTTTAGCATGTAATGGTGCTTTCACTAGTACTGGGTGTGGCATATAGTGGTGCATGACCTAGTATTAGGTTTGGCATGTAGCGGTGCTTGCACTAGTATTAGGTTTGGCATGTAATGGTACTTTCACTAGTACTAGTTTTGGCATATAGTGGTGCATGACCTAGTATTAGGTTTGGCATGTAGTGGTGCTTGCATTAGTATTAGGTTAAGCATGTAGTGGTGCATGACCTAGTATTAGGTATGGCATGTAGTGGTGCTTGCACTAGTATTAGGTTTGGCAAGTAATGGTGCTTTCACTAGTACTAGTTTTGGCATATAGTGGTGCTTGAACTAGTATTAGGTTTAGCATGTAGTGGTGGTTGCACTAGTATTAGGTTTGGCATGTAGTGGTGCTTGCACTAGTATTAAGGCCCATATTTATACTTTTTTACGCTAAACTGCGCTAACGCAGTTTAGCGTCAAAAAATTTTGCGCCGTCTAACGCCATTCTGAAGCGCCATGCGGGCGCCGTATTTATGGAATGGCGTTAGACGGCGCAATCAGACCGGCGCTGCCTGGTGTGCGTGGAAAAAAACCACGTAGACCAGGCAGCTCCGGCGTTGGGAAAAAATGACGTTAGGGCGTCTTAAAATGGCGCAAGTCAGGTTGACGCTAAAAAATCGTCGTAACCCGACTTGCGCCATTTTTTTTCGACGCCCATCCCCCATCAACATGACTCCTATCATTGTAAAGATAGGAGTTATGCCCCCTTGCCCAATGGCCATGCCCAGGGGACTTATGTCCCCTGGGCATGGTCATTGGGCATAGTGGCATGTAGGGGGGCACAAATCAGGCCCCCCTATGCCACAAAAAATAAAAAATAAAATACTTACCTGAACTTACCTTAATGTCCATGGGATGAGTCCCTCCGTCCTTGGGTGTCCTCCTGGGGTGGGCAAGGGTGGCAGGGGGGGTCCCTGGGGGCAGGGGAGGGCACTCTGGGCTCATTTTGAGCCCACTTGTCCCTTAACGCCATCCCTGACCCAGGCGTTAAAAAGCGGCGCAAATGCGCCGTTTTTGGCCACGCCCACTCCCGGGCGTCATTTTTGCCCGGGAGTATAAATACCACGTAAAGGCCTGGGAGTCATTTTTTAAGACGGGAACGCCTCCCTTGCATATCATTAACGCAAGGAAGGGGTTCACGCTAAAAAATGACGCACATTCCGGGAACTTTGGCGCTAGACGCGTCTAGCGCCATAGTATAAATATGGCGTTAGTTGGCGTTAGTTTTGCGTCGAATTTGCGTTGAAAAAAACGACGCAAATTCGGCGCAACCAGAGTATAAATATGGCCCTAAGGCCCATATTTATACTTTTTGACGCTAAACTGCGCTAACGCAGTTTAGCGTCAAAAAATTTGGCGCCGTCTAACGCCATTCTGAAGCGCCATGCGGGCGCCGTATTTATGGAATGGCGTTAGACGGCGCAATCAGACCGGCGCTGCCTGGTGTGCGTGGAAAAAAACCACGTAGACCAGGCAGCTCCGGCGTTGGGAAAAAATGACGTTAGGGCGTCTTAAAATGGCGCAAGTCAGGTTGACGCTAAAAAATCGTCGTAACCCGACTTGCGCCATATTTTTTCGACGCCCATCCCCCATCAACATGACTCCTATCATTGTAAAGATAGGAGTTATGCCCCCTTGCCCAAAGGCCATGCCCAGGGGACTTATGTCCCCTGGGCATGGTCATTGGGCATAGTGGCATGTAGGGGGGCACAAATCAGGCCCCCCTATGCCACAAAAAAAAAAAAAAAAAATACTTACCTGAACTTACCTTAATGTCCATGGGATGGGTCCCTCCGTCCTTGGGTGTCCTCCTGGGGTGGGCAAGGGTGGCAGGGGGGGGTCCCTGGGGGCAGGGGAGGGCACTCTGGGCTCATTTTGAGCCCACTTGTCCCTTAACGCCATCCCTGACCCAGGCGTTAAAAAGCGGCGCAAATGCGCCGTTTTTGGCCACGCCCACTCCCGGGCGTCATTTTTGCCCGGGAGTATAAATACCATGTAAAGGCCTGGGAGTCATTTTTTAAGACGGGAACGCCTCCCTTGCATATCATTAACGCAAGGAAGGGGTTCACGCTAAAAAATGACGCACATTCCGGGAACTTTGGCGCTAGACGCGTCTAGCGCCATAGTATAAATATGGCGTTAGTTGGCGTTAGTTTTGCGTCGAATTTGCGTCGAAAAAAACGACGCAAATTCGGCGCAACCAGAGTATAAATATGGCCCTAAGTTTCACATCTTATGGTGTTTGCACCAGTATTAGGTTTAGCATGTATGGGCTTGCACTAGTATTAAGTTTAGAATGTAATGGCGATTGCACTAGTATTAGGTTACACATTCAATGGCGCTTGCACTAGTATTAGATTTAGCATGTATTGGTACTTGCCCTAGTATTAGGTTTGGCACGTAGTGGTCTTTACACTAGTATTAGGCTTAGCATGTAATGGTGCTTGCACTAGCATTAGGTTTAGCATGTAAAAGGGCTTACAGTAGTATTAGGTTTAGTATGTTGTGGTGCTTGAACTAGTATTAGGATTTTGCATGTAGTTTTGCTTGCATTAGTATTGGGTTTAGCATGTAATGGTGCTTGCACGTGTATTAGATTTAGCATGTAATGGCTATTCCAGTCTGCTCTACTCTACTGTACACCACTCCACTTTACACTACTCAACTCTAGGCCACTGCTTTCTCTGCTATTTCTCTCTACCCCACTCCACTGTACACTTGTCCAGTCTACACCACTCCACTCTATGCTATTCTACTCTATGCTCTTCCACTCTACTCTGTTCTATTCCACGCCACTCCTCTGTTTTACACTCTATGCTATTCCACTGTACGCCACTCCATTCTACAGTATAACATTGTACACAACTTCATTCTTTGCCCCTCTTCTGTATGGTGTTCTACTCTAACACACTCCACATAACTCCACTCCACTCCACTGTATGCTATTACACTCTGCCCCCCCCACAAAACTCCATTGCAATCTAAACCACTTTACTGTACGCTACTACACAATACAACATTATACTTTATGCCACTTCGCAGTACGCTTCTACTCTATATTGTATTACACTCTGTGCCACTCCACTATATGCCACTCAAGTCTATGCTACGTCACTCTAGGCTATTCCATTTTATTCTACTCCACTGTATGCTACTCCACTCTACGCCACTCTGGTGTACTCTCCTCCACACTATATGACTCCACTCTACAAACCTGTACTGCACTCTATGCCACTCTACTAGACTGTGCTCCACTCTATCCCCATACACTCTGCTGTCCAAATTTGCACTCAACTCTATGCTCGTACACTCTGTTTTACAACACTCTACTCCACTCTACAAACGTTTCCAACACAGTATAACGAAGCACTCCTCTCTACTTTATGAGATGCCACTCCAATTTATGACAGTTTTCTCGGCTCTACGCTGTGCCACTTCAATGTGTGCCAACCCACTTTGTGCTAATCCACTGTACCCAACTCCATTCTACCCCACTCCACTGCACACCACTCCACTGTATAGTATTCCACTGTACTCCATTCCACTGTATGTTATTGCACTTTATGGTAATCCACTCTATGCCACTACAGTGTACTCCATTCCGTTTTACTCCACTCCATTGTATGACATTCTCTTCCACTCTATGTAACTCCATTCTAAAAAAGTCTACCACACTTCATGGCACTCTATCACATTCCACTCCACTGTCTAACTATATACTCCACTCTATGCCCGTACGCTCCAATGTACACCATTATAGTCTGCTGTAGGACACTTTTCTAAATGACACAGCACTCCACTCTTCTGTATGAGATCCCACTCCAATTTATAACAGTTTATGACCTATGCTACACCATTACATTCCACTCCATGCTACTCTACTCTACGACACACCAATACACTATTGTACTTCACTCCAGTCTAAGAGACTTTGGCCCTCATTACAACCCTGGCGGTCGGTGATAAAGCGGCAGTAATACCGGCAACAGGCCGGCGGTAAAAATAATGGAATCACGACCATGGTGGAAACCGCCAACACAGACAGCCACTTTAAGGTTCCCGACCGCCACGGCGGTAGAAACAAACACCGCGGCGGTAACCGCCAATGGCCAGGCGGAAGACAATGTACCGCCCACACAATTATAAGCCACCAATCCACCAGCTTTTCCGGGGTGGTACCAACACCATCAAAAGCACGGCGGAAACAGTCTTTGGAAGGGAAACCACTCACCTCTCGACACCCAACGAAGAACCAAGACGCCAAGGAGCCCGAGTTACAGGTCCTGCCTATGTTGGTTTACCTACTCATCTGCCAGGAACATCAAAGACGGCAGCGACGATGACGGTGAGTACTGCACCTAGTACACAGGGGAGGGGGGAGGAAAAAGAGAGTGACACGCAACACGCAACACCCCCACCCACAACAACATACACAAACACACATCCAATAAAATCACAGATACACCCCGTCACCCCCTGGAAGAACGCAAGGACGAAATTAAATGAGTTTAACAAGTGTAATAATCGAACAATCAGGTAGCCCAAGATAATTTGAAATCATCAGTATATACACAAATATTTACAGCAAGTACACAAGTCCGTACACTGTCCCATTAAATGTCCGTGGACCAGTGGTCCCAAAAAGCATGGGCGAAGCCCACACATGACACTTGCCTCAAAACGGAGAGAACACTGCAGGGGCATCAGGTCGAAAAAACACAGACACCTCTGGGGGAAGGGGAGGGGGGGCACCTCAGCCAGATGATGGGACGACGCCACTGCTCCTCGAGGGGGCTCCATGCCCATTGCTTGGTCCTGGGGAGTGCAAGGCCACAGTCTCTCAAGTGGGTGGTTTGCTCACTGCTTGGTCCTGGGGAGTGCAAAGCCACAGTCTCTCTAGTGGATGCTGTTCTCCACTGGTTTTGGAGGGGGCCTGGTGCCCAGAGTGCTTCATCCTGCCAAGGAATGGGGTAGTGGATGCTGTTCTCCACTGATTCTGGGGGGGCCTGGTGTTAAGAGTGCTTCATCCTGCCAAGGACTGGGGTAGCGGATGGTGTTCTCCACCGGTTCTGGAGGGGGCATGGTGCCCAGAGTGCTTCATCCTGCCAAGAACTGGGATAGCGGATGCTGTTCTCCACTGGTTTTGAAGGGGGCATGGTTAGCCCAGAATGCTTCATCCTGCCAAGGACTGGGGTAGCGGATGCTGTTCTCCACTGGTTCTGGAGGGGGCATGGTGCCCAGATTGTTCCATCCTGCCAAGGACTGGGGTAGCGGATGCTGTTCTCCACTGGTTCTGGAGGGGGCATGGTGCCCAGTGATGCTGCACCAGCGGTGTGGCAGTTCCCATTCCCTCACATGGGTGTCTGAGCCAAGAGATTTACCGGTAACAGGTAGCATGATACTCCATGGAGGCAGAGCCACACTCCTCCTTGCGACGACTAAGGCTGCAAACTGCTGGAAGTGCCAGTGCTGGTGGTGGTGCCTCATGTAGTGTGTGCAGGGTCCAGGATGTCTCCTGCAGCCTCGGACACCTGCCCAATGGAGATGCTGCTGATCTCCGCAGTAGTGGCACTGGCTGGGCACGTCACAGGGCAGGTGGCGGTGGCTGCAGCGGTGGCTGCAGCGGTGGCTGCGGCGGAGATGCTGCCGGTGGTGCAGGTGTATGCACTTGTGGAGGGAGACACTAGGCCGTCTCCTGGAGTCTCAGAAGTTTGCCCACTGAGGATGATGCTGGTCACTGTAGTTGAGGCAGCTGCCGTGCAGGTGGCGGTGCAGGTGGCAGTGCAGGTGGCGGTCTTTGCGGCGGTGCCCACCGCAGTACAGGTTGCTGGACTGTCTTGCGAAAGGGGTGACACCAGTCCCTCACCTGGAGGCTCCGTGCCCTGAGCTGTCTTCCCTTTGCTCTTGTGTCCCTTCCCCACCTTGGAAGTCGCTGCTGGGACTTTGGCACTGACCTCTTTGGTTCGGGAAGAGGCCTAGCTGGGTGGTTGGTGCGGCTTTTCTCTTCTGCATGCTGGCCCCTTCTTTACCTTGGCAGGTGGTGGAATAGGGTGGTCCTTGGCTTCAGTAGGTGGCACACTGGCAGCCCTGATGGATGCCCCCTTCGATGTCCCCCGGACTTGCAGGGACCACACTGGACGAGGATTTGGTGGCTGAGATGCTGGTCAGGGCTCTAGACAATCTGGCCCTAGGGGAAGGATGGGGGGGTATAGGGAAGAGGTCAATGCCAGCCAGGAAACGTTTCTTAGACACACTGGGACGGGAAGATGGAGGGGGTTTGGGAGTGGAGGAAGAGGTAGGGGTTGTAGGAGGTGTACGTCTGCTGAGTTTGGGTAAAGGTGCATGGGTTGGAGGCTATTGTGAGGTGGACGGCTGTTGAGTGGGTGTGTGCCGGCGTTAGTGTACTTTGGGAGGAGGGCTCACAGACACACTGGGAGAGGACACAGGGGACGTGTGAATGGTAGTGGGGTGGTGATTGCACGTGAGCGGTGTTTGGTGATGGGCATGCTGGTGATAGAGGTAGTGGCTGAGGATGTAGTGCACGCAGGTGTTAGTGGAGACAAGACTGGGAGGGAGGTGGAGGACATGGAGGAGGGGGACAGAGTGGAGGCAGTGGATGTTGGTGTGTCTGCATGGGGATGTTGCTTGTGTGAGTGCCTGTGGGATGTGTGGTGCTTATGTTTGCCTGAGCCACTTTTGTGTGTTGATGTGTGTGCATGCTGGTCTCATGGTGTGCTTGGGATAGGCTGAGGTAGAGGGGATTGTGTCTGGGTAGTGGAGGTTGGAGGGGGGAGGCTGGACACAGGGACAATGGCTGCCATCAGTGCTGAGATTAGAGCCTGAAATGCTCTCTGTTTGGCCACCACGTCAGAATAAATGCCCTCCAGGTATGCATTTGTTTGCTTCAAATTCCTCTCTACACCCTGGATGGCATTTAAAATGGTTGACTGCCCAACAGTGAGGGATCTCAAGAGTTTATTAGCCTCCTCACTGAGGGCAGCAGAGCTGACTGGGGCAGTGCCTGAGTTGCCTGGGGCGAAGGAGATGCCCACCCTCCTAGGTGAGCGGGCACAGGAAACACGCTGAGGGGCTGCTGGGTGGGCGGTGCTGGTAGGGGGGGTGGCGGCTGTACCTGTTGTTGCGGTGGGCACAGATGTGCCCGCCACTGCAAGGGAGCTTCCATCAGAGGAGGAGTCGCTGTCACTGGTGCTCCCCTTGCCCTCCGTCCCACTGGTGCCTTCAGACTCTGTACATTCACCCTCCTGGGCCATGTGGGTTGCAGCTCCCTCCTGCTCCAGTGCCACTGCTCCTCCGATGCACACAAGGACAGGGTGACAAAACAAAAAGGGGGGAAAGACAGAAGAGACACATGGTCAATGCCAGCAACACCACTACCGTTGGTGGACACAACACACAGGGAGCAGCCCTATGCACTAGCCCATGCACTAACATTTCTTAGGAAAATCACCTGCCTATGGGGGACTATGCCTAACCCCATTTGCTGCACACCATGAACCCACAGGAGTCTGACTAATTGTAGATGGCTACTACCACTATTGGGGTTAGAGTGGCACAGAGCCTGCCTAACAAGGGACCTACCCTACCACTTTCACCCTGGTGTAGGGTAACCCACAGCCCACATCCCCCATCCAGACACCTCGTAAAGCATGCAGAGTCAGCTGAATGAAACTGTACTCACCCCCTTGTGGCTGCTGTGATGCCCTCAAGCGCCCATCCAACTCCGGATATGCCACCGCCAGGATCCGGAACATCAGGGGGGTCATGGTGCGACGGGAACCCCTTCCACGTTGGGAGGCCATCCCCAGCTGGGCCTCCGTCGTCTTCTTGCTGCAGCAGCGCTGGTCCTCCCTTCTCTTGCGGCAGTGGGTGCTCTGTCTATGATAGACCCCAGGGTCCGCACTTCCTTGGCGATGGCATGCCAAATACCCTTCTTCTGGTGGGCGCTGACCTAGAGGAAAGGTAAAGTAAGAATGGAACTTACTCCCCCATCTGGTTCTTCTTACTCATTGGCCACCAGTTCCCACCCATGCCCTGAAACACATACAATGACCATCCTTACATGCAGGCCACAGCCCTCCCCACAACATGTGTCTTCCATCCAGACCACTCCATACATTCATGTCCCATCCATCATGCGCACAGTGTACTCACCTGTTTGTCTGGAGGACTGTAGAGTAGCGTGTACTGGGGGAGGACCGCAACCACCAGTTTGTCCAACTCCTCCGCGGTGAAGGCAGGGGCCCTTTCCCCAGACACTGTAGCCATTGTCGCTTCCAGACTGAGGTCACAGCAGCACTTGCAGTGTAGGTCTTCTTCTGTTGAAGGTCAGGTATCAAGTGAGTGAACAGATAGAAAATGGCAGACACGTCTACGGCGGTGCCTACCATCACCGCCGGCGTACATTGTCAATGGCTCCTGGAACCCATAGGGCCCAATGATAACCAATGCTGAATTGCGTGGTGGTCTTCGACCGCCTACCGCGACCCTGCACAACGCCAGCGCAGTTACCTCATTTTCCCTTGTCCCTCCTTACAGGTCAGGCAGCTGGCATTTCAGGGGGGCACATGGCAGGGCACCTAACTGCGTCACAGCACATTTGGGCAGGAATACGGACAGACAGCGCCACACACCGATTAAATCACATTAGTGCAAAACACCCTTGTGCAACCTATGTGGTACATGACCCGCTGACCACCATTCTCCTCCATAGGGCACATGTTCTGGGGCAGATGATGAGATGGCGTGATCCTCCGGTGTACAGACCCCTGCTGGACCTGTCGACAATGGAAGACAGACACATCATTATCACCTACAGACTTGATCGTGCCACAATCCAAGAACTGTGTGCCCAATTGGAGCCTGACCTGATGTCAGCTATACGCCATCCCACAGGTATCCTCCCTAAAGTGCAGGTCCTGTCAGGGCTCCACTTCCTGGCCAGTGGTTCCTTTCAAACAACAGTGGGCATGGCTGCAGGGATGTCACAGCCAATGTTCTCTAACGTGTAGACCAGAGTGTTGTCTGCCCTGCTGAAACACATGCGCAGCTACATCGTTTTTCCCCAGGTGGAGGATTTGCCCACAGTGAAAGGTGACTTCTATTTCCTGGGACATATCCCCAACATCATTGGTGCCATTGATGGTACACAAGTGGCATTCGTCCCCCCCCGCACGAATGAACAGATGTACAGAAATCATAAAAGCCACCATTCCATGAATGTGCAGATGGTGTTTTTGGCCGACCAGTACATCTCTCATGTGAATGCCAAGTATCCTGGCTCTGTGCATAACGCTTACATTTTGAGGAATAGCAGCATCCCTTATGTGAGGGGCCAACTCCAGAGGCACCGTGTGTGGCTAATAGGTGAGCCCAAGGTCCCCACACAGTATGAATAGGTGTCTGGGTATGGGATAGTCCCTAAGGGTTGGTGTATGTCTAACAGATATCCCTCTACATTTGCAGGTGACTCTGGTTACCCCAACATGTCATGGCTCCTGACCCCAGTGAGTAATCCCAGCACAAGGGCAGAGAAATGCTACAATGAGGCGCATGGACGAACTAGAAGGATTATAGAGCGGACTTTCGGCCTCCTGAAGGCCAGATTCTGGTGCCTCCATTTCACAGGCTCTCTATACTACTCACCAGAGAAGGTGTGCCAGATAATCATGGCATGCTGTATGTTGCACAACCTGGCTTTGCAACGCCAGGTGCCTTTTATGCAGGAGATTGGCCTAATGTTGGTCTTGTGGCAGCTGTGGAGCCTGTGGACAGTGAAGAAGAGGATACAGAAGAAGAAGATATTGACAACCGAAACAACATCATCATGCAGTACTTCCAGTGAGACACAGGTAAGAGACTGGCACTGCTCCTCTCATATCAGACTACTGTAGGACATTGTATAAGTATGCCTTTTTACCTCTGTGTATGGACCCTGACAGTTCACTTTGGCTTTCCTTTTCACAGATCTGGGTACCACATTCTGCCTTCTGCTATGTTCATTGCTGCCCAACAACTGTCATAATTTGGTGTGTGCAAATGAACATTAATATTGAGATTTGTCAAAGAGGTTGTAATAACACATTTGTGAAAGTACAGACTGTCTCCAGATTGTTTTGTGATTCAAGGGTGTTTATTTAAGTGCTAAGAAGTGGAGGGGGATGCGCAATGGGCTGGGGTGATGGTGGAGGAATATACATCGTAGAGTCCAGTCTCTTTGTATCACAGGTGCATTGTCCAAAGGGGCATAGGAAGTGGAGCAATGGCAGTTCAGGGTGGTCAGGGTGACATAGTGGGACAGAAGGGTGACAATCAGGAAAGTCTTATTTCCTGGTGGGGGTCTTGGCAATGTTCTCTGTCTTGTGCCTGCATCGCAGGGACCGTTTGCGGGTGGTTCTCCATCTGCAGGGGGTGGGTGCTGGTGGCCTGTTGGTCCTGCGGCGGGTCCTCCTGTCCACTAGCGCCGGCGGACGTGGAGGGCTGTTCATTATTCAGGCTGGTGTCAGTTGCCCCGTGGTATGCCACTGTCTCCCTCATGGTGTTGGCCATGTCTGCCAGCACCCCTGCTATGGTGACCAGGGTGCTGTTAATGGACTTCAAATCCTCCCTGATCCCCAGGTACTGGTCCTCCTGCAGCCGCTGGGTCTCCTGAAACTTGGCCAGTACCGTGCCCATGGTCTCCTGGGAATTATGGTATGCTCCCATAATGTTGGAGAGTGCCTTGTGGAGAGTGGGCTCCCTGGGCCTGTCCTCCCTTTGTCGCACAGCAGTCCTCCGTGCTTCCCTGTTGTCCTGTGCCTCTGTCCCCTGAACCGTGTGCCCACTGCCACTGACCCCAGGTCTCTGATCGTCCTGGGTTAGTGGGTTTGCCTGGGGTCCCTGTAGTGGTGGACACGCTGCTGATTGACTGTCCTGGGGACAGTGGCATGGGCCCGCTAGGTGGGTGCTATGGTGGTGTTTCCTGAGGGGGGAGGTTTAGTGGTGGTTTGGGACTGTGGCAGGGGAACCGACTGTCCAGAGGTCCCTGATGGGCCGGGCAGGTCATCTTGATCCAGGCTTGCAGAGCTGCTGTCGTCACTGTGGGCCTCTTCTGTGGGGGGACGGGATATGGCTGGCACCTCCTGCCTGGTCCTGTTGTGGTGTAAATGCATAGTTAATGTATCTGTGTGTGCCATCTTGTGCACTGGGTGAGTTTCCCTCTATTCCTGTGCTTGCATTATCGCCTTGGCCCTTGTGTGAATCTCTCTACTGGACATGCTTTGGTGATGGGTGTCCATGCAGGTCTGTGATGGGTGTCCATGCATTGTTGTGACATGCAGGGCTTGGTATTGGAATGTGTGGGTTGTGATAGTGGTGTATATGTGAGGTGTTGGGGTGATGGGTGTGAGGGTAGGGGTAGGTGTTTGTGATGGCATGCAGGTAGAGTGGGGGATATAATAGTAAAGATTTGCCTTACCAGAGCCCAGTCCTCCTGCTACTCCTGAGAGGCCCTCAGGATGCATGATCGCCAAGACTTGTTCCTCCCATGTTGTTAGTTGTGGAGGAGGAGGTGGGGGTCCACAGCCAGTCCTCTGTACTGCTACCTGGTGTTTGGATACCATGGAACGCACCTTCCCCTGTAGGTCATTCCACCTCTTCCTGATGTCATCCCGTGTTCTTGGGTGCTGTCCCACTGCGTTGACCGTGTCGACAATTCTCCGCCATAGCTCCATCTTCCTTGCAATGGATGTCTGCTGCACCTGTGATCCGAATAGCTGTGGCTCTACCCAGATGATTTCCTCCACCATGACCCTGTGCTCCTCCTCAGAGAACCTCAGTGTCTTTGAGGTGCCATGATGTGGTGTGGGTGTGTGTGCGATAATGGTTGATGTGATGTGTGGGGTGATGTGTTGGGGTGTGTTCTTTGAGGTGCGTGAATGGTGTATGAGTGATGGTGTTGTGTGCCTCTGGATGCTGGAGTTGTCTTTGCTATTCTCTCTCTCTGCTTCTTCCAAAAATGTCGCTGTCAGGGGTTGTGGGTAATGTGGGTGTGTGTTTTATAGTGGTGTGAGTGTGTGGGTGTGGTGTGTGTATGTGTGTCAGGTGTGTGTATTTTGAATTGTCCAATGTGGTTGTGTTTTGTAAGTGTGTGTGTGTATTTTGAGCACGGCGGTGTGTACCACCAATGGCTTACGACGGTTGAAAGACCGGTGCAAATATTCGTGGGTCGTGATAGTGTGGGTGTGTTCCTGTTGGCGTAACGTGTGGGTTTTGCTATCGCCAGTTTATCACTGACCTTTGGTGTGGCGGACTTTCTGCCCCGGCCACGGTATGTAGGCGGCCGTCAGCACGGCAGTAGGTGGCATTTACCACCAGGGTTGTAATGAGGGCCTTTATCTCACCCTATGTTACTATACAAAGATACAATCTGTGCTGCTCCACTGTTTGACACACTACTATACTCTATGCAACTTCAATCTACAACACTTTACTACACTGTTTGACATTCTCTGATACTTTACTCCTGTTGTGCCCCTTCACTTGACTGAACAACACTGTACTGTATGTCACTGTAAAATACTCTACTCCACTGTACTCTACAATATGCAACACTGTATGCAACTGTTTGTATGCCACAGCACCCCACTTACTCCCCTTAACTCTTACACGTACTCCACTCTACTCCACTACTCCACTGTACACCACTCCACTCTATGCCATTTAGTGCTATTGAACCCTAGACCACTGTATGCCAATTCAATGTACACCACTCCACTCTACAGAAATTGACTAGACTGTATGCCTCTCTACTCTACTGTAGTCTACATCAGCTTCCATTACAATCTATTGTACAACACAGTACTCCAAGTTATGACACTTTACTTGACAGTAAGCTAGGCCACTCCACTCTACTGCGTTCCTGTAGGAGGCTTGACTGGCTTGTAGTGAGTACCAAGGGGTACTTGCACCTTGCACCAGGCCCAGTTATCCCTTATTAGTGTATAGGGTGTCTAGCAGCTTAGGCTGATAGATAATGGTAGCTTAGCAGAGCAGCTTAGGCTGAACTAGGAGACGTGTGAAGCTACTACAGTACCACTTAGTGTCATATGCACAATATCATAAGAAAACACAATACACAGTTATACTAAAAATAAAGGTACTTTATTTTTATGACAATATGCCAAAGTATCTTAGAGTGTACTCTCAGTGAGAGGATAGGAAATATACACAAGATATATATACACAATAGCAAAAATATGCAGTATAGTCTTAGAAAACAGTGCAAACAATGTATAGTTACAATAGGATGCAATGGGGAAACATAGGGATAGGGGCAACACAAACCATATACTCCAAAAGTGGAATGCGAACCACGAATGGACCCCAAACCTATGTGACCTTGTAGAGGGTCGCTGGGACTATTAGAAAATAGTGAGAGTTAGAAAAATAACCCTCCCCAAGACCCTGAAAAGTGAGTGCAAAGTGCACTAAAGTTCCCCTAAGGACAAAGTAGTCGTGTTAGAGGAATAATGCAGGAAAGACACAAACCAGCAATGCAACAACTGTGGATTTCCAATCTAGGGTACCTGTGGAACAAGGGGACCAAGTCCAAAAGTCACAAGCAAGTCGGAGATGGGCAGATGCCCAGGAAATGCCAGCTGCGTGTGCAAAGAAGCTTCGACTGGACAGAAGAAGCTGAGGTTTCTGCAGGAACGAAAAGAGCTAGAGACTTCCCCTTTGGTGGACAGATCCCTCTCGCCTTGGAGAGTCGTGCAGAAGTGCTTTCCCGCCGGAAGGACGCCAACAAGCCTTGCTAGACGCAAATCGTGCGTTTGGCGTTTTTGACGCTGCTGGGGCCCAGGAGGGACCAGGAGGTCGCAAATTGGACCTGAAGAGAGAGGGGACGTCGAGCAAGACATAGAGCCCTCACTGAAGCAGGTAGCACCCGGAGAAGTGCCAGAAACAGGCACTACGAGGATGCGTGAAACGGTGCTCGCCGAAGTTGCACAAAGGAGTCCCACGTCGCCGGAGACCAACTTAGAAAGTCGTGCAATGCAGGTTAGAGTGCCGTGGACCCAGGCTTGGCTGTCCACAAAGGATTTCCGCCGGAAGTGCACAGGGGCCGGAGTAGCTGCAAAGTCGCGGTTCCCAGCAATGCAGCCCAGCGAGGTGAGGCAAGGACTTACCTCCACCAAACTTGGGCTGAAGAGTCACTGGACTGGGGGGGTCACTTGGACAGAGTCGCTGGATTCGAGGGACCTCGCTCGTCGTGCTGAGAGGAGACCCAAGGGACCGGTAATGCAGCTTTTTGGTGCCTGCGGTTGCAGGGGGAAGATTCCGTCGACCCACGGGAGATTTCTTTGGAGCTTCTGGTGCAGAGAGGAGGCAGGCTACCCCCACAGCATGCACAAGCAGGAAAACAGTCGAGAAGGCGGCAGGATCAGCGTTACAGAGTTGCAGTAGTCGTCTTTGCTACTATGTTGCAGGTTTGCAGGCTTCCAGCGCGGTCAGCGGTCGATTCCTTATCAGAAGGTGAAGAGAGAGATGCAGAGGAACTCGGCTGAGCTCATGCATTCGTTATCTAAAGTTTCCCCAGAGACAGAGACCCTAAATAGCCAGAAAAGAGGGTTTGGCTACCTAGGAGAGAGGATAGGCTAGCAACACCTGAAGGAGCCTATCACAAGGAGCCTCGACGTCACCTGGTGGCACTGGCCACTCAGAGCAGTCCAGTGTGCCAGCAGCACCTCTGTTTCCAAGATGGCAGAGGTCTGGAGCACACTGGAGGAGCTCTGGACACCTCCCAGGGGAGGTGCAGGTCAGGGGAGTGGTCACTCCCCTTTCCTTTGTCCAGTTTCGCGCCAGAGCAGGGGCTAAGGGGTCCCTGAACCGGTGTAGACTGGCTTATGCAGAATTGGGCACCTCTGTGCCCAACAAAGCATTTCCAGAGGCTGGGGGAGGCTACTCCTCCCCTGCCTTCACACCATTTTCCAAAGGGAGAGGGTGTCACACCCTCTCTCAGAGGAAGTTCTTTGTTCTGCCATCCTGGGCCAGGCCTGGCTGGACCCCAGGAGGGCAGCTGCCTGTCTGAGGGGTTGGCAGCAGCAGCAGCTGCAGTGAAACCCCAGGAAGGGCAGTTTGGCAGTACCAGGGTCTGTGCTACAGACCACTGGGATCATGGGATTGTGCCAACTATGCCAGGATGGTATAGAGGGGGCAATTCCATGATCATAGACATGTTACATGGCCATATTCGGAGTTACCATTGTGAAGCTACATATAGGTAGTGACCTATATGTAGTGCACGCGTGTAATGGTGTCCCCGCACTCACAAAGTTCAGGGAATTGGCTCTGAACAATGTGGGGGCACCTTGGCTAGTGCCAGGGTGCCCTCACACTAAGTAACTTTGCACCTAACCTTTACCAGGTAAAGGTTAGACATATAGGTGACTTATAAGTTACTTAAGTGCAGTGTAAAATGGCTGTGAAATAACGTGGACGTTATTTCACTCAGGCTGCAGTGGCAGGCCTGTGTAAGAATTGTCAGAGCTCCCTATGGGTGGCAAAAGAAATGCTGCAGCCCATAGGGATCTCCTGGAACCCCAATACCCTGGGTACCTCAGTACCATATACTAGGGAATTATAAAGGTGTTCCAGTAAGCCAATGTAAATTGGTAAAAATGGTCACTAGCCTGTCAGTGACAATTTGGAAAGAAATGAGAGAGCATAACCACTGAGGTTCTGATTAGCAGAGCCTCAGTGAGACAGTTAGTCACTACACAGGTAACACATTCAGGCACACTTATGAGCACTGGGGCCCTGGGTTACCAGGGTCCCAGTGACACATACAACTAAAACAACATATATACAGTGAAAAATGGGGGTAACATGCCAGGCAAGATGGTACTTTCCTACACAACCCCCCCCCCAAACGAAGGACAATAAGACTAGCCATGACCTGATGAGTCTTCATTGTCTAAGTGGAAATATCTGGAGAGTCCATCTGCATTGGAGTGGCTACTCCCAGGTCTATGTTCCACTGTGTAGTCCATTCCCTGTAGAGATATGGACCACCTCAACAATTTAGGATTTTCACCTTTCATTTGTTTTAGCCAAAGTAGAGGTTTGTGGTCTGTCTGAACAATGAAGTGAGTGCCAAACAGGTATGGCCTCAACTTCTTCAGAGCCGAGACCACAGCAAAGGCCTCCCTCTCAATGGCAGACCAACGCTTTTCTCTAGGGGTCAACCTCCTACTAATAAAAGCAACAGGTTGATCCTGGCCCTCAGAATTAAGTTGTGATAGGACTGCCCCTACTCCTAATTCAGATGCATCAGTTTGGACATAGAATTTTTTAGAGTAACAAGGGCTTTTCAGGACAGGTGCAGAGCACATGGCCTGCTTCAGCTCCTCAAAAGCTTTCTGACAGTTTGCTGTCCATAATACCTTTTTAGGCATTTTCTTGGATGTGAGGTCATTAAGAGGGGCTGCAATGGAGCCATAGTTCTTAATGAACCTCCTGTAATACCCAGTGAGGCCTAGGAAGGCTCTCACCTGAGTCTGAGTGGTAGGGGGAACCCAATCAATAATTGTTTGGATTTTCCCCTGAAGTGGTGCAATCTGTTCCCCACCAACAAGGTGTCCCAGATAAACCACCTTACCCTGCCCTATCTGGCACTTTGAAGCCTTGATAGTGAGGCCTGCCTTTTGCAGGGCCTCCAAAACTTTCCATAGGTGGACCAGGTGATCATCCCAGCTGGAGCTAAAGACAGCTATATCGTCCAAATATGCTGCACTGAAAGCTTCCAGCCCTTGCAGGACTGTGTTCACCAACCTCTGAAAAGTGGCAGGTGCATTTTTCAAACCAAAAGGCATTACAGTAAACTGGTAATGTCCTCCAATGGTAGAAAATGCAGTCTTAGATTTAGCATCTTCTGATAATTTGATCTGCCAATACCCTGCAGTCAAATCAAAAGTGCTTAGATACTTGGCAGATGCCAGTGTATCTATAAGCTCATCTGCCCTGGGTATAGGGTGAGCACCAGTTTTGGTTACCAAGTTGAGACCTCTATAGTCTACACAAAACCGCATTTCCTTCTTTCCATCTTTAGAATTGGGTTTTGGTACCAGTACCACAGGAGAAGCCCATGGACTGTCAGAGTGCTCAACCACTCCTAGTTCCAACATTTTCTGAACTTCTTGCTTTATGCAGTCCCTGACATGGTCAGGCTGCCTATAGATCTTACTTTTGACAGGTAAACTGTCTCCAGTATCTATAGTGTGCTCACACCAAGAAGTGGTGCCTGGCACAGTAGAGAAGAGTTCTGAAAATTGTCCTAGGAGATTTATGCAATTGTCTTTCTGCTCAGCAGTAAGACAATCAGCCAAAACTACACCTTCCACAAGAGCATCTTGATCTGTGGAAGAGAAGAGATCAGGTAGAGGATCACTATCTTCTTCCTGTCCCTCATATGTTGCCATGAGCAGGGTGAGATCAGCCCTGTCATAGTAGGGTTTCAGGCGGTTGACATGGAGTACCCTAAGGGGACTCCTGGCAGTGCCTAAGTCAACCAAGTAGGTGACTTCACCCTTCTTTTCAACAATTGTGTGGGGTCCACTCCACTTATCTTGGAGTGCTCTTGGGGCCACAGGCTCCAAGACCCACACTTTCTGCCCTGGTTGGTACTGAACCAAAACAGCCTTCTGATCATGCCATTGCTTCTGGAGCTCCTGGCTGGCCTGAAGGTTTTTACTGGCCTTTTTCATGTACTCAGCCATCCTTGATCTGAGGCCAAGTACATAATCCACAATATCCTGCTTAGGAGCTTTTAAAGGTTGTTCCCAACCCTCCTTTACAAGTGTGAGTGGACCCCTAACAGGGTGTCCAAAAAGAAGTTCAAAGGGGCTGAAGCCCACTCCTTTCTGGGGTACCTCCCTGTAGGCAAAAAGGAGGCATGGTAGAAGGATATCCCATCTCCTGCGGAGTTTTTCAGGGAGACCCATAATCATGCCTTTGAGAGTTTTATTAAATCTCTCCACCAGTCCATTTGTTTGTGGATGATAGGGTGTTGTGAACTTGTACGTTACACCACACTCCTTCCACATGGCCTTTAAGTATGCAGACATGAAATTGCTTCCTCTGTCTGATACTACTTCCTTTGGGAAGCCCACCCTGGAAAATATTCCTAGGAGGGCCTTTGCCACTGCAGGAGCTGTAGTGGTCCTTAAAGGAATAGCTTCAGGATATCTTGTGGCATGGTCCACTACCACCAAGATAAACCTATTGCCTGAAGCAGTAGGAGGGTCAAGGGGGCCAACTATGTCAACCCCTACCCTTTCAAAGGGAACCCCAACCACAGGCAGTGGGATAAGGGGTGCCTTTGGAGTGCCACCTGTCTTGCCACTGGCTTGACAGGTTTCACAGGACTTACAAAATTCCTTTGTGTCCTCTGACATCCTAGGCCAATGAAACAATGGAACCAATCCGTCCCAAGTTTTCATTTGACCCAGGTGCCCAGCTAGGGGAATGTAATGTGCCAGTGTTAGGAGGAACTTTCTGTACTCCTGAGGAATCACTAATCTCCTGGCAGCTCCAGGTTTAGGATCCCTATGCTCAGTGTACAAGAGGTTGTCCTCCCAGTAAACTCTGTGAGAGTCACTGACATCCCCATTAGCCTGTTTGACAGCTTGCTGTCTGAGACCCTCTAATGTGGGACAGGTTTGCTGTGCCACACTCAGCTCCTCTCTGGCAGGCCCCCCTTCACCCAAAAGCTCAGCAGTGTCTGCTTCCAGCTCCTCTGGTGTAGGTTCTGCACAGGGAGGGAATTCTTCTTCCTCAGAAGATGAATCCACTGTAGAGGGAGGGATAGTAGGAAGTGTTTTGCTTCTACTAGCCCTAGCTTTAGGGAGCACTTGGTCCATTGTTCCAGGATCCAAGCTTCCCTGTCCTTTTTGCTTTTTGGCCTGAGCCCTTGTTAAAGCAAAAATATGCCCCGGGATGCCCAGCATTGCTGCATGGGCCTCCAACTCCACATCTGACCAAGCTGATGTCTCCAAATCATTCCCTAATAGACAGTCTACAGGTAAATCTGAAGCTACCACAACTTTCTTTGGACCAGTTACCCCCCCCCCCAGTTGAGATTTACAACAGCCATGGGGTGGCTTTGTGTTATGTTGTGAGCATCGGTTACTTGGTACTGGTGTCCAAGTATGTGTTGTTCAGGGTGCACCAGTTTCTCAATCACCATTGTGACACTGGCACCTGTGTCCCTGTAGGCCTGGACCTCAACACCATTTATTAGGGTTAGTTGCTTGTACTTCTCCAAGTTATGGGGGCAAGCAACCAAAGTGGCTAAATCAATAGCCCCTTCAGAGACTAAAGTAGCCTCTGTGGTCTCCCTAATCAGACCAACCCCAACTAAATTACCAAAAGTGAGCCCAGCTACTCCCTTGGATTGGCTATTAGTAGGTTTGCTCCCACCACCACTGCTATTAGTAGGGACACTAGGTGTAGCAGTAGGGGTTGTAGTGGTAGGAGCTGTGGTGCCTTTCTTTGGACAACTGGGATCTGTTGTCCAATGGCCTTTTATTTTACATAAATAGCACCATGGTTTCTTTTCCTTGTTCTGATTAAAGGAGGATTTGGACCCACCACCCCCACCAGAGTGTTTTTGTGTGCCTGATGAAGACTCATTTTTAGATTTGTCCCCACCCTTGTCAGAAGACTTACCATCCTTCTTTTTGTTGCCATCTTTGTCACCCCCTGTATGAACTTTTCTGTTCACTCTTGTTCTGACCCATTTGTCTGCCTTCTTTCCCAATTCTTGGGGAGAGGTCAGATCAGAGTCCACCAAGTACTGGTGCAACAAATCAGACACACAATTATTAAGAATATGCTCTCTCAGGATCAAGTTATACAGGCTGTCATAATCAGTAACTTTACTGCCATGTAACCACCCCTCCAAGGCCTTCACTGCCTGGTCAATGAAATCAACCCAGTCTTGTGAAGACTCCTTTTTGGTCTCTCTGAACTTTATCCTGTACTGTTCAGTGGTTAAGCCATAACCATCCAGGAGTGCATTCTTAAGAACTTGGAAATTATTAGCATCATTTTCTTTCACAGTAAGGAGCCTATCCCTACCTTTTCCACTAAATGATAGCCATAGGATAGCAGCCCACTGCCTTTGAGGGACATCCTGTACAACACAGGCCCTCTCAAGTGCAGCAAACCACTTGTTAATGTCATCCCCCTCCTTATAAGGGGGAACTATCTTGTGCAGATTCCTGGAATCATGCTCTTTTGCAGGATGACTATGGGGAATACTGCTGCTGCCACCATGGGTATCTAAACCCAACTTCTGTCTTTCCTTCTCTAATTCAAAAGACTGTCTATCCAAATCCAGCTGTTGCTTTTTAAGCTTCAGTCTGGTTTGTTCCACCCTCAACTTATTGAGTTCCCTCTCTAACATTCTGTCATCAGGGTTGGTGGGAGGGACATTTCTAGAAACAGAGCTATGATGGGAATGAACAGAAGGAGACCTGTCCCTTACAGAAGCCAACTTAACAGCTTGGTTTACAGAAACATTACTACCAGTATGGTGAGAATAAATGCTTTTGCTATGATGTGAGACAACACTACTTATTTGGTGTGGCTCATCATCATTACCATCTATGCTAGATTGTCTAGTAATGGGCAGGCTAGGAAGTTTCTTTCCTGAATCTTTTCCTGGGGGAGTCCCTGAATCAGATTGGGAACTATTAGGTACTTTTTCAACAGATGGGGCACCTCTGGCCTTATCCTGTTCTCTAAGCATGTTAAGTAATAGTTCCAAGGCAGGATTCTTCCCTACACTCAAACCTCTCTCTATACAGAGACTCCTTGCTCTTTTCCAGCTAAGGTTGTCATATGCAAGTTTGGACAGATCAACACTTTGGCCTGTGCCAGACATTTTTAGAGAGAGTTAAAGTGATAGAAAAAGAGAAAAAAGTTTTCAGAACTTTTTGGAAAGACAGAAAAAAACTTTTTAAACTTTTAAGAACTTTTTGAAAGTTTAGAAGTACTTTTCAGCACTTAGAAAAGAGTGAAAAGAGGAAATGCAAAACTTTTTGGCTATGTGTATATACACTGACCTTGTTTTGTATATTTTTATCTTATGAAAAGTACAATGACAAGAGTGGTAAGTAGTCTCAAGCACTTATCCCACCACTGCACAACCAATGTAGGAGGCTGGACTGGCTTGTAGTGAGTACCAAGGGGTACTTGCACCTTGCACCAGGCCCAGTTATCCCTTATTAGTGTATAGGGTGTCTAGCAGCTTAGGCTGATAGATAATGGTAGCTTAGCAGAGCAGCTTAGGCTGAACTAGGAGACGTGTGAAGCTACTACAGTACCACTTAGTGTCATATGCACAATATCATAAGAAAACACAATACACAGTTATACTAAAAATAAAGGTACTTTATTTTTCTGACAATATGCCAAAGTATCTTAGAGTGTACCCTCAGTGAGAGGATAGGAAATATACACAAGATATATATACACAATAGCAAAAATATGCAGTATAGTCTTAGAAAACAGTGCAAACAATGTATAGTTACAATAGGATGCAATGGGGAAACATAGGGATAGGGGCAACACAAACCATATACTCCAAAAGTGGAATGCGAACCACGAATGGACCCCAAACCTATGTGACCTTGTAGAGGGTCACTGGGACTATTAGAAAATAGTGAGAGTTAGAAAAATAACCCTCCCCAAGACCCTGAAAAGTGAGTGCAAAGTGCACTAAAGTTCCCCTAAGGACAAAGTAGTCGTGTTAGAGGAATAATGCAGGAAAGACACAAACCAGCAATGCAACAACTGTGGATTTCCAATCTAGGGTACCTGTGGAACAAGGGGACCAAGTCCAAAAGTCACAAGCAAGTCGGAGATGGGCAGATGCCCAGGAAATGCCAGCTGCGGGTGCAAAGAAGCTTCGACTGGACAGAAGAAGCTGAGGTTTCTGCAGGAACGAAAAGGGCTAGAGACTTCTCCTTTGGAGAACTGATCCCTCTCGCCTTGGAGAGTCGTGCAGAAGTGTTTTCCCGCCGGAAGGACGCCAACAAGCCTTGCTAGACGCAAATCGTGCGTTTGGCGTTTTTGGACGCTGCTGGGGCCCAGGAGGGACCAGGAGGTCGCAAATTGGACCTGAAGAGAGAGGGGACGTCGAACAAGACAAAGAGCCCTCAGTGAAGCAGGTAGCACCTGGAGAAGTGCCAGAAACAGGCACTACGAGGATGCGTGAAACGGTGCTCGCCGAAGTTGCACAAAGGAGTCCCACGTCGCCGGAGACCAACTTAGAAAGTCGTGCAATGCAGGTTAGAGTGCCGTGGACCCAGGCTTGGATGTGCACAAAGGATTTCCACCGGAAGTGCACAGGGGCCGGAGTAGCTGCAAAGTCGCGGTTCCCAGCAATGCAGCCCAGCGAGGTGAGGCAAGGACTTACCTCCACCAAACTTGGGCTGAAGAGTCACTGGACTGGGGGGTTCACTTGGACAGAGTCGCTGGATTCGAGGGACCTCGCTCGTCGTGCTGAGAGGAGACCCAAGGGACCGGTAATGCAGCTTTTTGGTGCCTGCGGTTGCAGGGGGAAGATTCCGTCGACCCACAGGAGATTTCTTCGGAGCTTCTGGTGCAGAGAGGAGGCAGGCTACCCCCACAGCATGCACAAGCAGGAAAACAGTCGAGAAGGCGGCAGGATCAGCGTTACAGAGTTGCAGTAGTCGTCTTTGCTACTATGTTGCAGGTTTGCAGGCTTCCAGCGCGGTCAGCGGTCGATTCCTTATCAGAAGGTGAAGAGAGAGATGCAGAGGAACTCGGCTGAGCTCATGCATTCGTTATCTAAAGTTTCCCCAGAGACAGAGACCCTAAATAGCCAGAAAAGAGGGTTTGGCTACCTAGGAGAGAGGATAGGCTAGTAACACCTGAAGGAGCCTATCACAAGGAGTCTCTGACGTCACCTGGTGGCACTGGCCACTCAGAGCAGTCCAGTGTGCCAGCAGCACCTCTGTTTCCAAGATGGCAGAGGTCTGGAGCACACTGGAGGAGCTCTGGACACCTCCCAGGGGAGCTGCAGGTCAGGGGAGTGGTCACTCCCCTTTCCTTTGTCCAGTTTCGCGCCAGAGCAGGGGCTAAGGGGTCCCTGAACCGGTGTAGACTGGCTTATGCAGAATTGGGCACCTCTGTGCCCAACAAAGCATTTCCAGAGGCTGGGGGAGGCTACTCCTCCCCTGCCTTCACACCATTTTCCAAAGGGAGAGGGTGTCACACCCTCTCTCAGAGGAAGTTCTTTGTTCTGCCATCCTGGGCCAGGCCTGGCTGGACCCCAGGAGGGCAGCTGCCTGTCTGAGGGGTTGGCAGCAGCAGCAGCTGCAGTGAAACCCCAGGAAGGGCAGTTTGGCAGTACCAGGGTCTGTGCTACAGACCACTGGGATCATGGGATTGTGCCAACTATGCCAGGATGGTATAGAGGGGGCAATTCCATGATCATAGACATGTTACATGGCCATATTCGGAGTTACCATTGTGAAGCTACATATAGGTAGTGACCTATATGTAGTGCACGCGTGTAATGGTGTCCCCGCACTCACAAAGTTCAGGGAATTGGCTCTGAACAATGTGGGGGCACCTTGGCTAGTGCCAGGGTGCCCTCACACTAAGTAACTTTGCACCTAACCTTTACCAGGTAAAGGTTAGACATATAGGTGACTTATAAGTTACTTAAGTGCAGTGTAAAATGGCTGTGAAATAACGTGGACGTTATTTCACTCAGGCTGCAGTGGCAGGCCTGTGTAAGAATTGTCAGAGCTCCCTATGGGTGGCAAAAGAAATGCTGCAGCCCATAGGGATCTCCTGGAACCCCAATACCCTGGGTACCTCAGTACCATATACTAGGGAATTATAAGGGTGTTCCAGTAAGCCAATGTAAATTGGTAAAAATGGTCACTAGCCTGTCAGTGACAATTTGGAAAGAAATGAGAGAGCATAACCACTGAGGTTCTGATTGGCAGAGCCTCAGTGAGACAGTTAGTCACTACACAGGTAACACATTCAGGCACACTTATGAGCACTGGGGCCCTGGGTTACCAGGGACCCAGTGACACATACAACTAAAACAACATATATACAGTGAAAAATGGGGGTAACATGCCAGGCAAGATGGTAATTTCCTACAGTTCCACACCCCTATAGTCTGCAACATGCCAATCTGCTTTATGGCATGTTACTCCACTCTACACTACCCCAATCCAGTGTACTCCATTTCATTATACTACACTCTAGGAGATTGTATCCCACTCTATGCCCCTCTACTATACTCCATGCTCCACATCTCCACTGTCCCACACTCTACTCCTTGGTATGCATCTCCATTCTACAATACTGTACTGCACTCTATGCCAGTCTACTCCACTCTATGTTCATCCACTCTACCCCACTGTACTACACTGTATAACACTCAATGACAAACCATCCATCTTCTCTCAGTGATGTGCTACTCCACTATATGACACAGCACTTCACTCTATGATACTGCACTACACTATATGGCACTCAATGACACACCATCCATCTTCTCTCAATGATGTGCTACTCCACTATATAACACAGCACTCCACTCTATAACACTGTACTACACTGTATGGCACTCAATGACACACCATCCATCTTCTCTCGATGATGTGCCACTCCACTATGTGACACAGCACTCCACTCTATGCCACTGTACTATACTCCACGCTCCACTGCTCCACTGTCCCACACTCTACTCCGTGGTATGCATCTCCATTCTACAACACTGTACTACACTCTATGCCAGTCTACTCCGCTCTATGTCCATCCACTCTAGGTCACTGTACTACACTGTATGACACTCAATGACAAACCATCCATCTTCTCTCAATGATGTGCTACTCCACTATATGACACACCACTCCACTCTATAACACTGTACTTCACTGTATGGCACTCAATGACACACCATCCATCTTCTCTCGATGATGTGCCACTCCACTATGTGACACAGCACTCCACTCTATGCCACTGTACTATTCTCCACGCTCCACTGCTCCACTGTCCCACACTCTACTCCGTGGTATGCATCTCCATTCTACAACACTGTACTACACTCTATGCCAGTCTACTCCGCTCTATGTCTATCCACTCTAGGTCACTGTACTACACTGTATGACACTCAATGACACACCATCCATCTTCTCTCAATGATGTGCTACTCCACTATATGACACAGCACTCCACTCTAGGACAGTCTCCTACACTGTACTCTACAACACTCACCTTGAGGATATTCCGCTCTGACACTCTACTTTCAAACTACTCCACTCTAAAACACTCTGCTTCCCTCCATGATAATCAATGACTCCATACTCTACTGTTGAACCTGCCATTGTACTGTCCAACTCGCTGCTCCAGTCTATGATACTTGACTCCACTAAATGAGACACCACGCCACTACACTATATAACACTTTACTACACTATATGATATGCAACTACATTCTGCTCCACTCGATTCTAATCTACAATACACCATTCTATGACAATAGACTTTACAACACTGCTCCACTGTACTGGATGACACTCAACATAACAACTCTCCACTTGTGACACTGGAATCTGTTTTGAAACACATTTTTATTAAAAAATAACAAAACACCATTGCAATTCAATGAATAAAAACAAAGGTTAAAGCTTAGTTATAGTTAGGAAAACCTATTTCCCCTATGTGAATTAAGTTTAAAGTACACAAATATTAAAGATACTAAAGTTATAGTTATAATTTTCATTAAAATGTAACCACTACTGCTAACTATACCTCGTAAATTCTGTGTTTTTTTAGTTCAAAACATTAATGTTGTCACTGACAAATTCACATTACTATAACGTTACTTTAACCTATGGTTGTTTAAAAAACAAACTTTTTATTACACCTAACTGTAAAGTAACTTAAACATTCAGTGAATATATATATATATATATATATATATATATATATATATATATATATATATATATATATATATATTATATGTGTGTGTGTGTTACAGGACGTCTGGAGACACCTTTTCATGATGTATATCAATTGATGGATTTATGCAGTAGAACTTGGGGCTGGGTTAGCACCAGCAAGAGAGACATTGGAGTTCTTCATACTTCATCCATGTTTTTTTCTTGCAGTAAGCCTGAATGGTGCCAACCCAAAGCTGGCTCCCTACAGACCGCCGAACCAACTGATGTCACCCCCCTTGGTCCTTTCATTGTGCTTCAACGCGATGTTTGCCTTCATCATACAGGTTGTTAGCTTTGTGGCCGTCCAGCAGCAGCCATGGTTTAATTTAACAGATGTCCACAGGTAAAGACCCCCTACAGCGTTTAAGTGTTGAACAGGAAATGTATTTGTGTTGTGGTTGTTTGCATATAATGTTTAATGCAGCTGTTTGGCCCTTTGCAGCCTGTAAATTACAGCTGTTGTGTGGTATTCAATTATCCCCCCTGCTAAGAATGATTGACTAAGTAGTAACAAGGGGCATTTGAACCTGTGATTGCAGGTTACTTGTGTTACCTCACGTAGCTTTCCTAGGAGGTTTCTGTATTTGTATTCTGATCAGAATGACACTCTGCTTTAAAGAACAATTTACTAATCCCATTGAGTTTGTCACCCTCCTCCAAAAGGAGCATCTCTTCTGAGGAGTTACAAGAAGTTATGGATAAAGTATATATGTCCCCTCACTCAACAGCAGGGCCCATTCTTTCGTCACTCACTTAAGTGTTATGTTGTGCACGATGAGAGCATGCTTGTATGGTCAACATATCAAAACTCTGAAAGAACACATGTAAAGAAGTCCAGAAGTTTTTTGTTTTTTTTCCGGAGTCCACATTCATATTTGGGAATCAGGTTTAAGCAACCTTGAGAGGGATGACCTAAGGTCAATTACTGATGCCACGACACCTGGGGCTGAATCACGATGTCAATAGTTCTACTGTGTGTGCTAGATTCAGTGACCTTTTAAGGTTCTGCTGTTTAAAGAGTGTGACTAGAGATGCTCAGTGTGACCCCGATGTAGTTAGAAGAGGAAATGTAAATTACCTGAAGTGGAGGGGTTGGTGTAGGAAAGTGCCCTCTTTCTTGGCATGTTACCCCTATGTTTACCTGTATGTCAGTAAGGATTTGCCTGTCTCACTGGGATACTGCTGGTCAGGACCCCAGTGCTCATAGTTTATGGCCTAATGTGTGTGTTGTGTATAGTGCTTGACTGTGTCACTGAGGCTCTGCTAACCAGGACCTCAGTGCTTATGCTCTCTCTGCTTCTAACTTTGTCACTATAGGGTAGCGACTTCACTTACCAATTTCAATTTGCACACTGGACCCCCCTTATAAGTCCCTAGTATATGGTACCTTTGTACCCAAGGCATTGGGATTCCAGGAGATCCTTATGGGCAGCAGCATTTCTTTTGCCACCCATAAGGAGCTCAGACAAACCCTTCCACAGGCCTGCCATTGCAGTCTGCATGATATAGTGCACACACTATTTCACAGCCATTTTCACTGCACTGAAATAACTTATAAGTCACCTATATGTCTAACCTTCACTTACTGAAGCTTAGGTGCAAAGTTACTAAGTGTGAGGGCACCCTTGCACTAGCAAAGGTGCCCCCACATAGTTCAGGGCCAATTCCCGTGCACTACATATAGGCCAATACCTATATGTAGCTTCACAATGGTAACTCTGAATATGACAATGTAAGGTGTTTAAGATCATGGAATTGTCCCCCCATTCCAAATCTGGTATTGGGGAGCCAATTCCATGCATCCTGGGGGCACCACCATGGACCACCAGTACTGCCAACCCAGCTCTCTGAGGCTTGCAATGAGGCTACAGCTGCTGCCACCTCGCAGACAGGGTTCTGCCCTCCTGGGGTCTGAGCAGCTCAGTCCCAGGAAGGCAGTACAAAGCATTTCCTTTGGGAGCAGGGTGTTAAACCCTCTCCCTTTGGAACTAGGTTTTACAGGCTGGGGAGGGGTAGCCTTCCCCAGCCTCTGGAAATGCTTTGAAGGGCACAGATGGTGCCCTCCTTGCTAAGCCAGTCTACACCGGTTCAGGGATGCCCAGTTCCTGCTCTGGCGTGAAAGTGGACAAAGGAAAGGGGAGTGACCACTCCCCTGTCCATCACCACCCTAGGGTTGGTGCCCAGAGCTCCTCCAGTGTGTCCAGGACTTCAGTCATCTTGCTTTGCAAGGTGTGGGGACACTCTGGAAGCCTCTGAGTGGCCAGTGCCAGCAGGTGACGTCAGAGACCCCTCCTGATAGGTCAATTCCTGATAAGGTAGCCAATCCCCCTCTCAGGGCCATTTAGGGGGCTCTCCTGTGGGTTTCTCTTCAGTTTCTACTTGCAACTTTCCAGCAGGAATTCTCTGCAACTACTACTTCATCCTCTGACCTCGGATGAATCGCAGATTGCTCCAGGAACCGCTGTAACAGCAACAAAGTATCTAGAAGGGATACTTTTCCTCTGCAACTTCAGCTCCAGCCAGCAACTGCAACAGTTGTCATGGTGTGCATGCTCTGGGGACTCCCTGTCTTCACCCAGCACCAGAAGGGCGAAGAAATCTCCCGTGAAGTGACAGAGTCACTTCCCTGCTCACGCAGGCACCTTCTAAGTCGACGGCCGGTTCTCTTGGACTCCTCTCCTGGTAACGAGCATGCTCCTTGGAACTTAGAGGGTAGAACTCATCGACACAGACTGTCCTGAGGCCCTGCTGTCCCAATTTGGAGGGGGTAAGACCTTGCCTTCCCCGAGAATGACAGTACCTCTGTGCACCGGGTCTTTTTCACCTCCTGAGGCCTCTGTGCACTCTTTGCAAAATTCCTTTGTGCACAGCCTGGCCCAGGTCTCCAGCACTCTATCCTGCGATGTTCAACTTGCAGAGTTGTTCTCCGGTGGCATGGGACCTTCCTTTGTAGTGCTGCACCAATGGCATTTTGCACCTCCTTTGTCCCCGTGTCCTGGGACTCCCGTGGGTGATATCTGGTGTTCTGATGGCTCTATAAAGTGCTGAGAGCCCCCTCTTCCTCCTCACACAGAGTTGAGAATCCCAGGTCGCTCCTGGTTCCAGATAGTTCCACTTTGACGCAAACTGCAACTTTGCCGGAACCAAGGCTTGTTGGAGGAATCCAGCACCAAAACTCACCTGCATCCAACTGCTCTTCGTGGGACATCCAGTGCACCATGCAGGAACCCACTGACATCTTCCTTGGGTGCATTTCTGCAGTCTTCGTCCAACCAGGGACTCTTCTTTTGGACCCTTTCCTGGGTTGGCAGGAGCTCCTCTCCTTTCTAGAACTTCTTTCGACTTCTGGACTTGGTCTCCTTCCTTTGCAGGTCTTCAGTTCCAGGAATCAACCATTTTGTTGTTTGCAGTCTTGCTCTAATCGCAACTTGTAGTGTGTCCTAAGGAAACTTTCAGTACTTTACTCCTGCATTTCTGGGCTCTGGGGTGGGGTAATTTACTTACCTTTACTGTATTCCTACTCTCCCAGCGATTCTCTACACACTACACATGTCTAGGGGGGAATTTGTGGTTCGCATTCCACTTTCTTAGTATATGGTTTGTGTTGTCCCAAGACCTATTTTCTCCCAATGCATTCTATAGCATTTCCTATTGTTTGCACTATCCTATGTCTAATTACTTACCTTATTTTGGTGTCTAGTGTATATATTGTGTATAATACTTACCTCCAGAAGGAGTATTGCCTCTAAGATATTTTTGGCCTTGTGTCACCCCAATAAACTACCTTTATTTTTGGTAACGCTGAGTATTGTCTTTACATGTGTATAAGTACTGTATAACTATAAGTGGTACTGCAGGAGCTTTGCATGTCTCCTAGTTCAGCCTAAGCTGCTCTGCTATAGCTTCACTAATAAGGGATAACTGACCTGGTGTAAGGTGTAAATACCAAAAGTACCCACTACAAGCCAGGCAAGACTCCTACAGTTGGACACAAACTCTTGGAGGGGTAGAGAAGAAGTTCACTTGGATAAGCCACCCAGAATCCTTCTATATCAGAGAGGGGATGTAATGCAATTGTTAGGAAGGTTGAAAAGGTATCTGTGTGGGAGACATGAAGTCTTTACTCTGACGGGGAGGAGCCAAGATGGCGACCGGGAAGGAAGCTTGAATAAGCGCTCCTCTCGGGCTCGCCTCGTAAATAATTGCGGGCGCTTCTGGGGCGCCGCTGTCGCAGCCCTGCGGCGGGATCCGCGGCTGGGACCGCTCTCCTCTCGCTGGCGGCTCCGGACGTGATCGAGCGGCCGGGCAGAGGGACTGCCGCGGAGCAGCTCGGAGCCGGGAGCTGCGGCCGCCATTTTGCTGGCCGCGTCGGGCTGGATGCGGCCTTAAGGACTGAAGGAGAGGTGGGTGCGCGGAAGCGGGGAGCGGCCCACCTCGCGAGGGTGATAAACCCATATTAAGCTATAATTCCGCCCTGGGTGCCCCCCCCCCTCCTCGACGCCAATCGGCCGCCGGAGTTTCCCCTCCCCCCCAATCGGGCGCGGGGGAGCCTCAGGGAGCAGCGGCGATTCAGCGGCGGGGACTGCAGGGACCCCGGGTGGACGTCCCCGCCGTGACTGGAAGCGAGCGGAGGGACGCGCCTTCCACTCCGCAAAAGGCCCTGTGGGACCACAACAACAGGCCAGGGGCGTATCTGTTACACGAGCGGGTCGGGATCCGCTCCTTGGACTGCCCAGCTGCTACACGTGGCCGCGGGCCCTGTCGGGCGGCTGTGCGCTCGGCCACAGCAGACGCGCCCTCTCCTGGAGGCCGCTGGCGCCGTCTCCCCTTGGGGTGGGGTACTGCGCCAGATTTGGAGGGCGAGACGGACATACGGCGTCTGCGGGGACCGCTGCGAGGGGAACTGGTCACTGCCTTCGCCTTGCATCGCCTACCCCTTCCTGCCCGCGAGGGGGGAAGAAGGACGGGAGACGAATCCTGCTGTGGGCCACTGGGGGTGCCTCCCTATCCTATAGCGGTTGGCGTGGAGCGTCCCTCCCGGGAATCGTCTCTGGACCTGCAGCTGGATATCGAAGCTACCATAGACGTGGCTAGCGCAGGGTCGACCAGGATCAAGCAAAGCCATATCCTCTGTTAAATGGCGCCGACCTGCACCACAGAGAGGAACAGTGCTTAAAGAACTGTGCGAGCCCGCATCACACTAAGTAAACACACCTGGGAATACTACTCCTCTACTCCACACTGAAAGTGGACCTAGAGCCTGGAGCTGGCTGCTGACCGGGGGCTCGGGGCATGCACGTGGACCTAGCGTCGGGAGGCACTAGACCACCTGAATAAGATCTCATTAAGAGAACCAACAGTAGGGCCGAAACCTCAAAAACTGAAATCTGCACCGGCGTGGCCCCGCGGGGACATATATGCCCTCCTCGCTTACAGGGACCAGAGAAAGTAGGTGAGCGCGAGATTCTGGGAAGAATCAGGCCGCAACAGATAAGTCAAAATGGCCGGAAGGCTCAAATCAGCTAAAAACCAGGACCGGAACACGCCAGGCCAGGCTCCCGGAGATCAGCAGCATACGCCCTCTCTGCAGTCGTTGGAGTCCACGCTCATGTCACATTCCTCGCAATTCGAGAAAATACTACAAGCAATCATGGACACTAAAACCTCACTGGAGACCAGGATAGACACGGTATCGCAAGACCTGAACATCCTCAGAGTAGACCATGGCAAACTATCTGATAAAGTGAAGACAGCGGAGGCGGTGCTAAGTGACCTGGCCCCCTCGGTAGCGGATAACCAAAAACAAGTTCTCCGTCTAGATGCAGAAGTAAAGTCACTGATGAGAAGAGCAGAGGAGGCGGAGGGCAGATCCCGTCGCAACAACATACGTTTTCTTGGTCTTCCTGAAAAATCACTGGATCAAAGCTCAGAGCTCCTGCTGGAACACTGGCTAATTAAAGAGGTCCTGAATGGGAACCCATCCAAATTCTTCTCAGTGGAAAGAGCATATAGAATCCCCGGACGCCCCCCGGCACCGGGCCAACCTCCGAAACCTCCACTGATAGCTAGGTTCCTAAACTTCAGGGACCGGGATACGATACTTCAACAGTTCCGCAGCAAAGGTCCATACAGGTATGAGGACTCAACTGTTTACGCTTATCCAGATTTCACTCAGGAAGTGCAAAGGCAACGCAACTCCTTCACCCAAGTTAAACAACGCCTCCGGGAGTATGACATAAAATACGCATTAATGTTCCCCGCTAAATTACGTGTAACAACAAATGAGCGCATTCATATGTTCACCTCACCGGAAGATGCCTGGACGTGGATGCATGCCAAAGGCTTCGCCCAACCCCGCGAGGCAGCTGGTACCGGCGAGAACTGGTCAACGATGAAACCTAGGAAACGATCCAAAAGGCGGGCCAGGGGTCAACCCACGGAAGAACAGGCTGCAGAGGAGAGAGCCAGGGCCCTTAAAGAAACCCCCCTACTAACTCAGAATTCCTTTGAGACGCTCAGGACCCAACCAGTGGAGGGCTCGGATTCTGACTCGGTCAGCTCGGACTCTACATTAACGGAGGCATTGAGGGGCCCGGAGCTCACCCCTAGGTCCGCAGACACACTCTGAACAAACACTACTGAACTATCCCCCCCGGGGGGGACCAACCGCCACAGCCTGAATACAGAACTGAACTTTGCGACCTCCTCCTGATGTGGTTGGTCACATCACCTGAACTTATGTATCCTTGCACGTTTGCTCCTGGAGATAACTCCTTTATTCATATTGTGCGCGGCGGGCGGCGTGGGGTGGGGGGGTGGATGGCTGTGCCCTGGGAGTGCCCCAAGCCAATTTGCGGACCGTGTCTGCAGAAGGATGCGAGCCCCTAAAATGAGCCGCATCCGGATAGTATTATTGCTCCCCCGCAGATATCCATACGGATACACCTTGGCACGCACCTAAAATGGGTGTGTAGCCTGTTGCAAGTTCATAGTTGGGGTTGGGATCCAGTTGGGGAGGGAAAGAGGGTAACTATTAGTTTGTGCACTACCGGTCTGCTCGCAACACTGGTTAAACGCCCGGAGGCAAGGGGCCCGCACGCGGGGGCGGCGGGGGCGGAGGGGACCCAATGGGCCTTCCCGGGATCCGGGGTGCAAGACATGCACTCACAAATTGAATATGGCCCAATCCACAACCCATAGCGCATACAAATATGACATAGTCACTTGGAACATCAGGGGGCTGGGGACTCCGGGCAAAAGGTCCAGGGTGCATGCACGACTCAAACGCCATGGCACACATATTGCAATACTACAAGAGACTCACCTGCTGGACCCAGACCTGCAGGATCTACGCAGTAAATGGGGAGGTCAGATTGTGGGCACATCCTATTCAACCTTCGCGAGGGGGGTACTTATATGGATAGCAGGGAATGTCCCTTTTATCCAAACATCACACAAGATAGATCACGAGGGCAGATATGTGGTAGTGGAGGGTAAGCTGGACGGCAGACAATTGTCAATCATAGGGGTATACGCTCCCAATAGCGCACTGCCTGAGTTCCTGAGCACACTCACTCCAGCGTTACTAACGAATCCTGAAACACCCGCCATATGGGGAGGCGACTTCAATTGCACGCCAGATCCAGCATTGGACAGGTCAAATCCCCCCACAGATTCAATAGTCATCAGACACCCCAGCCGCCCATTATCGATATGGGCTAGTAACATGAGCCTTCATGACATATGGCGCATGAAACACCCACGACACAGGGAATATTCATTTTATTCAGCACCACATAAGGTACACACCAGGATAGACTTGATGTGGGGCACCCAGGAGATCTGCACAGGGACCAGTAGAATAGAATACCTAGCCAAGACATTGTCAGATCATTCACCGCTTAAAATAGTTCTGGACTGGGGCAGGAAGCGCCAGGCTATCCCAACGTGGAGGCTACAAGCGGAAGCCTTACACGACCCTGCGTTCGCAGACTCACTGAGAACAGCGCTGAAACAGTATTGGGTATTAAACACTGGCACCACAAAATCAAGAGCAATGGAGTGGGACGCACACAAAGTGGTGATCCGTGGACATTGTATTTCCACTACATGGGGGGTGAGGCGCACACTCCATGCAGAGGTTAGCAAGCTGGAGAAGAAACTAAGAGCACTAGAAAACGCAGTTGCCCGCAATGCAACGCCATACACGGCCCTGAAGGAAATGCGCGCGGAACATGCAAAGGCTGATGCTACATTACGCCTTCACGATCACAAACACCACGTGGCTAGGCTACAATCGGAGGGCGACAGATCTGGTAGGCTGCTCGCATGGCTGCTGCGGGAGGACCGGCGGTGCTCTCCGATCGGGGCGATAGGAACAGGCGCAGGCGCAATAGCTACTACACAGGTAAAAATAAATGATGCGTTTAGGGAATATTATACACAATTATACACCAAAAGCACATCATGTACCATCCAACAACTTGAGTCCTTTTTAGCAGATTCTCCCCTACCCCAACTAATGCATGTCGACAGAGACACACTGGAAGCCCCCATCACATTAGTGGAACTTAATAAGGCTCTTGAACAACTTCCCAGGAATAAAGCCCCAGGGACAGATGGCCTGCCGTCGGAATACTACTCCACTTTCGCGGCGCACCTTAACACACATCTCCTAAAAACGTTTGAAGAAGCAGGCACCAATGGTATCCTGCCTCCCTCAATGAGAGAGGCAATGATAGTGGTCCTTCCAAAGCAGGGGCGTGACCCCACTGACGTCAGGTCTTACAGACCTCTCTCATTGTTGAACCTAGACTGCAAGATACTTGGCAAAATCCTGGCTAACAGACTAGCTCCCTACATGCATATCTTGGTACACGATGACCAGAATGGATTCATCCCGAAACGTAACACCTTCCTAAATATTCGGAGGCTGCTCAGTGTGATGGGTGACACTCCCCTGACCGCACTCGAGGAGGTGGTAATATCGCTCGACATAGAAAAAGCGTTTGATACATTAGAATGGGACTTCCTGTTTGCCACTATGCAGTTACTGGGTATCGGCCCAAAATTCACAAACTGGGTACGCATTCTGTACACTTCCCCACAGGCTAGGGTGAAGACGGGACGAGAAATATCAGAAAGCTTTCCGATTAACAGGGGAACAAGACAGGGCTGCCCCCTCTCCCCCCTCCTATTTGCCTTAGCGATGGAACCACTAGCTGCACGCATCCGGGCCAAAAAAGAAGATTGGGGGGTGTCAAGGAACGGCACTCTCCACTCCATATCACTATACGCAGATGATGCCCTGATATACATACGCAGAGTGGAGGAGTCGCTGCCCCCAGTGATGTCGCTGCTGTCTGAGTTCGGAAGGGTATCTGGTCTAATAGTTAATTGGGGGAAATCCTGCATATTCCCACTAACCAGCTGGGCGCCTGCGAGGCAAGAAAGTGCCCCACCAGGCCACCTTAAATGGTGCTTCAACACATTTAAATACTTAGGAATCAACGTATACCACAGGGCGGAAGATTTAAGGGATGGAAATCTGGGGAAAGCGGTGTCCTCTGTTAAGAGTTCACTACGCTTCTGGAATAAATTACCTCTCTCCCCACTGGGTAAAGTAGCTATAGCAAACATGCTGATATTACCCAGACTGCTGTACTATTTTGCGGCCCTACCAATCATTATCCCCAAAAGCTTCTTCGTCGGCTTGAACTCCATCCTGCTACAACTGGTTTGGGGAGAGGGCAGAAGGCGAGTTGCACTTACCACGCTACATCATCCGGTAGCAATGGGTGGACTGGGCGCCCCAAACTTTGAGCTCTATTCTGCGGCCGCACAGCTGCAGTGGATCTTAAATTGGCTCCACAGACCTAACTCGGCAGAAACGATATGGTTACAATCCCAACTCCAAGGCGCTCCCATACTAGCTTGGCTGTTGGATAAGCAGACTAAAAGCACATGCACAAACCCACTGATGATAGTGGCACACACATACTGGAAGAAGTATATCCAAAAAGGAGTTAAAAAACTACCCTACTCACCACTCCTCCCGCTGGATAGGCTCCCCGGGCGGGTGGAAGCTGGCTCATATTCACCTACAACCTGGTTAGACGCGGGTATTGGTGCAGTAGGAGACTGTTTCGAGGAAGGGAAATTAATGACTTTCGAAGCTATACAGGCCCTTACAGAGATCAATCCGGGGCAATTCTTGGCATATCACGCGATATGCCATGCAATCAGGAAAACGTGGGCATCTGGCGACGTAGAGCCTGATATCTCAGTTACCCTGCACCACATGCTGAACTGGGACCCCCAAGGAAAAGCAGTCTCAAACCTTTATAAACTTCTGAATCGACCCCCGGAAGACAACTTGCAGAAAGCTAGGGAGAGGTGGAACATGGTACTGCCTAATCCGCTCTCAGGGACAGACTGGCCAAAAGCTCTGTGTCACACACGTGAGGTCTCAAGAAACCCCAGATTCCGATATACACAGTTCAATTATCTACATCAGACATACCTGGCGCCAGCCAGGATTAAACGCATGTTCCCCGGATCGGATCCAGCCTGTCCCAGATGTAAAACACCAGCAGCACAGTTCTATCACATGGTCTGGGAGTGCCCGCGGTTAAGGGGGGAGTGGGAGGGGGTGGTCACAGCCTTAGCGGAAATCACGGGGCTCAATCTGGACACGAATCCCAAATCCTGTCTACTCGGATTAAGGACAAGGACGAAAAGAAATAAACACTTGCACAGGTTCGTAGATCTAGCGTATGTAATGTACAAAAGATTGATAGCAATGAACTGGAAGGCTTGCAACGCGCCTGACTTAAAAGTCTGGCTTGCTCTTACGTTACGTTGGGCTCGAGCTGAGCATCAGGTATTAACAAACTTAACCCGTAGGGGACTGCGGCAGGCGGGCTGCGAGACCTGGGGCGTCTTAGTGTCTAGGCTAGAAGCCAAAAACGATGAAAGACCCCCCTGAATTACAGATAGCTGTATCCACCTGGTAGGCCGAGAGCCCTGCCCCCGGCAGAAAGGCAATACTACACTTGGGGACGTACACATACCCATCATCAATGCCTCGCCAACACTGACAGCTTAGTAGCCCATCCCCCCATGCAAGCATGCCACAGCACCAAAAGGCCTGCATAATCAATTAATGGACACCTGCGCTAAAACCTACTGTGCCATAACCCTCCGCCTTGTCCCCCCCCCCCCTGTCTCCTCTGCTCCCCGACCTCGCCCGCGTGGTCACATGGGCCCCTGTCGCTAGTGGTAATAGAATCACACTGCAACTGAAAGCTTTGCCCTACGTGGCAGCGACCTCGGTAGTGATGGGCAGAATCAGCGGACCGGGAAGTGCACACAAGTTCTTAGCTGTTTGATATATACATAGACCATTAATATGGGAGAGCCAGACGATAGACTGTAACCAATGATAATTTGTTATCAATGACTATGTGTGCCAGAAAATGTATGGCTTTCGTCTTGAAAAATCAATAAAAACATGTTTAAAAAAAAAAAAAAGTCTTTACTCTGACTCGGGATGCAACTGGCCACCAGTGGGAGTCGGTTGCTTCGGTCATTAGGTTTTCAAAGACTTGGACTTTTCTGGAAAAGTTAGACAGAGTGTGTCTGAGTAAACCAGCTAACCTGAATTTATTGTAGATAAAGATTGCATATTTGAATGTTTTGTGGATTCAGCAAACTTAAGAACATCTAGTCCAGTAGTTAACATGGAGAACTAAGTTGAAATTCCACTCTGCGAGAAACAATAGGCTCATATTGAAATCACAGATTGTTCACTTTTTTAATTCCCATATTTAGGCCAAGCCTACTAGACAATGCAGACGTTATCTGTTGTGAGGCATATTGAGGCTAGCCAAGAACACAGAGGGGCTTGTATCCGGCCCATTAGTTACCTTAGGTTAGCTCTGCTTTTCACTCTCATTTGCAAGTTTCTTATTGGTGTCCAAGGTTAACAATTTTATGTTTGTCCCTCCTGTGGAACATTGTCTCTTCACAATGTTTTTGACTGGCTGGCATTGCGGCTTCACTATTTTGCTTTTCTTGTGTAGCACCCCATTAGAGAGAATGTGTTTATTAGCCGTCTCCCTCATGCAGGTCTCTTCACCAGCACTTTGTGTTGCTCTCTGTTGCCTTACTGCTTCTCCCTTCCCTCTGTTTTGGGCTCTCCCATGTGCTTTGTCCATTTTTTCCTTCCATCCATGCCCTCTGTCTTGCATTTCCCCAACCCCTGTGTTTCTTTGGTTCCTGCTCCACCCATTGCTTTCACATCCCCTCTAGCCGTAACCCCCTGTGCTTTTGTTTGCCTTCCAGGGTTGTTTAGAGTTAGCCCCACATTCCCTTGTTTTTTCACCATTTGCCCCACCATTCTCCATTTGTTCGCCATTCCCCCACCCACCCCATGTTAATTCCACTACACCACCCACCCAATTTTACATCTTTTATTGCCTTTTTAGTTACTGATCCACCTCAGATCAGTAACTAAAGAGAACATGGATCTACAAAATAACAAAACTGCATCAAAGGTTTTTTTTATTTTGTTTTATTCAGCCACGTGGCACAGCATTGCGAATGCTGTGCAGCATGGCCAAAAACCTTTAGGAAAGCCAATAGGACACAAAGGTGTGATATATTGGTTTTGACAGTGCTTGTTTTTATTTGCAAAGCAACAAGGCCTGCAGGAAAAAAACAGAAAGCCGAAATGCTCATTATAAGATGTCTTTCATGTGCTATGCAAAGAAGCTCCTATAAAAAGGGATTGTCAGGTCACTTGATATGCTAAGACTGTCACCATAAGAAATGATTCTTTAATAACTAGGACATTTCTGACTGTCCAGGACACCCGTGCCATCCATATGATCACTGGAGTATATGGAGTGATCTCTCATCCACATTAATGGCTAGGGTTGTTTTTTTTTTTTTAATGAAGAGTAGCAAATATTTAAAACTTTAAAAAAAATAAAAAGTGAAAACAATATAATGGGAACTGTTTGTAAGGTTAAACAATTTCAGACTTTATAAAGCCACTACAATATTCCACAATGTGCTCGGTTGGAGATTCACTCCTTAGAAAAACATGTGGCTTTCGTCCTTCAATAGCCTTCCCATGAAAAGGGGAAGCTGACAGCCACAGAGCAAAGCCTTGGTTTGAACCATTGACAGGACACAAGACATGGTAAGGTTGTGATGTGGGAGACATTCTGTTTGTGGCTTCCTTCTGGTCTATGCGATGATGTCCTACTCACTGGCCCATCTCTATTATCTGGATGTTTTTCACCAGGGAGGGGAGAAGAGTTTCTGAAGTTTCAGAAGTGGGGAAACAAGAGTGAGGTGTTACTCTGAAGGAGAGACTGATTCAATGTTGGAGAAGAGAGGAGGAAGGAAATGAACCTTTCCTGACATGACGCTGACTCAAAGGGTTTGGATGACGTCTAAAGGCTGCTTTCCAATACTGGGTGCTTTCCAATATAGTGTTGTTGAGCCCCTTTCTCATGCAGGAACCCAAAAAGAGTTTGGTCCAAGACCCTGTGAGAAGACAAAAAGAATCCTGAATATCTGTTCTAACTTCTGGTTGTGCTAAAAGCCAGGAGACGTGAACTTCAGAACATGGGTTCCAGGCCCAGTGGAGCACAGTCTGTGAACCATTATCTGCAATTTGATGTTCGGATCCCAAGCGCCTCAAACCTGCCAATGCCTGCTTGCTATCTTGTCATGTTTAGAGGCTTGGCTGAATTTTAGGGCAGCTGCAAAGGCAGTTCTTATCACCGCTTGGCTTCTTTTCCCTGCTAACATCCTCCAGAGAGCACAAGCACCAAGAATCCAACAAAGAGAGACCAGAGCATGGGAAGGCCTCAAGAGTATCCTGTAACTGTGCACGGAAGATGTGAAGATGCACATCCCATCCAAGATGTAACCAGTCCATCTTGGGGATGCACCATGTAAACTATTTCTTGTTTATCTTAACTGATCATCTCTCAAAAATCAGCATCTATGAAAATGATTCAATAAACCACCAATTGATTCCTACCACCCTAACTGTAGTTTAAACTAGATAAGACTCCTGTCCATAGATACAGCTTGTTTGTTTGAAGTATGAAAGTGATTGTAAGAAATTGGAGTTTTAGTTGAGGGGGTAAGTACCCACTTCAATTAATAATCCACATCCTTGTCAGGGAGAACAACTAAAGGCACAAAATAAAGCAGACCTCAAGCACCTGGGGACTTTGGCACAGAGCGGAAAGGCTTAACCCAGAGGCATTGCATCAAATATATAAGCAGCACCAAAGCAGTAACAAAGTTAAAATGCAGAACAATAAGAATGTGAAACTGACTTAGGAAAATAGCGTAATATGTAATAAACACAATGACACCAAATGACACAAAAACTATAAGTGTAACTGGAGGTATTGTGTTTTAAAGTTTTAAGTAGGATTAGCGCTAAGAACCACAAAGTGTGTATAGTCAATGGTCCCTATAGACTTGGAACTAGCTGTGATGGAGCACAGATGGAGCACAGATCAGATACATCATCCAGATTCGTCCCAATCCACTGCAAGAGTACACTTGTAAAGCCCCCAGGACCTTAGCAGAGGCACTTAGTTACTTGCAGGATGCCAAGCAGAGGCCAATAGCAGAGCCCTGTTCACATCCAGTTTCCACTAGTCCGCTGGGAAGTTGCACAAAAAAAGCAATTCTGATTCCATTAGATCTGTCAGCTGCATTCAGCACCATTTCACCCCAGATACTGATACACTGCCTATCCCAAGCGGGTCTGAGGGGTTCGGCTTTGAGCATTCTGGAGACGATTCTCCAGGAGAGAATATTGTCGGTTAAGTACCGGAATTTCTGCTCAGCCCCTTACAAACCTTCTTTTGGGGCTAATTTGGTTCGATCTTTTGACTTCCAGGTGTCCTCATATGCTGCTGACACCCAAATCATTGTTACCATGCAAGACAGTGCTGACATCCCAGTTGACAGGTTTCAAACCTGTATGAGAGAATTCAAAATGTGGATGAACCAGAAGTGGTTAAAAATGAATGGGGACAAAATCGAAGTCATAGTCTTTGGCGCAAACCCCACCATTTGGCACCTCAACTGGTGGCCGGAGGCTTGTGGGTCCTTACCAACTCTAAGAGCCGCTGTCAGGAATCTTGGAGTTATCTGTGATCCAGCATTAACCTTTGGTGCCCAGGTAAATAAAGTCACAAATACATGCATCTGGCTAATTAAAATTCATAAGAAAATCCTGCCTTTCATACAACAGGAATTTAGTGACGGTAGTCCTGCCTTATTATGTCCAGACTGGACTATTGCAATGCCCTTTACCTGAACATCAACCAACTCTCCCTGAATAAGCTACAACTTGTTCCAAATTCGGCTGCCCGATTGGTGCTTGAGTTACCCAGGTCTTCCTTCAGTATGGAGGGCATGAAGAGACTGCATTGGCTTCCAATTGGGAAACATATCACCTTCAAGACACTGTGCTTGGCGCACAAAGCTCTTAACTTCCAGTGCTCTGAATACCTACAAACTGCAATCAGCTGGTATATACCAAGTCGCCCATTAAGATCACTAAACCCTAGATTAACGAAGATGCCAAGGACCAATAAAGTAAAATGAGGGGATAGGGCCTTCTCAACAGCAGCTGCTAAATTATGGAACTCCCTTCCAAATGAGATCAGAACAATCCCATCCCTGCTTCCATTTCGTAAACAACTCAAGACGTGGCTATTTTCCCTCTAGATCTAAGATAGTTCTGGCCCTCTTACCCGAATAGTGCTTCAATACCTCTGGTCTGAAAGCGCATTACAAGAAACACAAATACAAATTGTAGTGTTTTTTTCCCTGTAGTGTGAACTGAAGGTCAGACAACTGACCCTTGAAGTCCACTTTTTTGTTCTGGGTCCAGAAGGGAGCAGATCCAGTCCTCTTCTATTCTTCCTCAGATCCAGAGATGTTCTGATGTTGGTGCCTAGAGGTGCCAAATTTACACCAGGCACATGCTAGTGGGTTCAAATGACTCTTAGGCTCACCCTAAGGAATTGGCAAAAGTCCCTGGTTTCAACCCAACCCACCTTAGACATCTCCAAGATGGCAAAAGTCTTCACCCACAGTATGGTACCTTGAATGCTCGTTCACATTTAACACTAACATCCAGTTTTGGGGTGCCATTGTACCCACAATAAAACCGGAGACAGGCATCTGATAGAATAAATATGAACAAAAGGTCAGGGCACACCGAACATAGTTCTGTGTGGTTGATCCAAGTGGTCATTCAATCAGAGTCGGAGTCCAAAGAACAAATGAAACTGGACATATATTAGCAGATGAGAAGGTGTGGTCAGTATTCAGGTCAAAGACCACATGTGTCACGAACAATCCAAAATACAGCTAGCAGCCGACACGTCTTTTGTCTCCTAGACTTTGTCAAGAGTTAAGATATGTGAAGATGAAAAAGTAGGTATAGAAAAGAGGAGTTCTGCATGATGCTGCCTACCGACGCCTGTAGCACTGCATTACTTTCCGGTTGCTGGCTTATCAGGGCCAACCATTACTTCCACTTCTGGATGTCATTGATTATCTTGGAGACTGCAAATCAGGCACGCCTATCACAGAACTCCTCTTTTCTATACCTACTTTTTCATCTTCACATATCTTAAGCCTTGACAAAGTCTAGGAGACGAAACACGTGTCGGCTGCTGGCTGTATTTTAGATTGTTTGTGACACATGTGTCTTTGACCGGAATATTGACCACACCTTCTCATCCGCTAATAAATGTCCAGTTTCATTTGTTCTTTGGACTCCGACTCTGATTGAATGACCACTTGGATCATCCACACAGAACTATCTTCGGTGTGCCCTGGCCTTTTGTTCATATAGTTAATGTTACCACTGACCGCTCTACAGTCAGTGGGTTTTGGACACCTTGGGTGGTAGGTGCCCGGCCAGTTTGGCACCCATCATATTTCTACTGTTGGATATGCTTAAAGACTACTGTGTATGGACACTGTTCAAAAATCTGTGTTGATGTGCGAGCGCTGTGGCATCTCCCACCTCTTTGCGTTTGTGCTTTATCTGATAGAATAAAGCAGGATTCATCAGCAACTAGACAGTTGCGATGTAAGCATTGTCTGGTCACCCTTTTCCCTTTCTTTAAAATGTACCCCCAGTGTTAAATGTAAACCCAACAGATCTGCCAAGCAAACTTTAACTCTCCATCAGGATGTGATTAGGTAATGTCAAAAAGGATGCTCACAGCCCCCACCCTTCATATTCTGCGAGGTTCAGAGGCTTCACCGGTATCACTTAGGTCAGCCTATTGTTTGTTCCATGGAGACATTTCACACCTTATTTACATCAATTCAAATTCATATGGGAGAAGTTTGAGAGCAAATACAAATTAGCCTTCAGAAACTTCAAGCAGAGAAAAGGTAACTGTCTAAAAGTTACTTTCTCTTATTATTTGGTAAAAATATGACTACAATTGAATTGGATATTTAATAACTATTACTAATAGCTGCTTAATAATTTTCTATCTAGTTCTATTCGTAAGGTACAGTATTAGGATTTTAATTTGTATTCTGGTTTTCTCTGTGGGCCAGCCTGCCTTCATACAGTAAAAATAGATTTGTGATGCTAGTAATTGTAAGAAAATGTTCACATTACTTTCCTACATGTCCTACTTTTAATCACTGTGTACACTGCCTTGTAAGCTACAAGGCCTACATAGGGGTGACTTATTATTAATATTTAGAAGTGAGGTTTTTACCTTCCAAACTTTTTTTTAACAGGTTGAATTTCAGTATTGCACAGCTGCAGTCAGGCTGCACAGGGTAGGCCTGAAGCTATATCAAAAGAGAGGGTGAATAGTGAGTGAAAGGCGCTTCCCACTCTAACTCTGTAGTAATGTGCTTCCCAATATCGCACGGTGCAAATGACTGGGGTCACACCCTCTACATCCCCTAAATTGACAACATTATGTTATCTAAATTGAAAATAGATACATTTGCACACGTGATAATAACGCAAAAGCCAATCTAGTTTCAATACTGTATTCAAAACTAATTACATATCTAGTGTAAACAAAAACAAAACTCAGAATATTACAATCAATCTTCAATCAAACTCTTCCTCAAATATGGGTTCCATAAAAAATCGATCACAAAGTGTTCATGTCTCCTCCACAGTCCAAAATTAATATCCACAATTCCAAATTGTGTATCCTGTATAATTAGTTCCAGAGTTACCAGTTCAATCCAATAAATTCCACCTTTGTCTCTTTTTCAAATTATGTATCGTTCCAGAGTTATCAATTCAGTCCAGCAACTTCCTCCTTTGTCCCTTTGTCAACACGTGTTTCATCCGGGGAGTACCCCTGGATTTCATCAGGACCTCCTTCACAGTATACTTGATTGTTACATATGCTCCATAGTATCCTTTATAGCTGTTTTGTATATGTCTTATATCCAATTGCGTCTATATTTTCTTTTTTCTTTTATGTAACTCCAATTATTGTTAAACTCTTCTTTAAATCTCTAATAAGCGAGTGCGCTACAGTTGTGCCGTCATAATCGGCTAACAGGTGTTTCATCCGGGGAGTACCCCTGGATTTCATCAGGACCTCCTATAATAACATTATATATATGATGTTACATAATACAAATATTGTGTGTTCTATAAACTCTTCCATTAGTTACATTGTAACAAAATTACGTGCTTAGCCTGAAGCTATGTTTGCATTGCCACCGTGATGGATGGCACAATAGCTGCTGCCGTTCACAAGTGACATTTAACTTCTATGTTCTGGATACATTTTGTCCTATATATTAGGTACTTAGAGGTAAGTTCAATATACCAAATATGAGTATCCATTTCAACCATGTTTAAAGGGGTAGCACAGCCACTTAACTACTGGTTAGCAGGGGTAACGTTCAAAGAGTTCAAAAGCCAGCAAAAACATGGGGTCTAGCAAAAGGTGAAAAATATGGGTTGACCACTTTACTTGTTTCCTTTATATTTTTTTTTTCATTGTCTGCTCCTTTCTTTATATGTCATTTTTGGTCTGAATTGTTGGAATGTCCTACAACCAAGCGCCACAATAATGCAGTCAGTAGGTTTACTAGCCTTTGTATGTTTCATGTGCAAGGTCATCCTCAAAGCAGAGTAATTCACCGTTCACTACCCAACATCTTCCTCAGCATGACCCTTTGACAGTGCCTGCTTTTATTGTACGTGCATGATCTGATCATAGGTGGATAGTTGGACGACCTAACTTCATTATTATTTGTCTTTACCAGGGCTTGCCTAACGGGAAACCTGAATGTGACTGCATCATTGTCGCAGAATTATGAAAGCACCACCATATTTCCACTGTGCGAGGGAAATCTAATTATTGTAGCATTCGTTTTCGCCAAAGGGCAGACGTTCAGAAAGCCTCTGTATACAAACTGTAAGTTCACCCGTTAAGAACTGCATGAGAACCTTTGTTGTACTCTAATGTGTGAGAAATTAGATTATTAATTGGAGTGGATAGTAGTCCACTACAAGAAATAATAGAACTATTCTTATTAGATCCAGGAGAGGTTTTATTAAGTTGAAGCTGAGCTTCACCGCTTGTAGCTATGGCACAGAGCAGACAGGCTTAACTGGAGAAAATGTGTAAAATGTTTAAAGTAAGAAAACAGTTAAAAGGTTGAAATGACAACACAAACAAAACCCCAATCCAATTAATAAAAATAGAGAAAACTTTAATGAATACATTGACACCAAAATGACACAAACAGTATAAAGGGAATCCAGAAATATAAATTTTTAAAATTTCATAGAAAAATAGCGCTGAAAAGAGCAAAGCAACAACTTCATGCAACTGGTCATGCTAGCTCAGAACAGGAGTAAGGTTTAAGATCAACTGCCATCAGTGCGTTCGGACACAGAACCTAGGTTCATCCAATTCGGAAGTTTTACCTTTTGACTCAGTCTCTGAAATGTAACTCAAAAATCCTCAGCAGGGCAAGGCGGCAAGCTGTGGCCAAGATGGGTTCCACTACACCAGATAGCTGACAGATGAAGCACCAGTGAAGCTGTTGGCTTTCAGAGGGAAAGCTCTGTGTGGGAGAAGTTCAAACTTCAGACCAAAGAAATGTCCTTCACCAGCCAGATACTTTTGGTGCCTTCACCTGGTGAAGATTTCTACCTTCCGACTAAGTCACTTTTTTGGAGCTTGCAGTCCTCCGAATGAGCAAGGCAAGATATCTTCTCCAAGATGTCCAGCTGAAACCAATTTGTTGTGGTGGAAAAGCTCAGAGTGGGAGTAAACAGAATCTTTGGCTCAGCCGCAAAGCACCTTTGTCGGATTGACTTGGCAGGTTTGGAACAGTCTTCTGTTGGGTCTCCAGATAAAAAGTCTCAGCTTTTAGGGTACACCCTGACACTTTTTTAGGGACTCCAAGACCTTTGGGGCACCATTTATGGGACAGGGCATTCTCCAGTAGAAGCTACGAGAAGGGTCCAGAGCAAGTCTAGTTGGAACTGGTTGGCTTCTCAGGAAATTGGGCTTTTGCAGCTTTTGTGATCCTGTAGCTTAACAGCAGGTCAACCAACTGACCCTTGGAGTTCACTTTTCAGTCCTGGGACAGGCGGTAGCAGGTCGAACCCTTAGGCTTCTCTCCACAGGTCACCACAGCAGGTGCAGTTTTTCTTCTGCTTCCACAGGTTCAGAGTGTTTTGAAGAGGGTACTGGAGGTGCCACCTGTTTTCCTAGTGCCAGACTGTGGGTAGGGTACACTCCTAGTCACTTCCTAACCAATGGGATAAAAGTTCCCAGGGGTGACCCTACCCACGTTTGCAGCACTTCCTGTGTCTTTTACTATAAACTATACTACAGTGCCCCTCTCTACCTAAAACTAACATTGCAGAACTTTTCTTCCCCTCTCAAGAGCTCCCATTGGTGTGGCTATGATAATGGGAACCTCTGCCTGGTGATCACTCCAAACCATTTCTGGGGACAGCTCCTCTCCCATTGGTATTGGTGCCTGGCTGGCTAGAACAACAATAGACTGAGCAGACCCAATCTTCCTGTGACAGTGTAGGCATCCTTTGAAGTTAATTACTTTCTCTGGCACAGCCCAGATGTCCATCCTGTCAGGGGAAGGTCCCCCCTGTCCCTTTCTTTCAGCTCTGAGAGCCACTTCACAGCAAATGAAGGAGCCATTCAGCTCCTGGGTGACAGTAGCAGAAGGGAAACATTCTAAAGTTGTCATTTTCAAGATACTAATAATCTGACCTGCCCATTAAATTGGATTTGAAATTACCATTAAAATGAGTCCTTGAATCCTTTTTCTAGATACTCCTAAAATAAAGTTAAGCATTATGGGCCTGATTCTGACCCTGGCGGCGGGGGGTAGCACCGCCAACAGGCTGGTGGTGCTACATGGGCAATTCTGACCGCGGCGGTACAGCCGCGGTCAGATACGGGAAACCGGCGGTGTACTGCCAGTTTCCCGCTGCCCAAGGGAATCCTCCAAGGTGGCGCTGCAAGCAGCGCCGCCATGGGGATTCAGACCCCCTTACCGCCAGGCTGGTCCTGGTGGTTTTGACCGCCAGAACCTGGCTGGCGGTAACGGGTGTCGTGGGGCCCCTGCAGGGGCATTTTAGTGATGGCACAATGAGGGTCATTCTGACCCTGGCGGCCGGTGGCCGCCAGGGCCACCGACCACGGGAGCACCGCCAACAGGCTGGCGGTGCTCCAACGAGCATTCTGACCGCGGCGGTTCAGCCGCGGTCAGAAGCGGAAAGTCAGCGGTCTCCCGCTGACTTTCCGCTGCTCGTGTGAATCCTCCATGGCTGCGGAGCGCGCTCCGCAGCCATGAGGATTCTGACACCCCCTACCGCCATCCTGTTCATGGCGGGAAAGCCGCCATGAACAGGATGGTGGAAGGGGGGGGTCGCGGGGCCACTGGGGGCCCCTGCCGTGCCCATGCCAATGGCATGGGCACGGCAGGGGCCCCCGTAAGAGGGCCCCGCAAAGTATTTCAGTGTCTGCCTTGCAGACACTGAAATACGCGACGGGTGCCACTGCACCCGTCGCACCTTCCCACTCCGCCGGCTCGATTACGAGCCGGCATTCTCGTGGGAAGGTCGTTTTCCCCTGGGCTGGCGGGCGGTTTTCAGGCAACCGCCCGCCAGCCCAGGGGAAAACTTGAAATACCCGCTGCGGTCTTTTGACCGCGGCGCGGTATTTTGGAGGGCGGCATCCTGGCGGGCGGCCTCCGCCGCCCGCCAGGGTCATAATGAGGCCCAATATGTGCTGCACTCCACTAGTGGCATTTAACTTGCAGTCACAATGTCCACTTTGTACTATATGCTAGGGGCTTACAGGTATGATAGATATGCCAACAAGGAGAATTTTACTTGTTTTTAGGGGCTAGAGCCCATACACTGGGCTCTGGACAGCAGGGACCCTGTGTGCATAGTCAAAAAGATCAGCATTAAAATCTAACAAAAATTATTATTATTATAAAAGAACTGTATAGCGCATAGCTACCAAAACAGGGTTTCCCAGTGCTTTGGCAGTAAGGTAGGGGCAAGAGAAATGAAGGAAGATTAGAACATCAACGTTTTCCAATTTTTCTGAAAGATGGTCAGGGAGGGGCACTTCTCAACAATGCGGGCAAGGTGTCCCACACCTTGGGGCCCAAGTATGACAAGGAGCATCCACCCACGCTTGCCAGTTTGACTGTGGAACCATGCAAAGGTACAGGTAGCTTGCTTGTTGGGAGCCAGAAGGCCGGTCAGGCACCACCAGTTCTTGTAGATAACGTGCTCGACCTGGCTTTGTGCATATAGCATAATGCTTTGAACTGTATCTGTTTGTCCAGCGCAAGCCAGCGAAGCTCACAAAGGAGATGCGACACCCAGGAATGTATATGGAGTAGATATAGAAGCCTGTGGCAGAGTTCTGCACCACTTTTAGGCCTCTGATAGAGACTTTGTCTGCCCCTAAGTAGAGGATGTTACTGTTATTCAATCTTGATAAAATCAGAGCCTCAATGACTGTCCTTAGGGCTGAAAAAGGGAACATCCCCATTAATGTATTCAGCCATTTCAGGAACTCAAAGCAAGTTGCACCTATCTTAGCAACCTTTGGTTTTATCGAGAGACTGACATCCAGTCAAAAGCCTATGCTCTTTACTTTGGAGGCATAAGGTATTTACTTTGGGGTGATCCCTCAAAGAGGGACACTTTCCTCCTCTAGTTTCTTGGTCAGCATTTCTCATTGAGTGCAAATTAAGTGCTGTGTGGTGTGGGTAGACTGTGATTCGTTGTGTCTCAAACAAAGAAAGTGCTGTGTGTGGCTTGAATACCAGCCAAGATGGCCACTGATCACTGTAGCTCTGATAGCGCTTGATGGTATACGCTCCTTTTTAGGTCTGGCATTAGCCAAGATCGTTTGCTTTTGCCATCAATTTTTTTAACAAACACACTTAACAAGATGGTCTTTCAGCCAGCCCACTTTATCCAATGGTCTGTTCGTCATTCACATTTTGCTTTCGCCCGCCACAGCTGAAAACATGGCCAGTGGGTTAGGCCATGTGATATGCTGGTTGGATTTTTTTTTTTTTACTGATTTTAACCTTTTTGAAGGACAGGCACTTCCCCAGATCCTGCTAAAAGGCCCTCACCACCACTTCCATTGCTTAGCACACATCACACACTTCTTGTGGTTTTCACATTTTGAAATTGGCCTTTACAAAATTGTCACCCTTGTATTTTGCAGCTTGCACATGCAAGGGCTGACAAGTTTGAAGCTTTTTGTTAAACTTTATTGACAAAAAGATTCAAAAATTGGCATGTGTATTGCATGCCAGTGCACTCACACACTGTCTTCTTTCAAGAAACTGTTGTGCAATTTTATTACAAAAACATTACAGCGCAACCTGTACACGTGGACATGTATAAATACACAGGTTCCCATTTTAAAATGTTTTTAAAAAACTTTTAAAGAGATAGCAGCTTTGGGAAAGCCAGTAGTCAGGCAGCCAACACCAGACCTACTGGCCTTCCCAAGGCTTATTCCTGAAATAAGGGTGTTATTTTATGTTATGTTATGTGGACTTGTATAGCGCTTGAACTACTCGAAGGCCTCGAAGCGCTTGCAAAAACCTGAAACAAAAACATCCAGGCTGAACACTAATTGAAGATTAAATCCTAAAAAGCCAGGTCTTTAAGGCCTTACGAAAGGTTTATTCGAGGTTCATTGCTCTTATGCCAATCGGTAACGAGTTCCACAGCTTTGCTCCTTTATACGCCAGAGAACTACCTCCCCATCTGGCCTTCTTTACTTTAGGAACAGTTACCAGTTATGCTGATGCAGATCTAAGTGATGTGCCTGGGATATAGAAAGAAGCTAATGACCTCAGCATTTCCGGGCCTCGCTTATGCAGAGCTATACGCATATGACATAGTGTTTTGAACTGAATCCTCTTATCCACCGGGAGCCAATGTAATGATGCAATTCCAGTTTTGATGGATTCCTGCTTGGGGATATTCAGTACCAGGCGTGCTGCGCCGTTTTGGATTCTCTGCAGCCTTTTAATAACGTAGCCAGGTGAGCCTATAAACAATGCATTTCCATAGTCAATACGGGTACCTATTAGAGCCTGTGCAATTAATCTTTTGGCTGTGAGTGGTACGATGGTAAAGACCCTCCCCAACAGCCTCAGGAGTCCAAAGGAGGACGTAGCTACTTTATTTGCTTGATGGGCCATAGACAATTGTGGATCGAGCCAAACCCCAGACTTTTAATAAAATGTTTCGGTGGGGGTAGGAAACCTGTTCCATCAGCCAATGACGGATTCACAATAGGCTTTGTTTGTTGTCACAAGAACATCAGCTCTGTTTTATTGTCATTCAGTTTGAGTTTACTTTCAGACATCCATGCTGCCTCCGCTTGAAGACATGGGCCAAATGCTGTCTCTATGGAACCAGAATCCCATGAGAGGGATATAATTAATTGGGTATCATCTGCATAAGACACCAGAGTCAGCCCAAAAGGCTGAATTATTTCTGCCAGCGGTAACATATAGATATTAAACAGAGTGGGGCTCAAGGAGGAACCCTGAGGAACTCCACATCTGCTGTTAATATGTTCGGAAAAATAGGACCTATCTAAAACCTGAAAGGACCTATCTTTTACAAATTAGTTGACCCATTCAACCCCGACAGACCAATATTTTGTGTCCTGTTCATTAATATATCCAGGTCCACCGTATCAAAGGCAGCATTGAGGTTCAGAAGAATAAAAGCTGTTTCTCTACCCTCATCTAGTCGTTTTTTCTCTTCTTCAGTGATCGCTATTAGTACGGTCTCTGTCCCATGTAATGGTCTGAAGCCGATCTTTGTAGCATGTAAAGTGTGATTGGCTTCCAGAAAAGACAATTGGATTTGGACATGTTTTTCCGCCATTTTTTATATAGTCGGCAATAATGAGATAGGCCTGTAGTTAGTAGGAAGTCTAGGGTCAAGATTGAGTTTCTTCAGTAGAGGCTTGACAATGGCATTTTTCCATTGCTTAGGCACTGTCCCCTCTGACAATGAAAGATTAATAGATCTTGTAATGAAGGACCTACATTCATGCTCATCTAAACCACTGTCGACTGCGGAGCTCTTCCGGAGTTTGTTTTTCTTTAACTGAAACTATCCCAGTTGCTGTTTCAGCTTAAACTGTGAATAGAGAATTCATTACAAACTCCGTGTATATCTAGGCACTTGTGTTCCTGTCCATCGTCCTAGTTGTTCATCAACTCAACATGGCGCTCAATCAATAGTAACTTTCCTGCTCCACTTCTCCTCACTGCCTTCAAATTGCAACTCAGAGCAGACAAAAGTAGTGAAATAGGAGCCAAAGCCGCAACCGGAATGGTGTGGTTCAGAGATGTAGCACAAACAGTACCAGGGTCATGTAACATGGCTGTGTCTTTCCACATGTGAAGAAGGTGCTATCACCAGCGAAGACTCGCATCTGTACCCTGGCACCTTAAGTTTGAAGAATGCTTCTCTAATGGGTGCTACCTTATCACAGTCAATTGAAAATCCATGGGACAGGTAGCTTCATCTCATCTTTGCAAGAAAAACTCTTTGTCCAGGCACCCCAGATTTTATGATATGACAAAACTTACGTCATCAAGGTACAGCATTAATCTGTGGAATCACCATATTTTTCTAACTGAGGTAAACATTAAAAGTGGTTTTAAGTGGCTTTTTTCTCACCCTCACATTTAATTTGCTTTATGGAAATCTAGTTTTTGCTTATTTTTATTTCATTTCTGTACACTGTAATGTCCAGCATTTTCCAAATAAAGTCAATCTTTTCCTAAAACTATATCTAATTTATGACTGTAGAAATTATACCTCATTATTATTTACTGTAATTGTGTTTACTTTTTATATTCTATTTGTGCTTATGACTTGCTTCTTATGAAACTCAGTATAGACTCTTGAAATATAGGTGGTGTAAGAATGTTGCCTCTGAAATGGGAGCACATTGTCAAGTTTGTACCCACAATTATCCATCAGGTACTACGCACTTCAAAGGAACTTTACATAAAGAAAGTATCGCTTCGCTTGCAACCAATCGCCAGCAGCCTTTATTGTCTTAAAAGAGATCAGATACACAGCATAAGGCAATCACATTGCTGCTTCAGATGAAAGGTGTATTAATTTAACTTGCTATTTCTGTGAGAAAATTGTCCCTCTTACATCAGTCATGGACACCAGAGCCCATATTTATGAAGCCTTTCTGTTGTCCTTGCATCACGCAAGGCGACGCAAGGAGAACACAATAGCTTATTTGTGTGGCTTTGAATGGCTTGGTCCTAACTAACTTCCAACCAATTTCTCTGTTGTCATACCTATCCAAAAAACTGGAAAAGTGGGTGTACAAGCAACTCCTGGGCCCTTTGGAAAGTAATGTGATTGTCCATTCAACACAATTTTGTCGACCAGGCCACAATATAGAGACTTTGGTAGGTGCTGCTGCAGTTCGAGTAAGATGGTCTTGAGATTTAGGTACTGTTGGATTTATGTGAGGTGTTTGACACAATAGATCACCAGACCCTAATAATGCATGATGATTAACCTGAGGCACAATGTCTGGGGCACAGTCTTAACCTGGTTCAGTGACTTTTAGCTTCTCAGTGCTGGGGGTGGTGATCTCTTTCACTCAGCAGAGGTTTCCTTGGAGTTAAACCCCAAGACTGTTCCTTGCCTCCTTTATTGTTCAGTTTATATGTGCTCTCTTCTGCTATTCTCATTCTATCATTCAGCTAGACATTTGTTAAATGATAGCAACACACAGATTATTGTTTTTTTAAGTTTAAAAAAGCTTTATTACAAATGAAATATCATAAATAAGTGTGCAGAATAGTTCTACAATAGGCAACATTTCCAAAATCAGTACACTGCGGTAATGTATTGTAGCAACACAGAGATCTTGCAAAATCTGGAATCAAGCTCACATAATTTGTTTGACTGTTTACAACCAGTTGAACAATGGATGTCCTATAATAAATTGAAACTTAATGGGATCAAAACTCGTATATTTTGAAGTTTATTGTCTTTGACCTTCATCGGTATCACTGGGGATCAAGGGATTGCCCAGAGATATTATTGTGTTGAAAAACCTGGAGCCAAATTAGACTCATGGCCACGGCTTCCACTTCAATCACTGCTGTAGGCAGCTTTTACTTTTTCATCTATATATTTTGAAATGGAAATTCCATCCTTTTGGCTTTTCATACAAGATACTGTTAGCTCATCCCAACATGATTAATGCAATGCCTCTTACCCTGATCTTCCAGAAAAGTCATTGCACAGGCTCCAATTGGTAAAACACACAGTGGCCAGAATGTCTAAACAACATCTGGTCATCCCGCCATTGCCCATGCTACATTGGCTCCACATCAAGCAATGAACTGTGGTTAAATATGTATCTGATATTCAAATCATTGAACCACAAAAGACAAAGATCCCTAACTCCACGTTTCAGCGGTACTGTCGTAAAAGTTCCTAATGTCTATGGAACAGTTGTTTCCTTCAGATACCAAAATTTGAGATTGTGGTGTTTCTCCACGACAACTGCCTCCTCCTAGATTGGACGTCCACATGTCATAATATTTTGTAAGCATTAAGAGCAATTCTAGACTAGAAACACATTTTAAATACTTTTCTATACCTATTCAAATTCTCCTATAAGGAGCAGCAAAGTGACCATCATTTTATGAAATGTGTTTTGCAGGAAACCTATGTTTTTAACACGTTTGTCTGACAGTTTCTAAAATGCATGCTTGTTTTTTGCTATTTTAGATTTTTTCACAATCCTGGTGATTGCATTAACTGCAGTTTGTATTTTCCTGATTTTTGCTGACATTGAAGACGTTTACATTGGAATGGAGGTACAACATGTCTTGAATTAAAATAAATTTGCTGTTTTCAATTCCTCATTCAGTTTGTTAATACTACACCATTTTCTAACATTAAGCATAGAAGAAATGCCAAGTAGAAGGCAGTGCTGACCACCGCAAATCTGAAGGGGAGAGGTGGGTAGGGGGGAAGGGAAGGGGGATATAAAATAATAATAACAATTTTAAAAAACGTACCTGTGCTGCTGCACCTCCGCCTGCCGCCTCGCTCCTCTTCTCTCCTGATGGTGTCCCAGCAGTCCCTGGGACACCAGCACAGACTCCCCACGCAATCCTGATGCTGCTCTCATGCTATAAGTAGCATGAGAGCAGCAACAGGATTGGTCTGAGTGGTTAGATCTACCACACAAACAGTGCAATGGAGTATGTGCTGTTTCTCCAACCCAGCTGTGCAATACAGCCAGGTTGGAGAAACCTAAGTGTTCATGTCAGTTTGACTGGCCTAAGATGGCTGGCCAAACTGACAAGCGCACTTAAGTGCACTCCACTCCCCCTCTCCCCCTCTCCCCTCCCAAGGCCCAGCCCCGCCCCTCCCTGCACATGCAAACAATAGTCAAATATTGTTTAATTTTTCAGCTGCTGGCGCTTATCTACTGGGACGATGCTCCTTCGCCACTGCGATGGAGCTGCCCCTGGAAGGAGGTGCTAATGCATCACCTGAAAGATGTACTCAAACAGTTGGGTGGAGTCAAAGTCAGGGGCATTGATCTACATTCCAGTGAACAGGAGAAGCAGCCATCTTACTGTGTGTTCTTACTCTGTTGCTCTACTGTATCTTTGATAAATACTCCTGATTGTTAGTTTGACTGATTGTCGTGTGGAGATACTGGGCAGATGGAACTAACATTTCCGGCCAATATCTCCACACCTAACTCCAGGTATTTTTAATTTCTCAATACAAAACTGGGAGTAACACAGATACAGTTTTTACCAGGTTAAAAACTGCATGTGGGGACCAGGTCCTGCTTCGGGCAGGTGCTAAATGGGAACAGGGATATTCCGAGCAGGGTTGTTGTTTACATTTCCTTTTCTGACTGCAAATTCAGTGGAGGTTTCAAAATGAATCATGTGCCATTTTTTCACAATACACAACAAAATGTAAATACCTGTATGCATCCAGCAATTAGGAAAGCAAAAGTGGAGCACTTTTATGAAGTATGCTGGAAACAGAGATTTTAATAGGATCAAAACAATTGAAAACACTTACTTGGATGATGCACAAATGATAAATATTCACAGAAAATCAATTTCTGAACATTACCATTTGTTGCAATATATTTTTATTAGTAAAACCATATGTCAGTGCAGATGTGGGGCAATTTCATTGGCAAATGTGCCACGTAATGACAGTGCATTACCATACAATGCTTAAGTTACACACAAAAAAACGCCCATCTCGTCCATTAAAGGCAGGTGGGTCAAGAAAGGGTTTTGTTCTAAAAAGTGGGTCATAGTTCTAAAAGCTTTGGATAACACTGCATTAGAATGTTAAAATGACACCATAACGGGCACGCTTGGTCGCAGAAACTTAGAAAGAATTTGTTGGTCAGTGGAGTGACACGAACCTGCTACAATTCACGACAAATGTAGGCATGAAATTATAACAAGTGAAACAACCACAGTCATTGCTAAAGGACAATAAAACAATCCCAAAATAAATGAATCAAAGAAGTATTTTAGATTTATCTGCGTCTTTTTTGGGCCCCCTTAATGGGGGAGCCCCCTCTTTGCATACATTTTGCCTGGCACAGTCATAATGCCGTGCAAAGTGTTACAAAGTGACACAATGCATGCATTGTGCCACTTTGTAAATTTGGTGCAGCAATTTTGGCATCGTTGGGCCACATTAGTGTTAAAGAAAATGATGCTAATGTGGTGCAAGGAGGCGCTAGGGGCTCTTAAATCAGCCCCCAATTTCTAACACAGTGGCTATACGGATTAGGCTTCTGTTTTCAAGAAATCCCCTCCATGCATTTATTCTAGGTTCTTTGTGGTGGTTTAAAACAATGGGAGTTAGATGTGATCACTAGTGGCGGGGGGTACGTAAGTGCATGCAGATGGTTGCTGGGATTAGCAGATGATATGGAGAACATGTGGTATTGTTAGGTTGCAGGAATAGCTTTTAATGAAGAAAAGGTTGTGATGTTTGTACAAAGCACGAGTTACTGGAGGATGCTGCAGTCCCTCTTCTGTTGCAGTTACCACTATTTTTAGACCCTTTGGTCCACCATTTTGGACCTGAGGATTTATTTAAGTGCTAAGAAAATAGCACGAAATGGTGGATTACACTCCTCACGCATGTTTTGATTTTATTTTGCATAACTACGCTACTGCAATTTATACCAGTTATGCCCACCCCTACATGGAGTCTGAAAATGCAGAACTGTGGAAGAAGCAACATTCTTTGTATGTGAGATAATGTTGCAATATTTACTTTGAAAGGCACCAGAGTAGGTGAAGGTCTAGGCCACAGTTTCTCAGCAATGACAGCTAATCAAGTGAGAGGTAGGAAGTTTAATTTAATGGTGGGACAAACATACAGGCCGTTGCAAACTTCACTGTCTGGTTGGCAGACAATGAACTTTGCGAGAGGTGCTACGCACTACAGCATTGCTGCCAGCTCGACTACGAGCCACAGACAATGCTGTAGGCCAGACTCTTAATGGGCCTTGCAGGGAGGCGGCCGCACTGGCGGCAACCTGCCCATTGGGAGTTCAGCAGATAGTTTACACCGTCCGCCAAAGTCATAAAGACTCCCACAGAGACTCCATGATAGCAGCAACATGGCACAAATAATTCAAATACCGAAAAGGAGAATGTCTTCTGATATAATCCTTAAAGTTTGACACAAAGTATTAATTAGAACTGCAAAGTCGGATTCCTTTGTCCCTGTTGTAGCCTTGCACAAAAGGTGGATGAGGACAGCTTCCCCAGGCAGTGGAAGGGTATTTGTTGACTTCCTGTACATTGATGATTGAGATACAGACACTGAAATTCCACAAAGACTTTGCCAGCAAGGGGCTGCGGAAGCACTGCCCTTCAGTTGATGGTATGGGTGAGTGGTGGAATTACAGATTCTTTTGTGCAAGATGAAGGGGAACCTTTAGATGACACCCAACTTTTTGTCTTCTTGATCTAACTTTCAGTTTGGTTGATATAATTACTGAAGCCTCACACCTCTATGTACCTCTGTTATCTGTGCTTCTGACCAGAAACTGCTGTGCTCTAAGGAGCATCACCACACAAAAGTTGGAGTAAGAAAATGGGTTATTAGTTGAGGGGATGGAAGCTCCACTGAGACAACAACCACAGTCCTTGTCTTGATGAACTCTAAAAGTCACTAAATTAATCTACGATTAACCCTTAAGTAATTTGGCACCAAACCAGTCAGTTGTATCCTAAAGGTATTGTATAAAGCATTTATGCACCACACATATAGTAATAAAGTGAAAACTAAGCACAAGAAAAATCCCAAACCAATTTATAAACATAGAGTACATTTTAATAAATAATTGTAATTTCAAATAAAGTTTTAGGTACAAAAATTGCTCTTAGAAGCACAGAGCGCCAATTGCAATAATCTGGTCCCACCGTTCCAGGACAAGTCACAAGTTATTGCTGATCACAATGGAGTGCAGGCGCGATACAGGGACCAGGTCATTGGAGCGAGCGGCTCACCTGGGGTCACCTTCATTCTTGGGGACAGTAAATGGTCCTTAGTTTTACTGGCATCAGCATGTGCTGAAGTGGAGCTCGGCCCTTATCTCCAATCAGCTGCCAGAAGGCCATTGAAGCCAACTGTAAGGATGCAGAGCTGCAGATTACAGAGTTCCTCCTGCACACTGTCCAAATAGCCACAATACTGGAGCCCAAGGGGACTTAACGCTCATTAATGCCTGGAGAAATTATAAAGGTTGTGATTAACACAGCAACATTGGCATGTCTGCACGGGAACCACACATGTTTCCGTAAGACCTAAAAAAGTTACTACCAGCATTAACCACTGACCAAAACCAGATATGTGAATAAAAGGAGGCATGAAATATTATGTGGAAAGCACACAACAACCACAAAAACTTTCTCTACAAAAATTTTCAAGTAACACTTTTTTTGCGCTGTGGGGCAACGTTGACAGCAATACAGCGATCTGTAATTTTCTATAATATATCTACACATAGGCCCTCATTACAACCCTGGCGGTTGGTGATAAAGCAGCGGTAATACAGCCAACAGGCCGGTGGTAACAAAAATGGAATTATGACCACGGCTGCAACCGCTCACAGACAGCCACTTTAACACACCGACTGGCAAGGCGGTAGCAACAAGCACCACTGTGGTAACCACCAATAGCCAGGAGGAGGACAATGGTCCAGCCACTGTATTAAGACAGGCCTATCCCCCACCTTTTCCGGGGTGGTACCAACGACATCAAAAGCATGGTGGAAACAGAACACAGAAGTCAAAGGCCTCACCTCTGGAGACTCAGGGAACAACCACGACGCCATGGAGACGGAGCTGCACATCTTGCCCATGCTTGTCTACCTTTTCCTGCATTACGAACATCAACGCCGGCGAAGACGACCACAGTGAGTACTACCCTCTAGCACACAAGGGAGGGGGGAGGAAAAGGAGAGTGACAAACACACGCAACACCCCCAACACGATACACACAACCAGATGCAGTAACATTACATATTCACCCCGTATCCTCAGGAATAATGCAAGGACAAAAGGATTTGAAGAAAGTGAGTGTAATAAGATAAAATAGTATAAATAGGTGCTTCAAAATCAAAAAATATATACATATTTACAAATGTAGGGACACTGCCCAGTCCTCAATGTCCGTGGGCCACAGGGGCACAACACATAGGCCAAGGCCCCACCTCACTCCTGCAACAACACGGAGAGAGCACTGCAGGGGCATCAGCTTGAAAATACACAGGCACCTCAGGGGGACGGGGAAGAGGGGGGCACCTCAGCCGGAAGATGGCACAACACCACTGGTCCGGGAGGGGGCCACATGCCCTGTGCGATGTCCTGGGGAGTGCAAGGCCACAGTCTCTCTAGTGGGTGGGTTGCCCACTGCTTGGTCCTGGGGAGTGCAAAGCCACAGTCTCTCAAGTGGGTGGTTTGCCCACTGCTTGGTCCTGGGGAGTGCAAAGCCACAGTCTCTCTAATGGGTGGTCTGCCCACTGCTTGGTCCTGGGGAGTGCAAGGCCACAGTCTCTCTAGTGGAAGGCTTCTTCCACTGGTTCTGGAGGGGGCATTGTGCCCAGTGTGCTTCATCCTGGCAAGGAGGGGGTGAGTGGGCGGCTTCTTCCAATAGTTCTGGAGGGGGCCTTGTGCACAGTGTGCTTTATCCTGGAAAGGAGTGGGTGAGGTGATGGCTTCTTCCACTGGTTCTGGAGGAGGCATTGTGCCCTGTGATGCTGATCTTGGGGAGTGCAAGGTTTAGTCTCTCACCTGGGTGTCACACCCACAGGATTTGCAGGGGCCAGGACGCACTACAGCCCATGGAGGCACAACTACACACTGTCCGCCGGCGGTGACGACTGCTCAGTGGTGACAGTGGCAGGGCTGGTGTCGGTGCTGGCAGTGGTGGGGGGAAGGGTTGTAGCCTTCCCCTGCAGCCTCGGACGGCTGCCCACTGGGGCTGCTGCTGCTGGCAGTGGTGCTGCTGGCGGCGGGGCAGGTGGCGGTGCTGGCCGCGGTGCAGATGGTGGTGCTTTCAGTGGTGGGGGGAGGCTCCAGCCCTTCCCCTGCAGCCTCGGACGGCTTCCCACTGGGGCTACTGCTGCTGGCAGTGGTGCCGCTGGCGGTGCTGCTGGTGGTGCTGGCAGTGGTGGGGGGAGGCTCCAGCCCTTCCCCTGCAGCCTCAGATGGCTGAACCGCCATGGTTGGTGGTGGAGGTACCGAATGAATCCCAGAACCAGGCCTCCTGTCCTTCCTGCCTGCTGGTGCAAGCCCCTTGCCTTTCCCTTTGACAGCTGGGAGTGCCTTCTTGCCATTCCTTTTGCCAGCTGGTGGTGCCTCCTTGCCCTTCCCTTTGCCAGCTGGTGGTGCCTCCTGCCCTGCCGTTTGCCAGATGGTGGTGCCGTCTTGCCCTTCCTTTTGCCAGCTGGGGGTACCTCCTTGCCTTTTCTTGACGCACCTGGTGAAGGCACACTTTCAGTGCTGGTGCCCGGTTCCCTGGAGCCTCTGCCACCTGCAGTAGCTGTCGACACTACTGTGGCCATTGACTGTGTGGCTGAGGTGCTCGTCTGGGTTCTGACCATCCTGGCCCGATGTGAAGGACGGGGGGGAGGGGTAGGGAAGAGGTCAATGGTGGAGAGGAAGAGCTTCTTAGGAACACTGGGGCGGGAAGTGGGAGAAGGTTTTGGAGTGGAGGAAGAGGAAGTGGTTGTAGGAGGTGTCTGTCTGCAGATTGTGGGTGCAGGTGCATGGGCTGGATGCTGTTGTGAGGTGGAATGCTGTTGGGTGTCTGAGTGCATGCATCTGTGTACTTTGGGAGGAGGGGGCACAGACACAGTGGGAGAGGACACAGGGGACGTGTGCATGGATGTGGGGGTGGTGACTGACAGTGAGGGGCGTGTAGTGATAGGCGTGATGGTGATGGAGGTAGTGGATGATGATGTAGTGCATGCAGGTGTGAGTGTAGACGCAACTGGGAGGGAGGTGGACGAAGAGGGGGACACAGTGGAGGCAGTGGATGTTGGTATGTCTCATTCTGGATGGTGCTTGTGTGAGAGCCTATGGGATGATGTGTGGTGCTTGTGTTTGCCTGAGCCACTCCTGTGTGTTGTCTTGTGTGCATGCTGGTCTGGCTGTGTGCTTGGGATAGGTTGGGGTTGAGGGGAATGGGACTGGGCAGAGGAAGTTGGAGGGGGGAGGGTTGAAACAAGGACAATGGCTGCCATCAGAGGAGGCCAGAGCCTGGATTGATCTTAGTTGGGCAGTCATGCCAGTGTGAATGCCCTCCAGGAATGCATTTGTTTGTTGCAAATGGGCTGCCAGCCCCTGCATGGCATTCACTATGGTTGACTGCCCAACAGAGATGGATCTCAGGAGGTCAATAGCCTCCTCACTCAGGGCAGCAGGGCTATCTGGGGAAGGGCCTGAGGTACCTGGGGTGAAGGAGAGGCCCACCCACCTAGGTGATCGGGCACGGGAAACACGCTGATGGGGCTGCTGGGAGGGTGGGGCTGGTAAGGGGGTGGTGGCTGTACCTGTAGATGGGATGGCCACATAGGTGTCTGCCACCACCAGGAAGCTTCCATCGGAGGAGGTATCACTGTCAGAACTGTCCCCTCCTGTCCCCGCCGTGGTGCTCCCCTCACCCTCTGTCCCACTGGTGCCCTCACTGTCGGTGGATTTGGCCTCCTGGGCCTGTGGGATGCAGCTTCCTCTGTTACCGGTGCCTCTGCTCCTCCGCCACATGATGCTAATGCACAGAAGGACAGGGTGACAAAACAAAAAGGAGGGGAGAAACAAAGGATACACTTGGTCAATGGCTGCTCCAACACCACCGTTGGAGTACACGACACACACACACACAGGGCACAGCCCTATGCACTAGGGAATGCACTAACAGTCACAATGCTAGTCACCAGGCCAATGACAGGAATACCTAATGCCAATAGCAGAATACCTGAGACTCACAGACCCCTGCCCAGTAGTGAATGCCTACTAGCTTGGTATGAGGTGGTGTACCTCAGACCTCGCACAACCTGGGACCTAGCCTGCAATGCCCGGCCTGGCCTAGGGGCACTCACAGGCCCACATCCCACACCCGGAGACTACCCCACCACATACAAGTAGTATATTGGGAAACCATACTCACCCCCTTGTGGCTGCTGTGATGCCCTCAAGCACCCATCCAGCTCCGGATAGGCCACCGCCAGTATGTGGGCCATCAGGGGGGTCAGGTTTCGACGAGCACCCATTCCTCATTAGGAGGCCATCCCTAGATGGCCCTCCGCAGTCTTTTATTCCCAGTGTCTCAGGTCCTCCCACCGTTTGCGACAGTGGGTGCTCCGCTTGCCGTAGACACCCAGTAACCGCACCTCCTTGGCGATGGCACGCCATGTACCCTTTTTCTGATGGGCGTTGTGCTGCAGAAAAATACACATGGAAAAAGATATCAGTCAGACCGTCTGGCCTCTTACACTCAGGGCCCACCATAGCCCTCACATCCCCTTACGCACAGACATTGCTCTCCATACATGCAGCACACTGCTCAGGACCCTTCGATCAACCCCCTCTACACGAGGCCCTCACACACAGCAATCGATGCATTCATGCCACATGCATCGTGCTCACAGTGTACTGACCTGTTGGTCTGGAGGCCCATACAGCATTCAGTACTGGGGTAGGACCCCACCCCCCAGTCTCTCCAACTCCGCAGAGGTGAAGGCAGGGGCCCTCTCCCCAGTGACACGAGCCATGGTAGGTTCCAGACACAGGTCACAGCAGCACTTGCAGTGTAGGTCCTCTCCTGTGGAAGGTCAGGTAGCAAGTGAGTGAACAGATAGAATATGGCGGTCATATCCGCGGTGGTGCGTACCGTCACCGCCGGCGTACATCACCATTGGCCACTGTACCCCATAGGGCCCAATGTTAACCAATGAGGAGTTGCACGGCAGTTTCCGACCGCCTCCCGCAACGGCGCACAACGTCAGCGGAATAACCTCACTTCTACTTGCCCCTCCACACAGGACAGGCGGATGCCATTTCAGGGGGGGATGGAAGGCCATGACACTTAACTGCGTCACAGTACACATATGCACTATTTGGGCCTATCCAACATTATTGTGTTACAGTGACAACATGCAATGCAGTGTAGTGCTTGGAAATGTGGAATACTGACCAGCTGCTCCCCATTTTACCCCCTAGGTTACAACCGCTGCGGATGAATAGGAGTTGGAGACTTCACCCTTGGACAGACCCCTGGTGGACTTGCAAACAATGGAGGACAGGCACATTATCCTCACCTATAGATTGGATAGGGCCACAATCACAGAGCTGTGTGCCCAATTGGAGTCTAACCTAATCTCTGCTATCCGTCATACCACCGGGATCCCCCCTCTTGTGCAAGTCCTATCTGTGCTCCATTTCTTGGCAACTGGATCCTTCCAAGTGACAGTGGGCTTGGCAGCAGGAATGTCACAGCCAATGTTCTCAATAGTGCTGACCAGAGTGTTGGCTGCCCTGATTAAGTTCATGCGCAGCTACATCGTCTTCCCCCAGGTGGAGGATTTGGCCACAGTGAAGGGTGACTTCTATGCAATGGGACATATCCCCAGCGTTATTGGGGCTATTGATGGTACACACATAGCATTTGCCCCCCCCCCCCCCCCCCCCCCCGGAGAAATGAACAGGTATTCAGAAATAGAAAGAGCTTTCACTCGATGAATGTACAGATAGTGTGCCTGGCAGACCAGTACATCTCCCATGTCAGTACTAAGTATCCTGGGTCTGTGCATGATGCCTTTATCCTGAGGAATAGCAGCATCCCAAATAAGATGGCTCAACTCCAGAGGCACCGGGTGTTTCTAATAGGTGAACCCTGGTTGCCACCCAGTGGATGTTAGTGTATGGGTATGGTGTTGGCCATAAGGGTTGGTGTGTGTCTAACATGTGTCCCTCGACATTTGCAGGTGACTCTGGTTACCCCAACCTCTGACGGCTACTGAGCCCAGTGAGGAATGCCAGGACAAGGGCAGACGAACGTTACAATGAGGCATGTGGGCAGACAAGAAGGTTATCCAGAGGACCTTTGGCCTCCTGTAGGCCAGGTTTTGTTGCCTCCATCTAACTGGTGGATCCCTGTACTACTCACCCAAGATGGTCTGCCAGATAATCGTGGCATGCTGCATGTTGCATAACCTTGCCTTGAGACGGCAGGTGCCTTTTCTGAAGGAGGATGAGGCTGGAGATGGGCGTGTGGCAGCAGTGGACCCTGTGGACAGTGAAGATGAGGAGGCAGAGGATGAGGATGAGGACAACAGAACAGCAATAATGCAACAGTACTTCCAGTAACACACAGGTAAGACACTGTAACCTCACTTTAAATTGCAGTTCTGTGTTGGACATTGTACATGGCAGGCAGAGTCTCCCAATTCTATGGCCACTTACTGTACCCTTTGACATCTCTATTTTCAGATATCTGTGCCCCACTCTGGGACCTGGTATGTTGACTGCAGCCTACTACAGGTCATTCCTATGTATACATTCATGTACAGTTGGTTTGCAGTGTTTAAACCTTGTTAAACAAATATATACTCAAATCATTTGACATACTACATACTTGTATTTTTTCAAAGGGTGTTTATTTAAGTGCTAGGAAGTAGAGGGGTTTAGTGGAATGGGCTGGGGGGATGATAGAGGAAAGTCCAGGATAGAGTCCAGTCTGTTTGTATCAAAGGTGCATTGTTCAAGGGGGCATAGGAAGGGGAGCAATGGCAGTCCAAGGTGGACAGGGTGACAGAGTGGGACAACAGGGTGACAATCAGGAGAGTCTAATTTCCTGGCGGGGGTCTTGGCCATGTTCTCTGGCTTCTGCCTGGATCACAGGGACCGTTTGCGGGGTGGTTCTCCTTCTGCAGGGGGAGTGGTGCTGGTGGCCTGTTGTTCCTGTGGCGGGGTCTCCTGTCCACTAGTGGCAGCGGAGGTGGAGGACTGTTTATCAGTGTGTCCAGTGTCAGGGGCTGGGTGGTGTGCCACTGCCTCCCTCATGGTGTTAACCATGTCTGCCAGCACCCCTGCAATGGTGACCAGGGCGGTGTTTATGTCCTTCAGGTCCCCCCTGATCCCCAGGTACTGTCCCTCCTGCAGCTTCTGCGTATCCTGCAACTTGTCCAGTATCTGGCCCATTGTCTCCTGGTAATGGTGGTATGCTCCCGGGATGTCGGTGAGTGCCTCCTGGAGAGTCAGATCCCTGGGGCCTGGCCTCCCCCTGTCGCATAGCAGTCCTCCCAGCTTCCCTGTGTGCCTACTGCCACTGACCCCAGGTCCCTGATCGTCCTATGTTTGTGGGGTGTCCTGGGTCCCTGTAGTGGTGGACATACTGCTGATTGCGGTGTCCTGGGGACAGAGGTATGGGACCACTGGGTGGGTGCTGTAGTGGTGTTTCCTGAGGGGGGGAGGCTCTGTGGTGGTATGGGACTGTGTCTAGGTAACCGACTGTCCGGGAGACCCTGATGGGCCAGGTTGGTCATCGAGATCCAGGCGTCCAGAGCTGCTGTCATCACTGTGTGCCTCTTCTGTGAGGGGACTGGATGTTGCTGGCACCTCCTCTCCGGTGATGTTGGGTGGGGGACCTGTGGGGATGTAAGTGCAGTGTTACTGTTACTGCATGTGACATCTTGTGCATGGGTGTGATGCCCTCTATGGTTGTGATTGCCCTATCAGCTTTGACTTCTGTGAGTAGTCATTTTGTGGGCTAGGTGATTGTCTCTAGTGTGCATGTTTTAGTGATAGGTGTCCATGCACGTCTGTGAAGGGGGTCCATGCATTGCTGTTACGTGCAGGGCTTGGTATTGGGATGGGTGGGCTGTGATGGTGGGGTGTATGTGAGATGGTGGAGTGATGGGGTGAGGTTAGGGGTTGGGGTATGTGATGGCATGCAGGTAGAGGGGTAGTAGTAGTAAAGATTTGATTTACCAGGGTCCAGTCCTCCCCCTACTCCTGCCAGGCCCTCAGGATGCATGATTGCCAAGACATGCTGCTCCTGTGTTGTTAGTTGTGGGGGAGGAGGTGGTGATCCACCGTCAGTACTGCTATCTGGTGTCTTGCTACCATGGAATGCACCTTCCCCCGTAGGTCGTTCCACCTCTTCCTGATGCCGTCCCTTGTTCTGGGGCTGCTGTCCCATGGCATTGACCCTGTCCACAATTCTCCGCCATAGCTCCATCTTCCGAGCAATGGATGTCTGTTGCACCTGTGATCCGAATAGCTGTGGCTCTACCGGATGATTTCCTCCACCATGACCCTTAGCTTCTCCTCTAAGAACCTGGGGTGTCTTTGTGGTGCCATTGGTGTAGTGTGAGTGGTGTGTGTGAGGGTGTGTGGGGTGATGTGTTGGGGTGTGTGCTGTAAAGTGCGTGGATGGTGTATGGGTGATGGTGTTCTGTGGATCTGGTTCTGTGGGTGCTCTTGGTGTCTCTCTCTCTCTCTCAGTTGGCAATTTTTGTTAGTCGTAAAGGGCTGTGGGTGGTGTGTGTGTTTTATATTGGTGTGGGTGTGGTGTGTGTATGTGTGTCAGGTGTGTGTAGTTTGAATTGTCCAATGTAGTGTTGTTTTGTTTGTGTGTGTGTATTTTGAGTGCAGCGGTATGTACCGCCAATGGTTTACTGCAGTTGAATGTCCGCCATTGTGATTCGTGGGTCATAATGGTGTGGGCATAGTTCTGTTGGCGTAGTGGTGTGTGTTTTGGTACCGCCAGTTTATCACTGACCTTTGGGTTGGCTGACTTGTGTGTGTGTCTGTACAGTGACGGATTGCTATGTGTGTGTCATAATATGGGTGGTGGTAATCTGCCGTGCCAGTGATATGTTGGCGGCAGTGAGCATGGCGGTAAGCGGGATGTACCGCCAATGTCATGATGAGTGTTTACTGCTCAGCTGCGTTCTCTTAATATAACAACCAACATCATGGTGAGAGAATGTGATAGTGCAGGCCATTGGCTACTCCCTTCCTTTATCCACCAATTGAGAGAATGCAACAGTATAGGGCATTAGCAGCATTTTTGCTTTACCTGCAAATCATGAGAACTCAACCGTGGGGCCATTGGCTGTACTCCTCCCTCACCTTCCAATCGAAAAAGGGTCGCCTTGAACTCGCTACCACCCTCTAACGTGTGACGTTAGCCCTCCAGTATAATTCTGTGGCTGGGTTGCCTAAGCCACGTCAAGCTTTTTACCAGGTTGCCAGAACTTGCGACTTGCTGTGCTGGTAAAATCTGCTCCATCGGCGGTTGAGAGATTTGGCCTCATTCCGTGCTCCAAGTGGAGTGGCAAAACTACGCGAACACTGCCGGCAGAGCAGAGTTTATCGCCTACCCTTAGTCTAAACATGACACCTGTACCTGCTTCCAATCCAAAGTTAGCACCTATTAAATAAACTAAGGTAACTAAGTGATAGTGAAAGAGAGATCTAGGCCTTGCAGCAGTGAAAAACAACTTCAGGAGTTTTTCACTATCAGGACTTGTATAACTGATATGCACATGTCCTGCTTTTTAAATACAAGGCACCGTGCCCTGTGAGCCTTTAGGCCAGGGCCTAACATTGAGGTGGCTTATATGTATTGAAAAGTAAGATTTAGGCCTGGCAAAAGGTTTATTTTTTTAGGTTAAAATTGCAGTTTAAAACTGCACCACAGGCCACAATGGCAGGCCTGAGAAAAGTGCTTCTTCAGTGGGTGGCACAACAGGTGCTGAGGGCCAGTCTGTGACTAGCGGTGAATGTTTGATTTGTTTCTATTATCTGTTGTTTTTGCATTTGTTGCCCTTAGTGGGAAGGGTATGCCCAAGACGTGGGTCCCATGCTTGCTATGCCACCAGATTCAAGCTAGCCTGACTGAAGAAGGGTGATTCCCAGAAACCGATCCCAGGATGCTTGTTTCTGGCCCGGGAGGACATGGCCTGGCAGTTCTGAATGGACTATTCCCATGGGTAACGGGGTCAAGACTGATTTGCATATGGCTGGGTCCAAACTGGAATGGCATGGCAAGCAAAAAAACGGATTGATTGAACCCAGATCTGTGACTGGGGTGGATGTTTGATTTGTTCTGCATTCCACTCATCATCTGTTGTTTTTGCAGGCCCACTGGTAGCATTTTATTTACAGGACCTGGGTACATGTATTACTAGGAACTTATAAGTAAACTAACTGTACCAATAAAGTGTAGATTAATTTTACTGGATAACGAAAGCACTTTAGCACTGGTTAGCAGAGCTGATCGAGTCTGCTCCGAAAGGTAGCATAGGTTCAATATGCCACAGACGTTAAAGAGCTGCAGCTGTCAGCTCCAAAACATAACTCATTGTCACAAACATGCAAGGAGCAGACTCGAATTATGTGCCTGGCTGGCTTTTCCTATTCTTCACTGCTCTTGGGTTTGTCAACACTGAGTCCTGATGAAGGTCACGCAGACCTAGGGGGCTCTTGAAAGCAAAATGTCAATGGTTTCTCCTCCTTTACACTGTCTGCGGCATTACATTTGCTGAAGTGTCCTTAACATTGCCGTGAAAGAAGGACTTTTTTTTTTGCTACAGATTTAGGATTTGGTCACAGTTAAAAGGAGGTCGTACCGTCACAGTATCCCTGGATTTGAATTCTAATAATTATGTTGATGAATGATCTTGTTTAAATGGGGGGCAACAGTGTTGATTTAGAAATACTGTTTTATTCATGGCTCATTGATGGATATATGGATACTAATGCAAGTCTTTGTACAACAGTACGCTCTCTTTTCTTGAATTTGCATTCACAGCCACTGTAGCGGGAGTGTACAACCAATAATTAAGTAACTTGTCAACATATCCTACAGGAACATTTTGTTGTTTGATTACTATTTACCCAGTTCCCTGGCCAATACTGGGTTGCCCTATCCTGTATTAAGGGTATTCAATTTAGAGTGCAATGTTGGTAGGCTATATGTGGTTTGTATGAAATAAAATCTGTAACCATATTTCAATACAAGAATACAAGACTAGTTACATTTCAGAATTAAATGTGAATCAAAATATGCATATTTTAGGTCCAGTTTTTTTATAGCTAAATTGAAATAATCTATGTTTATTGCTTTCTATATATCTAATTGTCTACTACATCATGTAGGCTTAAATAAATAAAATGAATATTGAAGTTTGGGTGCTCCGACGTCTGGTTAGCCACTGTAGCACATACTCTAAATACTTTGGAAAGGGGGAAAACACAAGTGTGTAGATTGAAATTCTAATTAGGGAATTATTATGACTTTCGTTGATACAGACGAATCCGTAAAAATTACCTGTTCTAAATAGGACAGAGAGGACATCTGTCAATTTGTGGGTAATTTGTTTGTATCTGACAATTTCTAAATGACTTCCTTTAACTGAGTTGCAAAAAACTTAATTTAACAGTTGATCCATTACATTAAAGTTTGAATTTAAATGAAGATCCCCTATATTTGCATTACTCAAGATATTTATTCAATCAAATGAGCACAGTGTTTGAGGATAGCATTCGATTGGTGGTTTCCTAGGTATCAGAACCTGTTTTTGTTAAATGTTGTGTACACAAGATACATGGTTGAATGTTATCATAAATGTCTTCCTTTTTGTCCCGTGACAGCTGGTCTGCATTCCCACTATGTGGAGGGTTTACCTGTTCATCACACTAGTCATCCTGTTCCTTGCATGCTATGGAGTGGAGGTAAGTACTATTTCTGTCTCAGACTGACTAAGGTACCTACCCGTCAACGGGTTCCATAGACTATGCTAATGTGATAAAGGCACATGAAACATTATTCAGAGGTTTGTGGTTGTGTTAAGTAATGCAAGAAAGACTTTTAATAATCTGGATTAGTTAGGTTTCAACAGTTTTGTAAGACAACACAGAGCACAATCCCCACTCCAGGGTGCAGGGGTAATTTAAATTCCTATTTAATCTCAAATCAGAATTGACTTTTAATTATTATATTATTAACATTCCTCGCTTTATTGTAAATATGATTTGTTTCAAACAACTATCTTGGTCAGAAGTTATAAATGGTATGGTGTTACCTTCAAAACAAGCACAGAAGACTTTGTAGTGCTATTAGTGAATTGAAAGATTGGAAGTTTAATATTATATTTATGTCCCATGTGGTTCTCTAACAAAGTGATGTTCAGAGGGATAGAATTATGTGCTTAACCAGATAGAACGTAGACATATTTACTGATTTGTTTTCTAAGGAAATTCAAAGAGTAGATTTGGATACATAGAGCATTTTGTCGTAGCTGTTTACGTAAAACCCATATCTTCGCTTCAGAAAAACAGGATTCTTATACTTATTCTGTGTAGAGATCATTTCTGACTGCTAAAAATATTCACTCGTAAAATACATCAGTAAGAGGGGAAGTAGGTTTCTCCAGGCAAGTGACAAGAAAGTAATATATGCAAGTTAGCTGACCACCCACAATTTTACTGGTATTCACAAACACCTTGCATGACTTGCCTACATATTCCATACATTTTCACACTTACACCTAGACTGACTAGGCATAGGTAGAACGGTAAGGGTAGAACAGGTATGTAACAAAAGCACTGTGACATTGAATAGAATGCAAGGAGTCTTTCAAATAAAAATATTTTTTTTTTCCTGTAAAATAACGAAAGAAAGCAAAATATATTAAATTTCACTGAAATTCTAACCATACACTCGTGGATTTTCTGCAATGGATCCTATAAAAGTCAGAATGTCTCCATGCTTCAGCCATACACCTCTAGAGATTTCAGACTCCTTCAGGGCAAAAGAGGATAATAGAAATTCATGTCTCTAGAAAGAACCTCAATAAGTGAAGTAGTTCGGGTAACTAAACATTTAAAAAAGGAACAAGTGGATAAGGAGTAAAAATAGAAAGCAGAGAAACTAAAAATATTTGATCTTTTTATAGTTCTCAGAGGAAAAAATGTGATATTAGTTAATGTGACTATGGCATGGCGGACAAATAAAGAATGTAAGCAACTGGGCTGCACTAGAAGCGTATCTAACACTCTCAAGAAAGATTAAGGTCACGGTTAGTCAATCTGACCTTAATGATGGTGATGCTGATATACCTACTGTAAAGTACTTTAAATGAAAATAATCCTGTAAGCAGAGGCATTATGGATTAAGGAACATATTGTCATATATGTGACTTATTTCTTTGATCGTGTCATTGGGAGAACTGGTCTGAATGAAGTAGGTGAGATGCAAAATCAGAGAAGACTTGTAATTCCTTCTTCTGCCATTCTTTCGGAGACACCTTGAAGAAATCCTGGCACCTGGGATACAGAACTATACCCATAACCTCTTTCTGCACAAATCACTCACTGGCTGTGTGACCAACAACCACCAATAATTTAAAAACAACTACACAGACATGGATCTAACATTATACACTTTGGGCATGTTCTATTTGGGATTCCGAAATTACCAAATCCGAAGGCAGAAATGCAGGAATGTATACAGAAAACTAAATTCTAATACTGAAAATGTTGGACTTAAAAATGCATCTTTCTAGAATCCAGATGCATGATTTTGATTTCATTCAAAGGAAAAACCATGCTCTCCCTTCAAAAGTAGTCAAGATAAACTTTCTTTTTTTTTTGTTTTTTTATTGGGTGTAAAAGAAAATACCTGGGTCATATTCTTGTTGGTTATAAACATACAAATTTCAGCAACCTGGCTCTAAATAAATATAAATATATAAATTGATCTCCATTATTACATTGGAACTCCTCATTCATTTGAAAGAATAACAAATAATAATAAATTATTTTTGTATACTAAACTTCAAGTTTGTATTTATGTATTTGTAATATTTGTGCATCATAGAAAGGCTGGTAGAAAGCCAGTGCCATGGGCCCCCCTGCCCAGCAGTGCCCATTTCGATGGTGCGAGGGGCCCTGTGAGACAGCAATGTGAGGCCAAGACCAATGCCACCACACAGTTTCCATTGGGCTGACTGGAAGACACCTTAGTTTCCACTGGTCAGCCCGGTGGAAACCTTGAAATGGGGCTTGTGGGGAGACCTCCAGCTCTGCGGCAGTCTCTCCACTGCATGTCTGGTGGCCATCTTATGTGACCTCCAGGCTTGTAATGAGGCCCTGAATCTTCAGTCTTCAATCCATCTGCCATCTATCTCTTCTTTCAGATTCTTATACCAACAACGTGTCCCTTGTAATTTACCCCAAACTAAGGTTTACACTAACTCCTCTGAATATTTACTATTATTTCCTAAATTGGGGCTTCTACAGGATGTCATTTCTTGGAATGACAACCAGAACCACATTCTAATTTTAGAGAATCATGTCTTAATTTGATCAATGAAGTCCATTTCCCCACTAAACTATCTAAAGATCCCCTATATAGCTATAGCCCATGTTATCATATTTCTATACATTATTGAATTCAAATTGAGGCTTAAGATATTACAATTCCTTAAGGTCTTTCTAAAATAATGCCAGTAATGCTACAATAGGTGAAGGAATTATGAAAATGGAGGGCTAGAGTGGACCATGCCCCGCGTTCCTGGTGGATGGCGTTTTGGTCTGGAGGTAAGAATTGGGAGGGAGGATAGATAGGGAGGATGCAATGAACAAACAAATAAAAGGTGAAAATGGTGTTCTGATGAAATCTTCTACAAACTTGAGGCTTTGGGTTGAGAAGAAAAAAAACAACTATAATACCAGATACTATTCAGCCTTTAGTGATATGTATTTAAAAATATAATATATATAGTAAATGGACTGAACAATCCACAGAAAAGTAAAGCATCAATGAGGTGGCTGATAGAAAGGAGGCCTGAAGTTATTTTTTTCTAAGAAGATCACTTTCAATAAAATAAATTATTTTATGTTCCTCCTTGGATTTGCTTTATATGTGTTTTCTCACCTCGGGGTGCCCATTAGGGGGAAGCTATTTTCATAAGAAAAGGGTTTGAGTGAAAAGTTGAAAACATCCTCAGATAAGGAAGGCATTGGGTAGGGGGTTACAATTTCGATTTTCAGCACCCATCTTCTATTGTTTACCAAAAATTGTATTATTGACAAAACTCTCAATTTTTAGATAACTTACTTGTTTCTTTTAAGGAACTTACATGCCCAGCTATTCTGGGAGGAGATTTTAACTTTCTGCAGTTTGTGGAGGTTAGTTAGTCAAAGAACGATAAGAAATAAAATAAACTAAAACCAGACAGAATAATTACAAGGTTGTTACAGGAAGATGACATTAAAGAGCCTTGGAGGGATGCCAAAGAGTCACTATAAGATTTCACAAGCCTACCAAAGGATTCCATTTAGTTGTTTAATTTGATTTTTTTCTGGCCTCACATCCGACAGGGAAAGAAGTTGGAAATAATTCCCATAAGCTTCTCTCACCATGTGGCTCTTTATTTGGAAATAGACCTAGAGAGGATAGGTACACGTAAAAGAAGAAGGTTTTTACCTACTAGTGTTTCACCAGGTTGAAATGCTTTCGAAGTATCTCTGCCATGGAGAATCAGCACAGACAAGTAGTAAGCTTTTATTTCTATAAAATAAAATACCATCAAAGCACATAGAAAGGCATGTTACAACATAATAAAACAATTAACATTAAAGCTTCTAAGTAAAAATTACAAGGATTAAAAACAACAATTCAGCCACCTCACAACCCTCGTTTAAAAAAAAAATAAGTTATGTTAAAAAAAGAAAATATTCAAATGCAATAACAATGGAAAATAAATAGCTACAATCCGCAGCACACAGAAACTCGTTCTTATCTCCTCACCAAGAAATTGACATCCAATTACTATTACCAGCTCATGGCAATAATAATGTTAAGTGGCATACTCATGACTTCAATAGTTTATGTCTGATAGGCCAAATTGCCTCCAAAAACTTTGCCAATGAACAAGCCACATTGCCGTGAGCGTTTGATTTAAAAATCCTCATAGCTGCTGACCCACTCCCAAAGCCCAAGGATCTGCAGACTGGGCTAAGCCAACGTGCTCTCTGCTTATGATAAGTGGGCAGCAGAATAAAACATGGGCTATATGTTCAGCGACTCCACATCCCATTGGACGTAAATCATTGTCTGCACCTGAATTAGACCATTTGCAAGTAAACGAGCGAAGTGGTAATGTTCCCAACCTAAATCTGATTAAAAGTGCACGTGCCGAGGGGGGTACAATCAAATCCATAAAATGCTCAAATTCATAATGGCATTTCAGAGATAAAAAACTATTAGTTAAACTGAACGAGGGAACCTCTGCTAATTATTTCACTTGTACTCTCAGCCAAAATGTATCTTTCATAAGCTGCACAGCATTTTGTGGAAGATGTACGGGGTCCAATCAGAGACTACTCAGTCCAAGATTGGAAAAAGTTTCTTTCACATAATTGCACCACCTTACTCTCTTTATGTCTTGCACAGTCATCAGAGCTCTAAGCCCGGCTCTATATGGGCCAAAGATGTCCAAGGACCATACCTGATCCAGTATATCAGTGGTCTTAGGGCAGCAATATGTGAAATAGAATAAAGATTTAGATCCAGCCAAATGGGCACAGTCGGGGAGCTTGCCGGTATTTTTAGTAACATTTTCAGAAAATTTTTTACAACTTTCTCCAAGTCATTTAGGTTACAATAACCCCATAGTTATGGACCATATAGTACTCCTCCCCTTGCTTGGGCTTTATATATTTCCATTGGAGGAGTGATTGCACAGCTAGGAGATTTGGCGACATATCTCAAGATACATCCAGATTTCTGTTTAAAACTCATGGTGGACTTTGATAAGTGGTCCTTCCATTTATGGGAGTCCTCCAACCTTATTCCCAGAAAATCAAAATCAAATACTCTTTCTAAGGCCTCCCTCTCCAAATATATCTTCTTTCCAACTTTTTTTTTGAGATCACCAAACACCATACATTTGGTTTTGGAGGTATTTATTTCCAAACCATGAACTTTGCAAAAGCACGTGAACTTTTCGAGCAAATTAATTAGACCGGAAGCAGTTAATAATAACAAGGTATCATCTGCGAACAGCAGACACAGCACCCTTACTCCCTCTATCTTGGGTGCATCACTGTCGCAATCCATTAATCCTTTAAATAGGGGATGCAGACATCAATAAACAGTATAAAGAGTGTAGGAGCCAACACACATCCCTGCCTGACCCCTCTACGTACTGCAATCTCGTCTAATAACTCCCCTTGTGTCCCCCATCTAATTCTGGCATAGCTCCCTGAATGCAACTCTTTAATTAGATTTAACAAAGGGCCCGGCACTCCAGGATTTGTGCAACAAACAATTTCCTGGCCTCCAAGTCCACCACCTTCCATTTAATCGTGAGGAAGCGGAAAGCCTCGTCAACCGTACTAATCTTCTGTCTAAAGCCAGCCTGTAAATGGCTCAATACTTGATTATCATCCATCCACTCCTTTAATCTACACAATACCTGATGACAGAATATTTTTTGTAAATTGTCCAACAGACTAATAGGTCTGTAATTTCCCGGTACCCCCCTTTGGCCTTTTTTATAAATAGGAACAATAATTGCTCCCTTCCAAGTTTTAGGGTACGTACCACATGCTAAAACAGCATTGGACTCCCTATTAATATAGGGACCACAATAAGCAAGATCAGATTTAAACAAGTATGCCATCTAGTCCAGGGGCTTTACCTGGTTTTTGGGCCCTAAGAGCCATCTCAGTTTCCTTAAGGGAAAATGGGGTGAGGCTGGATATAGGTGGCAGTTCCTCAATAGGGTCATTCTCAAAGACACAGGGAAAGGCAGGCTCACGACTGTACAATTCTGAAAAGTGGGCAACCCAATCCTCAGACGAAATGTGACAGTCAGGCCTTGGATTTTCACTACGCCTATTTCTGGCAACCAGGGTCCAGAAATGATAAGAATCTTCATCCCTGGCCGGCAGCAGTAACTCCTTCCACAATGTTTCTTCCCATTGATGTTTGCTGGTCTTAATAGCGGATGCATATTCACGCCTAGTGTGAATTATCTCAGTTCTATCTTTCGATTTTATTGCTCGTAAGAGATTACTCTTGGCATCATTACAAATCTTGCCAAAGCACCTTAAGCGTGATTCTTTGCCCAGACATTTGTTTCCACCACTAGATCTAATGAATAACTCTCTTACAGCCCCAAATAGAATCCCATGCACGTCTAATACCTCATTCGTGGAACACCGGGAAAAAGTAACAGACAGTTAGTAACTAAAGATTAATTTGCAAAATTTCCCCCATAATTTAGTTGAGTTTCTAAATGAATCCCATTTCAAGGTACGTTTGTTAGAAGAAACCTCTAGGGGAAAAAAGTCATCATGATGTAGTCATGCAGCTTTTTCTAGAAAAAGTTGCCTATCATAGGTTATCATAAGAGGGGCATGGTGGCTATTGTATTGGTCACCCACATTGAGATCTTTAACAATATGCCATAGCCTCACATCAATGAGTGCGAGGTCAAGGATGCTACTGTAAGACCCTCTAAAGTACGTAGGTTTTGCAGGACCATCAGATGGAAAAAAAAACATTCCCTGGGCAAAGACCACGAGTTAACATAAGATCAATGAATTGCAGAGCCCTAACATTAGATTTTGACTGTTTTCTCTGGGATGTTTTCTGGGTAACTTCTGAAAACGCAAACTTAGGCTCCAGCATTACATTAAAATCACCAGCTATGATAATACAATGAGTCATGCAATAGTCTAACAAAAAGGCATTCAAAATCTGAATTGTTTTGGACGTTTGGTTTTGGTGGCCAGGTCTATCATATACATTGATACAGAGTAAAGGTAAATCTTGCTTTGTCTGAATAGACAGGGCTAATATATCTGGCGACTCCACGTGGAGTTCTCTAACTTTACCCACCTCTGATATTCTTAACCAAGTAATAAGCCCTCCTGCTGCTCTACCCGCAGGGGACCGCCTGGCTTCCTTACAAAAGGAACTAAACCCCTGTATTTGAAATAGCCCAGGTTTCTTGGAACAAGCATATACTGAATTTATCTATATACAGCCCCCAATCAACATCGTCTATTTAGTTTCTAATTCCTGCCACATTCCATGATATGAGATTTGAGGTTAATGTCTTATGGGCCCTGGAGTTCTCATGAGGGATCTAAAGAAGGCTCGCCCCAGCTTGGATCTGTATAAGTTGTGGCACAGACAATATTTTTCAAACTCTGTACAGATGAATCAAAATAAAGACACTGGGACAGGAAATAGTGATGGCAGTACAAGAAGTGATGTAATTAGCGAGATAAGAAATTAATGGAAAAAGGCAAAAGCTGGTAACAAGAGATTTCTTTTTAACCAGGAACATCTGGTTAATGATAGCTGTATGGAGCTCTATGGAACCACAGAGATGTGAAGAAAATGAGTATACCCAGGGTCAGATAATGTGAATAAGATAACATTTTGATAATTAATGATCTTGAGTCAAAAGATGTAACCAGAGTTCCACATCAAGTTCAAATGATTTTTATAGAGAACTGTTAAGCTAGGTAGCAATCAAATATACTGACATTTGAAAAACATAAAATTGAATATATGGGCAAGAGACAACTTTGCAAATGTTCTAGACAATAGACAGTAGAGATAATTACTGCAATTGCTGAGAGAGAATTGGTGTATACTTTAGCCAATTTGGTGAATGGTGAATCCTGTGACAGTGAAAGGTCAACCCCAGTGTTTTGTAGAAAAACTAAATCATAGAAGAATTATAAACTCTTCTAACCTTACTGCTTAACACTGTTTTGATTGATGGAGAAGTCCCTGGTTCATTCTTAGAAGGCATTGTACTTATCTTTTTTAAGAAAAGGTAAAAAAAAAACTGAAGCCTTTAGTTTCTATAGGGGGATTAGTCTTTTGATCTCAGACTATAAATTATTCACTCATAGGCTAATTGTTTGGTGATTCCAGCTGAGTATTTAATTCATTGTGATCAAAGCAGATTTTTGTAAACATCAACAATACCATTGAAGTAATTGATTATTTTTGTAGATTTGAAAGACACAGGTGGCAGTCATTAAGTTTAATGTGGAAAAGGCATTTGACCTCATGAGCTGGTGGTCATGTCTGGTTCATATTTTAGAGAAGTTTGGGTTTACTTATTACCTTAAGTGGGCACTGCCAAATCTTTTGACAACCCATCAGCCACAATACTGATGAACTCTGAGAAGTTAAAGTGTACCCAATTACATTTGTACTCTTTATTAGGCCCATAGCTGCATCAATACATGAAGAATCATCAATAAACTCCCAAAATCTTCTATGCCAGCAAAGGACATACATCCTTTTAAAAACCTGTATCCACCACTCTACCTACCCAGGAAAATTGCCACTTTCACCAAATTGTGACTGTGGTATTTCGAGCTAAATAACAGTGAAAAGAAACAAATGACAAAGAATAGTACTTATTAAAAATGAAGTGCTTGCTCGGTCTGTACCTAGCAAATTTGTTTCTATTCATTTAAATCATATAATAACTTTTCATTAGAAGTGAAGCCTAAACCTGTTAATTTTTTAATGTAATCTATTTAGCATGGTATTCATTTCTTCATAATTCCTTCTCATGAGAGTTCCTGGGGGAACCTTCACCACAGTACCCTGGCCTGAGACCTCCTGAGTGAGTCCAGAGGCCCCTCCAAGTACTGTGCAGGCGGGCCCCCTTAAGTTTTGTAATGCCACTGAGAAGGTACCACTGCCTCTGCTCATATGGACTTCAAGTAATTGTCACTAGGTCTTTCCTTCCTAGTCTCCTTATCTCTCCTATCTGTGGCCCAGGCTCAAAAGCCAGGTATGGGATCACAACTTGGGTTTTTAAATGTCTTGACATTTCTCATAATTGCTGCCATATATATCAATATGCTCATTGTACCTTCTGCCTAACAAGTTCCATTTACCTAGTGATAGAGAGTAGAACATGTTGAGAGCTGTGAATGGTCTGATATGGCTATCACATGGGCCTTCGCTGAAATACGAATGCGTATTGGATTAGATTGCTAGAGTATAGGGTTTTGTCAAAAGAGTCAATTGAAAACAGTAGCGGACGACTGTCTGGGTAATTGGTAAGGAAATTGCTTCATGGGCCAAGCCTAGCAGAACACCCCACACACGCTTCATCTGTCCCCTCCATAAAAGTGAAGCCAAGCGTTTGAAATAGCCATAGACAAAAGGTTTCCCTTGAGTAACCCAACAGATGATTGAACGCAGAGCTGGCACAAAATGCAACCCATATTTTGCTGGCAGCAAGAAAATGTCCCTCAACAACAATGCCAAAGGTGGCTTGAAGGCACGTCTGTGGTAAACTGCTCCGTATGTCACAATCTGCACATACTTCCATTGTGGTTTCTGACTCAATTGTCAAAACAACCATGGGAAACCAAGAGGTGCTTGATGTGACATCTTCACCCTCCATAAATTACCCCAATTCTTTTATGCAATATTTGATTATGATTGGCCAGTTGATTAATTTGTTATTAGTTAGGTCTGCAATTAATTCATTTTAAAAAAGAAATAGAACTTAGCTTAAAAAACAATATTTCCTTTAATATTTCAGGAGGGAATTGCTGAGAACCGAACACTATGGCAATGGATAAAGAAGACGTTTAACTACAAGTCCAAAAGTCAGTACCGGAAGCTGCAACGAATCCTGGAGAAGGATCCAGACTGGCCCCCTCTGAACCAAGCTATCCATCCTGATTCAGCCATTGCAGAGTTAGAACCTGAAGGGGAAATCTATTGCAACCCAGCATTTGACAACAATGAGAATGAGCTGACTAAGATATGACTCAATTCACAAGTCCTAGCTTCATGGAAACTGAAAAGAGAACTGCCAAGATTTTCAGACAAATATATTTATTTTATTTTTGAATGAATAGTAATGATATTCTTTATTGAAGTAGCCTTGTGGTTTTAGAGTCTCGCCTCCAGCACCACCTGCTCAGAAATGACTCAACAACCCTTGTGGATTTGGAATAGCCTAATTTAAAACAAGGCTTGCTGCTAACAGTCATGGTTACCTAGGAGGGATGCGGGATGAGGCAAAGAATGGTTCTGTTCATTCCATTCTTAGGAGCCATCTCTGACCACTGGATCACACCTTGGCACTATTATTAGGAACAAAACTAGCTTGCTGCTCATGAAAGACATGTTTTTTGGGGGGTACCTGGAAAGTTGTACAATGTTCATGGATATTGTAACGCTGGGTACCATAAACCTGCCAGACTGCAAGGTTCTTCTTCTTGTCCTCCTCCTTTCCCATTCCAAGTAAAGTGTCAATAACTTGTATTTCCTCCTCATAGGCTAAGGCCCATTATTTATTCCAAGGATGCTATCTCACCTTCAGCTAGAAGCTAATTACTTTCACTGGATGAAAGAACATCTAGCACAACTTAATTACTGGCCAGGCTTTTAGACAGAGCCAATGAAGTCTAATAAATTAATCTGTGTCACAATCCATGTTCTCCACTGATTTCAATTTTTGATAAATATTGCACTGGTTCATGGATGGTATTGATAACTATTTGTTAACCGGGCTTATGAAAAAGTGTGACATTTATTCACAAGTAGGGTTTTGACCTTGGCCAATATAGTAAAAAGAGCTTTAAGAGCCTTTCGTTCCAGGGGTCTAAAAGTTAAACAGTGTCTCACTTTTGGATTTTATGCACCAATACCGTGCAGGCTTTAAAGCACTAAATATAGGTGATCATCTAATGCCAAATAAATGCTTTTATATATGGGTGGGCAGAATGTTTCATTTCGCCAGCGGAATTGGCAGGATTTTGATCACTCCATGTTACTCTTTAATATAGAGTTCCAGCCAAAATCCACCAATTTCCATGTGGCAGAATATTTCCACCGTGAGGTTCCAGAAAATGCAACCTGCAAGTACGATCAAGATTTGGCATCCCATGGTGCGAATTTCTAATGTGAGTGGTAGCAGTCAGAGGGCTGCTGCTGGAGTAGATTTGCTGCCATGCCAGCAGCGCAGGCTGCATATTTTATGCCTGTTGGCAGAACTCCACGGATGATTTTCCCTGAGATTTTATGCAACTCCATGGAATTCTGCAGAATGAAACTTTGCGAGTTTTGCCCACCCCTACTTTTATAAGTGCAAAAACTAGTTTCTTTTGACATGCCTGCTGCAGCATCAATAGAAGGCCTGAAGTCATCCTTGTAAAGTCACTTGTGTGGGTGGTGTAAATCTACAATGCAGCCCAAATGCAACAATTAGGGCTTCATTACGAGTCTTGTGGTCGGAAACTCATACCACCAGACCCATGTGGAGGAGACCACCGCAAGACTGGCAGGCTCCTCCCCCGCCCCTTTACAAGGTTTCCACCATACTGATTGGCGGAAACCTCTGATATCAGAAATTTCAGCTGGTTAGCCTGGTGGAAAAAATCCAGTGGCATTAGCCTCGGCTCCTCGTTGAGCTAAAGCCATTGCCGTTGCACAGAGGATGCTTCCAGCCACAGCAGCAGAAGACAGTGCGCATTCCGAGGTGCAGGGCAGGGGGGGCCTGCTCTGCCCATGACACTGTCGTTGGCAGTGCAGAGGCCCCCAGCACTGGCTTTCCTCTAGCCTTTCCATGGCGAGGACCCTGCCATGGAAAGTCTGGCAGAAAGTGAAGTAGTGATCAGCATGATGGTGCTGCTTTAAGCACTGCTGTGGCTTAGCACAACTTTTTCCACCGCCTACCTGTTGGGATCTATGATCCTGGCAGTGGTGGGGGTCCCTGTCGGTTGGACTGTCAGGATTGTGATATGGCTGTTGGGACCACCTGGCATGCAGCGGTCCCACTGTGACTGTGGGTTTGGCGGTCCTCAGACCGCCGGACTCATAATGAGGCCACTGATCATTATTCCACTGTTACACATCCAGTGCCTTTTAATTTTAGCCTCACTTACAAGACAAATATGCCAAGTGAGGTTAGCCGGTCTTTCATCATGTTTAGAGGTCGGAATGCTTGTGTTGGGATTAGATTACCAGTTTCCCAAAACGCAAAGTCTAAATAGGCTAGGAAATGAATTTTCATAAAAACTTAGGCCCAGATGTATTACACTTTAATGAAACACCACACCGCAAGGGACCAAGCTGCATTGTGTGCAATGGAGAGAGCAAAAATGCACCATGTTTACAAAGGTATGGTGCACTTCTGCTATCATCTTGTGCTGTTACACTTGTGATTGCCTGGTTCCATGTAGACAGCCTTGTGTCATGACATAAGGGTGCCTGTGTTGCCATTAGAATAGTTTTTGTGGAAGAAGGGATATCTTTCTGCTCAAAATATTTATGAAAGGCTTATTCCTGCATCCTGCAGCACACATGCAAACAGGGAGTATTGTGGAGTAATGAAGATATTTTTTCTCGTTACTTTAGCCTCATGTAGAAGCACCATTTTGGCACAAACCCCGGTTTACAGATTTTAATAAATCATGGTTTGTATCAAAATCCACAGGAGGATGCATGAGAGAAAGCCCATGCTCCTCTCATGGAATATCTGCTCAACACAAAAAGGCAGCCCTATGCATTGCCTTGTGTTACTGTATTTTCACTGAACCCCACAAACAGGGTTTTGCATAGATTTGTAAATCCTAAAATACATTTTGTGTCGGACTTCATAAAAAATATGATGCAATCCTTACACAAAATGTTAGTAAATCTGGGCCATAAAATCTGGGGATATTATTTGAAAAGGTGAATTTCCTAGAAAAAGGCACCAACGTTCCAGACATCTTTAAGTAAAACTTTACCTGGTGATTCACGAAGGAAATTTACACATGATAGTAATTTACACTTGCAATTTACTCTACCACTTTTGAGTAACTTAACTACTTCTGGTTGTTCACAAAATCTGAATTTAAAGTTACTCAAAAGTGTAGTCTTACACTTCTCTTGAAAGGGGGGGAGGGTGGTTGAGATAAACTTACACCTGTAAGTTATTACTGCCAAAAAAGAAACATTAGTCAGTACAGAAGCACACATGACCAATTACTAATACTGCAAAACCCTCTTGTAGAAAATGATGACGGTAGGGAGTAAAATTAAATCAAATTGGAGATAATGTTAAATGACATTACAATATTTAAACTAGATAAAAATATAAACAAATATAATTTATTGTTAAAAAATATATCAAATAAAACATGAATTTTATTTAATTATAAAAGATTTAAATAAATATTACAAAATTACATTTTAATAAAGTATAAATGAATTACTTTTAAATACATCTGTACATCACTTTTAACAAATATTAATGGTTAATTGAAATATATTTTCACATAGGTGGAAATGTACTCTTTAATTCAAACTTCAGAGAAATAACTTTAATTGAATATACTTAAGCTATTAAAGATTTTGTATTAAAAACGTTAAAGTTTCTCTTTTTCTATGTTGAAAATATATATATGAAATGAATGTGCATTAATAGCTAACATAATGATTTTGATAACTTTTTCCAAGTTGATCAAACTTTCTTAGTTTTCCCTTTACTTTACGATAAAGAGATGCCCGCCCTAGCTGTGGAGTCTCTGTATGGTAAAGTAAAGAGAAAAGTAAAAGAACTTGTTTAACTGAAAAACAATTAGTAAAAATATTTGTATGCCAAATATTAATGTAAATTATGTCATACTTTTCTCTTAAATATAGAAGAACTCAATTAACAAGTTTGGAGTAAATCTTTAATTTAATTTAAAAGTTATTTCTCTGAAATGTATTCCAAAAAAGAAATTCCCAATTAAAGTGAAAAAATATTATGCATTAATAATTATTAAACGTGATGGGTAGAATTAATTAAAAGTAATTCAATTATATTATAATAAAAATTAATGTAATGTTACATTAATTTTAAACTCGAATAGGCTATTACAGTATTTCATAATTGAATAATACTTATGTTTTGATTTTTTAACAATAAATGATATTTATATTTTTAAAGTTTTTAAATAACTTAAATTATTTTAACATTATTTCCTACGATTTAAGTCCCTGCCTTCGTTATTTTCTTTGGGATGGTGTTGCAGCACCAGTAGCTGGTCATGCGTTACACTAGATTTACTCTAGGTCTGAGCCTGAGTCATTTACTACTCTTTTGGGTCAAATTTTAGCAGTAATAACTTTAGAAGTGTAGAGTGTGTATAATAATGTGGTTCACTCTTTCTTGAGTGGGTGCATGCCCCTCCCTAAACTACTCCCCATGTCCTCCTAAATCTCTCCCTACTGCTCCCTGAACCCCTCCCATTTGGTAGTAACTATGCTACTTTTTTTTCTGCCTGCCCCCCTGTTCCCTACCACATCTACTACTAAGGTCACCATTACATGTTTGTTGGAATGGGGTTGGGTCTTAACCACATATGGCAGTTACTGTTACCACGGAGTGCGATATTTGCCACATGATGGAAATACCTCCTATTCTGAGTTTTGAACAGGAAAACGAGGAATAAAGTGGAATCGTTTTTTGACACACCACATTGTGCATTGTTTGTCTTTTTTCTTGGTGTTATCTTCGATAAATCCCAGCAGGTCAGAACCTGCCAGAATTCATCAATGGGAAGCTGCAAAGATGGGATAAATTTCACAGAACTAGTTATTCCAGGCCCTGTGTAAACACGTTTCTCCGAGGGTCAGAATTTAGCCCTAAACTCGTAATGAGGGCCTAAGTGGTACACTTACATGTGTGAGGGCCTCTGCACAGGCGATAGTAGAGGTGAAGGTGGAAATTTACACTTGTAGGTTTGTGAATGGCATTTTGTCGTACTTTAGAAGTAGTATTGCAGTACTTCTACACATTCTGCACAATGCAGTTTGTGACTACGACCTTTAGACTCTCATTATACCTACACACAAAAACACATACAAACACATTTAAACATTTGCATGAGCACATACACCGATACACAAGCACACGTAGGCATAAAAAACATGCATGCAAATAAAGAAGCACAAACAGAGATATCAATACAACAAACAGGGAAACACAGTCTTTCTTGACATGCACTGATAGAAAGGTGAAAGTCACTGCGCATGCACTAAAATACATGTGCTTGTATGTACACATGTGGAAATACGCCAAAAAAGCAAAGCAATTAAAACAAATAAACAACTAAAGCACATGCGCACAAAGATGCTTCATCACATGTACAGGCAAAAGATACCAAGACTCATCTACCCAACTCATACATGTGCATAAATATATCCACAAAACAAGAGTCACACATCCTCTCTTTCTTTCTTGCTCTCTCTAAACCTTAAATTAATCCTGCACTCATCTTTGCCAATATCTAGTACATTCACAAGTAGCCAACTGCTACATCTGAGAAAGAACACGCATGTTACATTACTAACACTGTCCAGATGGCCTTTATGGGAGTTGTATCATGTGATTAATTACTTCTTACATCAATTTTGTGTTTTTTTGTGTTGATAAGAAAATATGGAATGACATTCCATTCCATTTCGGGTATTGGCCAAATGTATCATAGGATTTCATTGCCCTTGCATCACGCAAGCCCTTTAGTCAGATTTACTATGCCACCCGGAGCCAGCGTGCATGACTCTGCGTAGCATAGTTAATCTGGAGTAACTCAAGCCAGTGGAAGTCGCTGCCGTGCATTATTCTGCACCTGAAAGATGTTACATGGGTGGAGCACTGGTATTCCCACGCTTCCACCCATGGTTTTTGGCACATTTACAGACATACTAAGACCAGTAAACCAGTGTATGTGTCAAAATGCTACGCTTCCCCTGGTGTCGCGTAGCGAAAAGAAATATCTTTACTTCGCCTCGGTATTTGCTCGTTCTACATGCACGGGATTGTGCAACAGACAGAGAAAGAGCAGGGTGCCCAGAAGACTCTTTTTGTGCAGGAAGGTGTCTCTTCCTCCGCAGGAAATGCTGCCGGTAATGCAGCCACCATGGCTGGGTTGCGACAAATGTTGAAACATCGGGCCAATTTCCAGGCATGAAGATTGACATTTAAAGTTTCAGGCATACTCAGTGAGCTAATTAGTCTGTGGATTGTTGTTAATTGGTTGTGTTCACCTTATATTCTATGGTTTTGTTTAAATTTCTTATTGTGCCCCGTTGCCCTTTTGTGGGATTACAACCTAATTCTCTTGGTATTCATTCAAGGGAGTATGGGATGTCAGTTCTCGAAGAGTCTGCCAGGACAATGACCAGGACAGAAGTGTACTTTTTCCAGGTGAAGGATTCCAAGCAGATCTCAAAACAATACTTTTGTTCATTTCAAATTGAAGGCTTGGTCTATCAAAAATGGCCCAGTAGCTTGGGATCTGCCGTGTGCTAAAGAGTCAGTCGAAGATTGAATCGGTGCCAAATCACAAGGCAATGAGAGTACGTAACTGGGATTTACAAAGCCACTTTCTTCCGTAATTGAATGTAGCATTCAATGGGTGGACCGTGGGCATTCTGATGCATCCACCCAGGGATTTAGACACAATCACAGAATAACTAAATGCAGTAAAACTGGGATTGCACCAAAATGGTGCTCCTACAAAAGAGATGCATAATGAGAGAAATGCATTTATTCCTCCTTGTTACTGCCACTTTCTGTGAGTGATACAATCTGCATCATGCATAGAAAGAGGAAAATGCCTCCATGGGATTCTTTGCGCTGGAAGGCATCTGTGTTGCCGCTACGCAGGCCGCAGTGCACCGGCGCTAGGAGTGAGAGGAAGTGTGCCATATCTAAAGATGGCACGTGTCTGGTCTTTCCCGTTCACACAGCACAGCAAGATGTCTTTCTGTGTAGTGTCAAATATTAGTAAGTCTGACCCTTAGTGCTGGGCAGGGGAGAGTAGGTGTCTCCATCATTTAAAAAAGGCATTTCATAACATTCATGAAACCCTACTAAGATCCAGATGCATGTAGCTCCTATGCACTTATCACATTTCTAAATGTGATTGCACATGATTTCAGAAGATTTCGATAAATTGATTGGTGACTTAGTAAATGGCTTTGTGTAGATGAACTAAGTTGTATTTAGTCCTGATGAGGTACATATGGCTTAGCATCACTTTTCACCTGCAAAGCAACACTACACAGTGCGGCACCGTGAGCTGCCATGCATTATTCTTGGTGAGGTAGGCATTCCAAAGGAGGAGCATCGACGTTCCCGTGCATCCACCCATATATTGGGACGCAAACCCAGATGTATTAAAGTCAGTAACCCAGAGTTTGCGCCAGAATTGTGTGCCTACTTGACCTTAGTGCAGCAGGAAATAGCATTACTCTTCCTGTTTACTGCCACTTTGCATGTTTTCTGTATTCTGCAGCACACTGACAAAGTTAATACCTATAAGAATTGTTTTTGTGCAGGAAGGTATTGCTTCCTGCATAAAACAATCCTGCCTACGGCTTCCAGCACTCTTGCACCATGACTGAAGGGTGCCTGCATTGGTGCTAGGCTGCATAGTGGCTGCCACAGTTCAGGTCTTTCCCCTTCATGCAACGCATTGCAGTAATTTGCTTGCTGTGCTGCATTGCATGAATTGTTAATAAATCTAAGCCAGATGGCCTCCAATTCTTATTGTTTGACTGACTTTCTACACATGGCCCTGGCACGTGACAATCCTTTGGATTACAGGATTTCTCTAAACAAACATGAAATCCATTCTGGCACAGGTTGCTTGCAGCATAAATCCACCGGTTTTGGGTTCAGGGAAACTCCCCACCCAAGACATTTCCTTTAGGGAAATGGTCTCCTCTGATGCAGCCGAACGAGAACAGTTTAATTATAAACCACTTATAACAAAGATTAAGAGGCAGATTGAGAAATTAATACTGCTACTGTAAGCAGTAGATAAATTACATTTAGTTAGTTTCGTTTTCTACTTCAGCCAATTGTCCGTTAGCTGACACTAGGATACCTTTTTTAGATTACTGGTGCATATTAGAGGTGTAAGCTTCGATTAACAGGCAGATTGACAGGCAGACGGACAGACATACAGACCAACAGACCGACAGAAAGAGATAGATAGATAGATAGATAGATAGATAGATAGATAGATAGATAGATAGATAGATAGATAGATAGATAGATAGATAGATAGATAGATAGATAGATTCATTCAGCTCCCTAAAAATAGTATGCCCTACTTAACTAGGTCTGTGAACTTAGTCTAATTCACCCTCCCATTTTATCATATTTCCAGACTTGATGGTGTACAGAACCAAAATAAACAGATGCCTTCACTATTATTCAGCACTGTTAAGTGACAGTGTGATATAAGCCAGAATCTTTAAAAACTGATCCATAAATAAGCTTGATGTAGATTACACGGCAACCCTCCCCCCCCACCCGTGGCCTGTTGCACTGCTGAGGGAGCTGAACATATGCTGCACCACAAACTCTCTGGGTCCATTCTGCCTGTAGTTTGAGATATGAAAAAGTGTGATACCCACATTGTCAGTGACCAGCATATCCACAGCAATGGTGTCACAAGAGTCATTTGGTGCACCATTAAGTCTCGGTGCAGGGCACTGCCAATGTTGCCATCACTGCTTGGTTCAAAGTGGTAAGTCTCAGGTTAGTTGATGCACATCCCTGTTCACAGACATCACAACTAAAAAGGGTAGCAGCTATTTTCTGGCTCATAATCAGGTCAACCTACAAATATATTGTTGTGGTTTCTCTAATGCTCATCTATGGATAGGAATTACAATAACCTATTCTTGGTGGCTCTCTGTGCCCCGCACTGTAGTCCTCTGCCTACCCTCCTCTCGGTCCAAGCTCTCCAATCTTCTCTCTGTCCTCTTGTACTCTCTCCCCTTGTCCAGTCCGTCTCAACACCTCTCCATGCTCCCCTCTCTGCTCCCCTTCCCTGGTCTCTCTGACTCCTTATTGCCTTTCCACTGCCCCACGTGCCACTTCAGATACCCCTAGGCACACATAGTGGTGAGCACTCAGTACAGCCAACTCAGCTCTGGAGTAAAAGTTCTGGAGTGAAAAGTACAAAGCATCTTAGCCTTGGCTCCCCCCTTGCCTTCCACAGCCTCCCCTCTCCTTACTGGAACCTTAAACAAACAGTGTGAGGCTGAGAGCGGAAAGGTGGAGGGAACCTGAAGATCGTGTGGGAGTGAGGTTATAAGAAAGGAAGGAGGGATGCTGGAGAAGACGTGGGCACTTAGGTCCGCCTCAGTGTCTCCAAGGCAGGGTAGTTTTGCTGCAGTCCCTGAGCAATGTCTATCAATCGAGAAGTTTACTTTGGTGCCAGGACCAGGCTCGCTGTCCATTCTGCTTTCTTTATAGGACTAGAAATGATAACTGTTGGACAGTTTTAAAATGTCCACTCTATGGGCACTAAACGTGCTAGCCATGCAGCGAAAATTAACACAACATAATTGTGTCAAGTACACTTCTTCTGATGTTTTGGCTTTAAAGTGCTTGATCCCCTAGAAATATAATGTGCCTCTCAATGGCGTTATGTTTGCTAAAATAAATAAGAATATTTGAACAATGGTGTAAAGCAGAGGTTTAGTGCGCAGCTCTGGAAGGGGGCAGTAGTCATGCTTCCTGACTTATCAAAAGAATGTGATCTTGAGCGAATCACTTAATATCCTGGTGCATCAGTTCCATGATTTTTTGTAATTCAGGGGGCTAGAAAGAAGCTATATGCCACTGTAAAGTGCATCGTATATAACCAAAAAATGAAGGAATTTGCTGAGATGCACAACCATGAGATTCCTGACAGTGTCTGTACATGTCCTTTCAGTAACACTGTGGAGAATTGCATTTTTCCCCCCACGCTTCCTCTGCCCCATCGCTGTTCTTTGCTCCAATGTAATTAGACAGCTGTGTTTTTCTAACACTGAAAAAGCCAAGAGAGGCCTGACATGTAACAGGTTTTATTTCTCTGAAACGCGATGTACAGTACTTTCTTTTATATGAGCCAAGTCTCCCACGCTGTGCCCATCTTAAGCCCTCTCCCCTCTGGACAGACTTGCTTTTGGTGGTGATGTTGTGATGTACTCCATGCTTGTTGGTGAAAAGGACAGAGCCTGATTTGTATAAACAGGTGCAGCAGAATGATGTAAATTGTTGTGCTGATTATATAATTCCACCAGCAGAGCAATGGAATTTATTAATAATTCTGCATTACAAGAGTAACAGGGAATTACTACATTTCTCCAATTCCACTGATAGATTAGAAAATTCCACCCACGTTTACCTAATGGTACATAGTGCCTACCATGCCTGTCTTTGCATTGTGAAGATGTGCATTTTGACATGTTTAACCTCCTCCCCACACCCAGATTTTCCGATCTATGGTATTTCTACTGGCTGATCCACCACGGTTTGTGAAAGCCAGAGTCAAGCTTTTTGCATATAGTCAAACCCAGTACCTTCCAATGCAAGGAAGTTTGAAATCATCAGTTTCCCATAAAGATGAAAGTGTGGATACCACCATATACATAACTGACTGAGGTCATGGGATGCTGGTGAGCGGCCACATTGCTGAAATCCTGTGCCTAATTTAATTTGCATTCGGTGTGCAAGCTGAGGAATTGTCAAATGAACTGACTGAGTTTGACATTGTATTCAAAGGCACTGGCTGCCTGAAGGACAAAGAAGTGTGGCAGCACTTTGATCACTCCACACAATCTGTAGCGCTACTGCACTGAGGCATTACATTCCACCTTTGCCACAATGTAGAAATGGAGTTGGACAAACTAGAACATGCCAGAGTGATTGAGAAGGTCACTGGCCCCACACCAGGGGTGCCCCCAAAAGTCATAGCGAAGAAATAACAGTAGTCTGGTAAGGTTTGCATCTGTGTGAACAAGAGGCTCCACAATGTCGCAATCAAAAGAGGATGTCACTTGACTCCCACTGTTGACGACATTAAAGGGAAGCTCAACAAAGCTCAGCGGTTATCCAAAGCTGACCTACAGCTGGGGTATCACCAACTGTTCTTGTAGCCCCAACTCAAGGTACATAACCATGTTCTCCACCCACGTGGGTCTGCAGTCCTACTGGTGCCTCAGCTTCAGAATATCAAATGCTGCCAATGTATACCAAAATACTATCCGGGAGCTACTTACCTGACTGTCCGGTGTCCTGAATGTCAGTCATGACATATTGATCTTTGCCAAATCAATGTGAGAATACCACAAATGCATGTGAGCGGTGCTCCAGAGGATTCAAGACTGAGGACTAATGCTTCACAAAGCCAAATATCCAAATGTGAATTCCTGAAGCAGACCTCACACAACCACATTGTGAACTCAAAAAGGCACCCTTTCATGGACATGAGGTGGGGAGCAGAAAGAAGCTTTTAAAAAAACTGAACAAGTGCTCTCCGCAGACACTACCCTATTATATTTTGATCCTGCAAAGTCCACCATGTTTGCCATGGAAGGAAGCCCAAAAGAGCTGGGAGCGTCCTCACATAACAGCAGCACGAGGGAGAATGGACCCCAGTGACTTACGTCAGCAATTGACTAATGGCCACAGAACAAAGGTATCACAAATTGAAAGAGCTATTGCATACAACAGTGGTGACACCATTTTCACACATACATCTATGCCATCCCTTTGTAGTCACCACTGACCACAAACCCCTCATACCCCTTTTCCAAGGGCTCAGCATCAAAACTTCCACCTCAATAGAAAAGTGGATGCTCCAGTTACAGGAGTGTTGGATAGGATGCTGGCCAGGGAACAACAATACACCAGATTATCTATCCCTTCATCCGAGGGCTGTCACCCAAAACAAGACAGAAGAAACAGAAGAGTATGTCCGATTGTAATGTAGCGATCAAGGCTGTTGCCCCATCACTCGAGGCCACCCTCACCACCATCGAAACAGGTGAGTGTCTACAGCTTGCTGTCACATCGATCCAGTCAGGAAAGTGGCACTCACTCAAAGAACACCAGTCCAGAAGGACCCCGGAGGCTATAAGGATTCTAGACTCACTGTACAACGTACATCATGAACTCATGACTGATGCAAGTGGATGCTTTCTGAGAGGAACCCATTTGGTGATTCAGGCAAATCTGACTGAAGGAGCCATACAACTTGCACACAATGATTCCCGCAATTAGATGAGATTAGTGGAGGTCGCTGTGTGATTCTGTCATTGGTCAAAACACATGGAGAGAGTATGAGGGAGAAGATGGGACGTTAGGAGGAACGCAACCATACTTAGCTCCCTATATATATAACCAAAAAACAGAAAGAAGTACGGGCTTCTCTAATGGAAGAAGTCAAGGGTGCGATTTGTGCCCTTGGTTATTCGTGTTCCTATTTGGCTAGGTGAGGTCAGTGAGAGGTCAGTGAGTTGCTGTGAAATGTAGAGGGGAAGCAGGGAAATTTCCTTTACGGACTAGGTGGTCTCACACACTATATAGTGTCATGCTTTATCATTTTACCACCTAGCCCCACCCAGGTAGGGCAGTGCCACCTGGGCGGACTCAACCTCGCTGTTAAAAGGACAGGAGGGAGTGCGTAAATAAACTCTTGGTCTGGAAAAGTCGGGATCCAGCTAATCTAGTCAAAATAAAAACACCTAAACAGACACCTGTATGAAGTTACAATTTAATAATGGTGTCTGATTGGTGTGGTTAAAACAAGGGTTGGGACACCTCCGTGAGAACGAGGACTCACAGGGTCACCTATCTAACAAACAGTAGCCAACATGTTTCTGCCCTCAGGACTGAGCCAAGGAAGGTCTCAGGGCATTCATCAGGGCCTAGGACCCCTAAAACTCGATTAAGAGTTAAAGAAGGATAATGGTCTCTGGTATCCAGGAGGGGGAGTGTCCCCTTATAGTCAAAGATGCGTCAAAGGGGGTGCTCGCCGTGCACCTCTGCCGTCCTCTCCTTAGACCACTTGGTAGCCTTAGCCTCTAGGGATAGGGCCGCCTCAAGGTATTTCCTTGGGTAAGGTAGGCTGTTTACTTTACACCTCACAAATCTTAAATAATTAAGAAGAGTTTCTTCTTTAACTCTTAAGGTGAGTTTTAGGGATCCTAGGCCCTGACGAATGCCCCGAGATTCTGTCATTGGTGCCAGGTCTTGTGACAAACAGAAGTTCACGCTCCAGTAATGACTTAACCTGATCCCCAGCAGCCTTGGGAATGTACAAGCCTCTAATTTGGGGCTCTTCCAGATCTACAATACCCCTTAGTCCTCATTGACGACTACAGCAAATACCGAGAAGTAGAGCTGGTATGTTCTCACGCAGCCACTGAAGTGATCCCAAAAATGGAGAAAACAATAGCCGCACACGGCCTAATGAAAGAACTGAAGACTGATAATGGACCATCGTTTCAGAGCTAGTACTCACTACTTAAGGTCCTGGCCATTCACCTTAAAAAAATAACTCCACACTGGCATGGGCGAATGGAGAAGTTGAGGATATTATGCGCACCCTAAAAAAATTCAAACAAATTGCTCATGCAAATCACTTTTCTCAGGGAGTACAATTTCCACATTCCACCATCGGCAAGTCACCTAGACTCACCAGCACGGGGCGAGTTCTCATGGACACAAACCCACATCACCCGGGGTGGATTCTCGGTCCCATTGATGACGTCAGGGTTTTTTAAAAGAGGAAGAGCACCAACAAGAAAGTGAGTGCTACTCGAACAGCCCGCTAATATTGCATTTGTCCTGGTGATGAGATGATTGTAAGAGACAAACACAAAGAGAGACATTTAGATTGCCCTTCGAACGCCATCCTTGGATTGTCACCAGGCAGAGTGGCACAATGATCACAGTAAGGCGATGTGATAAAGAAATCACCCGAAATGTGTTGATCTTCAAGCTAGCTCAAGGAGAGTTCCATGAATCCTCCTCATCTCGAGTGTCCAACTTCCCGGTATTTGAAGAGGGTTCTCTGAAGATCTCACCATCCCAAGATCAGGCCCAGAGAACTGATTCCATTGAATCCAACACCGAAGGGACCTCCCCATTCACTTCCTGCATGTCCAGCACAAGGGTCCTGCACAATACTGTTTATGATTAAATCAAGCACCATCTGCCCATCCAAAAGACTGCCTCATCTGAAACCCAGTCCAGGCTGAAGATGATGGGCATGTGGAGGTTGCAGTTGATAAGTATGTTGAGTTGTTTCTAATTGTTATGTTTTGTTAAAGTTCCGGAGGTATGAATTGCTTGCAGGATATTATGATTATAACATGGGGTGTTCTGTGTTTACTTGGCTTGTTCTTCTTTCACCGTGATGCGTATGGCCTGTGAATAAAGAGGCGTCATGCATTACTGTGCATCAGTCACCCGCGTGACCCGAATACGATTCCACATTGTTGGTCTCTGTCTCAAATTATTGCTGTGACACAGCACATCAGGCTTTACCAGCCCCTATATACATGAGCCTCATACTCTGCAGCTCATTTGGGAGGCACATTACACTCATGAGATGAGTTCTGCATCTGCACAACAGAGCATGTGGGAGACTCGGTGTGATCAGCCCACCGCTTTCGTGCGGCAGGTTTTAATGATGGGGACGGGGTGTTAAGGAACAGAAGAAGTGACAAGACTTTTTTACAAATCACATAATTTAAGGGCCAGTTTGTTGTGACCCACATAGCTGCCACTGTGGGTATAAAAGTCCCTGCTGCAGGTAATAAAGTATGACTTGCACTTATATCACAAGCATCAGAGCAGGAAAATAAACATGGGGCTCTGTTGAGACTGTGTGACAAACTTGGGCCTTTGCAGGAATGTGGAAAATATTACCAAATACGTGGGTTTAACACATGAGGTGTGACCATTTGAAGAGATGGATGCAGGCTTTTTTAACAAAAGTTCACACAGCGCAGGGCAGCAAGCAAAGTGGCCCAGATCTATAAAATGTTTTTTGTTTCCCTTGCACCACGCAAGGTGATGCAAGCAAAACACAATGCCTAAGTGGAATTTACCAAGCAACATAAGGACACCTTGCATGGCCCTGCATTGCTTGGTAATTCTGGAGTAATACAGGGCAACACAAATTGCTGCTTGCATTACTCTGCCCCAGGGAGGCGTTACCTTGGTGGACCATGGATGCTCCTACGCATTCACCCATTGATTTTGGCACATGCCAAGACTTACTAAGACTAGTCAACCTGTGAAAGCATCGAAATTGTACACTTTCTTGATAGAACTGCTACGAGGAGAAATATATTTATTCTCCTCGTTGTTTCCTCTTTCTAAGCATGCTGCATTCTGTAGCACATTTAGAAAGAGATAAACACCTTTAAATATTGTTTTTTTGCAGAGCCTTTCTGGTGGAGGTTTGGTCTCAGTTCCACAAGTGCTTTAAACAACATGGGGTAAAACCCCCTGTACTTATACTCATTTTGCACAACTGATACAAAGGGGAAAAGAGGTTCCAACCAATCCTAACTGGTTCCAGGATTGTCCCCTCTCTCCTCCAGCACAGGCTACAGAGATCAGTTGGGGGTAAACAAGCCCTTTGTGTGAAGCCAGGACATAGCCTTTACAAATGCAGATGTGCCCCACCTCTCCTTCTCTCAGCCCAGGAAGACCATTCAATATGCAGATGCACCTCTGTGACACATCCACCCTCCCTGTGTGCAGGCTGTCTGAAAAGTATGCACAAAGCCCAGCTGTCACTCTGCCCAGCCTTGGGTTGGAGTCAATATGCAAAACACCAGTGTCATAAGCAGAGAGAAATGCTCATTTTCGAGAAGTGACATTTCTATAATGGTAATACAAGATCCACTTACACCAGTAAGCAGCATTTCTCACCACCAATCCAACCTTGCCAAACATGCCTACGCTACCCCTCATAGATCAGACAATACCACCCAGACATAAGGCAGGGCATTTCCAAGGCAATCCTATGAGAAAGGCGGCATTCACAGCATTGACAAACTAAGTAGGATACTTGTCATTACCAGGACAGGACACGCAACCAGGCACATGTCCAGCCTCCTTCATACATAGCACCCTGCCTGTAGGCTAGCTAGGGCCTACCTTACGGGTGACGTACATGTAGTAAAAGGGGAGTTCCAGGCATGTCAAGTACATTTAGATGCCAGGTCCCTGTGGCAGTAAACTGTGCATGCAGGCCTTGAGCTAGCAGGTCTGGGACATGTTTGAAAGGCTACGTCTGTGGGTGGTGCAAGCAGCGCTGCAGGCCCACTAGTAGCATTTAATTTACAGGTCCTGAGTATAGCAATATCAAGATACAAGGGGTTTACAGGCAAATTAATTAAGCCAATCAGGTGTAGGCCAATCATACCAACTTTAGAAAGGAGAGCACCTGCACTTTAGCACTGATAAGCAGTGGTAAGGGCTCAGAGTCCTAGATCCAACAGCAAAAGGTCAGAAAAAATAGGAGGAAGGAAGCAAAAAGTTTGGGGAATGACCCTGTATAAAGGGCTCGGTCTAACAATGAATCGCTACAATCATCCCAGCATTCTGCACCACCAAAGGTTTTTCAAATCTTCTACCCTAATCCTCAAACAAAAGGAGACAGGCAAGACCAAAGCAATCCCAGCACCACCACCCCGCGTGTTTTAGAAGCAAACCTATGTGTCAAGATGTAACTTAGAGAACAGAAGCTTGGGTGAATGCAACATCTTACCCACAGGCCAAGTGGGCTTCCAAGAAGGAAGCAAGGTGACAGACAACATAATAATAATAATATTAATACAAAGCCTTCCTCAAAAAGCAATAAACAGAGGAGAATCACTCTACGCCTCCATTTTGGCTTTTGATAGAGTGTAAAGAGGGCTGGTGGGACAAGAACTGGTCAGTTGGTGCGTTCCTGAGACATCACTAAAAGCCCTACAATGACGTCACTGGAACATGTGAATGCACAAAGGATCAAGAATCTGGAAATACGACACATACTCAGCATGGCCTCACACAAGGCCAAGCCGCCCTATTGCTAACATGCACACAGCTCTTTTAAGAGATTCTTCAAAGGCTGAAAGGAATTTTCCAAAAGAAATTGGCTCTTTGCACAAACCTGTGATACAATGTGCGGCTAACACCGTCATCTAAGATGCAAGTCCAGGGGTCTCCAAACTTTTTTGTAGTAAAAGCTACTTATGTTGATGATCATCATCCAGAGCAACAAATATTATTTGGATTTTAATACTGACCACATCAGGCAAGTTTACATGTTTGATTTAATTATAAACGTTTCAGTTTTTGTAGGCTGGGCTACACACAGGAGAGCTACTTATATGTAGTTTGAGAGCTACTAGAAGCTCACAAGCCACTCATTGGAGACCCCTGCTCCAGAGATTCCCGCAGGAAATTAGAGACATATTTATGACCTGGTTTCTGTTGCTCTTGCTCTACGCAACGTGGTGCAAGAACGATGCAAGCATTAAGGCCCAGATTTAAGAGGGCCTAGCGCTATTACCGCGCCACATTAGCATAATTGTTTTTATGCTAATGTGGTACTGTTAGGCCAAAAACACGCACCATATTTGCAAAGTGGCACAATGCATGCACTGCACCACTTTGTAACCCCTTGCACCACATTATGCCTTCGCCGGGCATAATGTATGCAAGAGGGTGTTACTGTGCTAGAGGAGCCGAAGAAATGGTGCAAAGAAATCTAAGGCATTTCTTTGCATCATTTTTATCGGCATTTTAACTCAGAGCAGACCTTAAAAAGAGGCTGCCGTTGTTTTCAATGGGCCTCTGGGTGCTTTGCAGGATTAGCGTAAATTTTTTTGACTCTGTTCTTGCAAAGCGCCAGACTAGTGTCAAACATTTATGACGCTAGTCCCCCTGACTACCGCCATGGTATTTTAAATATGGCACACACATGGTGGCATTAGAGGGGCGCTAAGGGGCACAAGAACAGTGGTGTTGCACTAGGGGCAGCGCCACTTTTCATAAATCTGCCTCAAAGTGAGATTTATGAGTCCCTGCAAGGCGCTATAAATCTGGGGTAAGAGAACCAGCGCAAGTTGCTGCGTTACATTGCTTTGCCCCAGGAACGCATTCCATTGGCGTTGCCGTGAGTGTTCCCACTCAAAACCAATGGACTTCACGCATCCCCAGATTTACAAGGCCTTGTAAACATGGAAATGGTCTAAAACTTTATGCCTCCCGGGGCGAGGCGCAACGAGGAAAAATATCCTCAAGTTCTCGTTTTTTTCCACACAAAGAAAGAGGAATCAGCCTCAGGGATTGTTTTTGTGCAGGAAGGAGGCCTTCCTGCACAACAGTCCTACATGCAACGCAGGCACCCTTGCACCATGGTGCAAGGTGACTCAGTCTTCTGAACGTAGCCTCAGCACTGAGGTCCAAGGTGGCGACTGAGGGCGCAAGCCAAGGCCCCTCACACCCACTCTCTGGGAAGAGTCAAACACCCCCTCTTCGGATCATGGACACAAACACCAAGAGGGAATCTTAACACAGTTTAATGAAGAGAAAGGCTTGCTCTCTAGATTTTAAAACACAATTTAAAGGGGAAGCCAAGCTAACATTATTTTTGAGACAATCTTAAAAGAATGCTCGATATAAATGATGATATAATATTGAACCCTCCGAGGAAAGCCTGGAGCCCTAAACCATCTTCAGCCCCAACCGAAGACAAACTCACCAACGAAATGTGGACGCTCAGAAGGACCAGGACAGACTTAACGAGTCTAAAAATCCAGTTTTAGACTACTAGTGGTTTTTCTCTTAGTTATTACCAGTCACAATGATTGTATTGTACGTTTCCACTGAGGTCATTTTATGACAAATTGTAGTGATCATGACTGAGTTCCAATAAAAAATAATTTGAACTCGTTTTTCAAATGGTTTCAAGGCGCGTCCATTCAACTAGCCCTCTTGTTGAATCGAGGCGCTTTAATGAGAGCTCAAATGTTTCAAAACATTTCAAGTTCTGCCTGGAAATAGTGAAATAGTCAAAATGAGTAAAATTTGAGCAGCGAAAGAGTGAACGGAGGATACAGCGTCCAGAAGTATTGCATCGTGCTTCAAGGCACTTAACTTTGTGGCATTAACATTACACAATTACATTCAAGGACGCGCACTGACGACAGGAGTCCATAAAGTGTTGGCTTCTGTTTTATTTAAAATTAACCCCAGAGTAAAAAGGGTTCAGCGTGAATAACACACCATCACATTCAGTCTTCAGTTAAAGCACCGTCAAGTAATGCGCTAGAGTCACACATATTAAAATAATCACGTGTAAAATTCAAGTATGAACCATGATACAGTGTTTAAAACCTGTGTTGCAGTTTAGAAAACACACACTTGTAATCATACTGGCACTGGGCTAGTGCACACTTGTACAAAAAATACCACAAAAATGTCCACAAGGCAAATACATTTAAGTCTCTTGTGAGTAAAAAGCAAATTCATTAAAAACCAAAGATACTGCTTCGTCCCAGAGGACACGGTTTTGGCTTACAGCGACACTTTTGTGATGTGCACAGCATTGCAGATTGTTGCTTCCAGCGAAAAGGGACCCCTTTCCGTCGGTGCATACGTCATGTGCTTTGAGGCCGTCTGTAGAGGCACTAGCCGTGCCCGATGTGTTATAAGAGACTGATCAACCCCTGTGTCAGCCACGAGTGAGTAGAACAGCTGGCAAACGTGAAAACTCCACACCCCAGGTTTACAAAGTTGTAAGCAGCTGAACTCCTGAAGATTTATTTTCAGGTAAAATAAACAGTGCATTAAACAAAGGTATCCTCAAACAATTCAAAAGTGTGTCCCTGAAAGGTAGAACCTGTGTTGTGTGGTTTGTTCGAGAGCAGCGCCCCCTACAATGCATCGGCTCCTCGGTTGGACCCTCCAGCTGTTGGCTAAAGTTGGTTGGAAGACATGAAGATGTCGGGGTTCGTTCTGCCTCCAGATTTCCAATCAGTTTACCATTTTTATTTTCCAGTTAAAATGTTCTCTTGATGAACTCGTCAGACTTTCTTTTGTCCCAAAGCGGCCTCATTCCGCAGCAATGTCACCGCTGCCCGCGGGGTGCGGGTCCTGTCGCGACTCTAATAATGCCGCTGTCGCGACCGGTTCTGAAACAAGCCCAGGAGCGAGAAGGCGCCCGCGGCGGCCGAGACGAACCCAATGGCGTTGATCGCCCGGTTGGCCTGGAAAAAAAAATAACACTTTAATAAAAAAAAAGATGGATTTTTCTGCCTCTAAAGTGACCAGCCGGTTAAAGGGCAAAACTATAAAACACATAGGTCTCTGTGCAAAGTGACATTCTCCATTGATGCTTCCAGTGTGTTTACTGCGGACACCACGTCACTGGCTGAGATCTGGTGGTTGCGGGGCAGTGACGTCATCATATGGTGGGGAACGTTCATTCAATAAGGAGCTGATGCTAATATCAGGTAGAGTGCCTGCAATCAGTGATGCTTTGCATCAGTGTCTGAGTGGGAAACCACAACCCTGCAGGGGGCCCTGCCTCAATCTATGCACCCGTGCCTCAATCTATGTACCTGTGCCTCAATCTATGCACCTGTGGCTTCAGGGGCCGCTGCCTCAATCTATGCACCTGTGCCATCAGTGGCCCCTGCCTCAATCTATGTACCTGTGCCTCAATCTATGCACCTGTGCCTTCAGGGGCCCCTGCCTCAATCTATGTACCTGTGCGTCAATCTATGCACCCGTGCCTTCAGGGGCCCCTGCCTCAATCTATGTACCTGTGCCTCAATCTATGCACCTGTGCCTTCAGGGGCCCCTGCCTCAATCTATCCACCTGTGCCTTAAGGGGCCCCTGCCTCAACCTATGTACCTGTGCCTCAATCTATGCACCTGTGGCTTCAGGGGCCCCTGCCTCAATCTATGTACCTGTGCGTCAATCTATGCACCGGTGCCTTCAGGGGCCCCTGCCTCAATCTATGCACCTGTGCCTCAATCTATGCACCTGTGCCTTCAGGGGCCCCTGCCTCAATCTATGCACCTGTGCCATCAGTGGCCCCTGCCTCAATCTATGTACCTGTGCCTCAATCTATGCACCTGTGCCTTCAGGGGCCCCTGCCTCAATCTATGTACCTGTGCGTCAATCTATGCACCCGTGCCTTCAGGGGCCCCTGCCTCAATCTATGTACCTGTGCCTCAATCTATGCACCTGTGCCTTCAGGGGGCCCTGCCTCAATCTATCCACCTGTGCCTTAAGGGGCCCCTGCCTCAACCTATGTACCTGTGCCTCAATCTATGCACCTGTGGCTTCAGGGGCCCCTGCCTCAATCTATGTACCTGTGCGTCAATCTATGCACCGGTGCCTTCAGGGGCCCCTGCCTCAATCTATGCACCTGTGCCTCAATCTATGCACCTGTGCCTTCAGGGGCCCCTGCCTCAATCTATCCACCTGTGCCTTAAGGGGCCCCTGCCTCAACCTATGTACCTGTGCCTCAATCTATGCACCTGTGGCTTCAGGGGCCCCTACCTCAATCTATGTACCTGTGCCTCAATCTATGCACCTGTGGCTTCAGGGGCCCCTGCCTCAATCTATGCACCTGTGCCATCAGGTGGCCCTGAGGCAGTCTATGGACCTGTGCCTACAGGCTGCCCTGCCTCAGTCTGTGTGCCTCAGCCTGTAGGAGCCCCTGCCTCATTCTATGTACCTGTGCCTTTCAGGGGCCCCTGCCTCAATCTATGTACCTGTGCGTCAATCTATGCACCGGTGCCTTCAGGGGCCCCTGCCTCAATCTATGCACCTGTGCCTCAATCTATGCACCTGTGCCTTCAGGGGCCCCTGCCTCAATCTAGCCACCTGTGCCTTAAGGGGCCCCTGCCTCAACCTATGTACCTGTGCCTCAATCTATGCACCTGTGGCTTCAGGGGCCCCTGCCTCAATCTATGTACCTGTGCCTCAATCTATGCACCTGTGGCTTCAGGGGCCCCTGCCTCAATCTATGCACCTGTGCCATCAGGTGGCCCTGAGGCAGTCTATGGACCTGTGCCTACAGGCTGCCCTGCCTCAGTCTGTGTGCCTCAGCCTGTAGGAGCCCCTGCCTCATTCTATGTACCTGTGCCTTTCGGGGGCCCCTAACTCAATCTATGTACCTGTGCCTCAATCTATGCAACTGTGTCTTTGGGGGCCCCTGCCTCAATCTATGCAACTGTGCCTAGATGTGGCCTTACCTGAATCTATGCACCTGTACCTACAGGTGGCCCTGCCTCAGTCTATGCATTTGTTCCTAGAGGCACTCCTGCCTCAGTCTATGCACCTGTACCTAGAGGCACTCCTGCCTCAATCTATGCACCTGTGCCAAGATATGGCCTTACCTGAATCTATGCACCTGTACCTACAGGTGGCCCTGTTTCAGTCTATGCACCTGTGCCTACATTTGGACCTGCCTCAGTCTATGCACCTGTGCCTAGAGGCACTCCTGCATCAATGTATGCACCTGTGCCTGCAAGTGCCCTTGCCTCAATCTATGCACCTGTACCTAGAGGCACTCCTGCCTCAATCTATGCAACTGTGCCTAGAGGCACTCCTGCCTCACTCTATGCACCTGTGCCGGCACTCCTGCCTCAATCTATGCACCCGTGCCTTCAGGGGCCCCTGCCTCAATCTATGCACCTGTGCCTTCAGGGGCCCCTGCCTCAATCTATGCACCTGTACCTTCAGGGGCCCCACCTCAATCTATGCACCCGTGCCTCAATCTATGCACCTGTGCCTCAATCTATGCACCTGTGTCTTCAGGGGCCCCTGCCTCAATCTATGCACATGTGCCTTCAGAGGCCCCTGCCTCAATCTATGCACATGTGCCTTCAGAGGCCCCTGCCTCAATCTATGATCCCGTGCCTTTAGGGGCCCCTGCCTCAATCTATGTACCTGTGCCTCAATCTATGCACCTGTGCCTTCAGGACCCCCTCCCTCAATCTTTGTTCCTGGGCCTAGAGGCCGCCCTACCTCAATCTATGCACCTGTGCCATCAGGTGGCCCTGCGGCAGTCTATGGACCTGTGCCTACAGGCTGCCCTGCCTCAGTCTGTGTGCCTCAGCATGTAGGAGCCCCTGCCTCATTCTATGTACCTGTGCCTTCAGGGGCACCTAACTCAATCTATGCACCTGTGCCTTCAGGGGCCCCAGCCTCAATCTATGCACCTGTGCCTTCAGGGCCCCCTGCCTCAATCTATGTACCTGTGCCTCAATCTATGCAACTGTGTCTTTGGGGACCCCTGCCTCAATCTATGCACCTGTGCCTAGATGTGGCCTTACCTGAATCTATGCACCTGTACCTACAGGTGGCCCTGCCTCGGTCTATGCATCTGTACCTAGAGGCACTCCTGCCTCAGTCTATGCACCTGTACCTAGAGGCACTCCTGCCTCAATCTATGCACCTGTGCCAAGATGTGGCCTTACCTGAATCTATGCACCTGTACCTACAGGTGGCCCTGTCTCAGTCTATGCACCTGTACCTAGAGGCACTCCTGCATCAATCTATGCACCTGTGCCTGCAAGTGCCCTTGCCTCAATCCATGCACCTGTACCTAGAGGCACTCCTGCCTCAATCTATGCAACTGTGCCTAGAGGCACTCCTGCCTCAATCTATGCACCTGTGCCGGCACTCCTGCCTCAATCTATGCACTTGTGCCTAGATGTGGCCTTACTTCAATCTATGCACCTGTGCCTAGATGTGGCCCTGCCTCAGTCTATGCACCTGTACCTAGAGGCACTCTTGCCTTAATCTATGCACCTGTACCTAGAGGCACTCCTGCCTCAATCTATGCACCTGTGCCTAGAGGCACTCCTGCCTCAATCTATGCACCTGCCTCTAGAGGCACTCCTGCCGCAGTCTATGTACCTGCGCCTAGAGGCACTCCTGCCTCAGTCTATGCACCTGTGCCTAGATGTGGCCTTACCTGAATCTATGCACCTGTACCTACAGGTGGCCCAGTCTCAGTCTATGCACCTGTGCCTACAAGTGGCCCTGCCTCAGTCTATGCACCTAGTTTGGCCAGGTAGCACACTCCCCGCGCACACAGCACCACCAAGCCATTCCCATGTCACCCCATTCCTGCCCTCGCTGCTCCTAGGGATCGAGGCCCTCCGGGACCCGATCCACTAGAGTGTCTCTCTGGTTCCCCGATCTCCCTCTGCTCTCTCTGCCTTTCTTTTACTCTTCGGTACTTTTTCTGCCTCTTTCCCACTCTTCCTGCTGCTCTACTCTCTGCCTCGTGTCTGCCTTTGTGCTTTTGTTCTCTACCTCGTTTCTGCCTTTGCGCTTTTGCTCTCTGCCTCGTTTCTGCCTTTTGCTCTCTGCCTCGTTTCTGCCTTTTTGCTCTTTTTCTCTTTACCTTTTTCTCAGCCTTTTGCCTCTTTTCCCAACTTCAAACCTCGGGCCTTTTTGCCCTCTTCTATTTTTTCGCCTTTTCCCACTCGTTTGCCCGCTCCCCCGCCCCCCTGTGCCCCATTCGCCCGCTCCTCCCAGCTGCTCCTCCCTCCCCCCTCCCTTCTTAATGGCGGTCCTACACGCTAGGGTGAGTGTCTCCTGTCCTAGTTTGGCCAGGTAGCACACTCCCCGCGCACAGCACCACCAAGCCATTCCCATGTCTCCCCATTCCCGCCCTCACTGCTCCTAGGGATCGAGGCCCTCTGGGACCCGACCACTAAAGTGTCTCTCTGGTTCCCCTATCTCCCTCTGCTCTCTCTGCCTTTCTTTTACTCTTCGCCACTTTTTCTGCCTCTTTCCCACTCTGCCTGCCGCTCTACTCTCTGCCTCGTTTCTGCCTTTTGCTCTCTGCCTCGTTTCTGCCTTTTGCTCTCTGCCTCGTTTCTGCCTTTGCTCTTTTGTTCTCTGCCTCGTTTCTGACTTTGCGCTTTTGCTCTCTGCCTCGTTTCTGCCTTTTGCTCTGTGCCTCGTTTCTGCCTTTTTGCTCTTTTTCTCTTTACCTTTTTCTCAGCCTTTTGCCTCTCTTCCCAACTTCAATCCTCGGGCCTTTTTGCCCTCTTCTATTTTTTCACCTTTTCCCGCTCCTTTGCCTCCTTTCGCCTTTTCCCGCTCCTTTGCCCACTCCCCCTGCCCCCCCTGCGCCACCATTCGCCCGCTCCTCCAGCCTCCCAGCTGCTCCTCCCTCCCACCTCCCTTCTTAATGGCGGTCGCTGCGTGACTGCGCGACTGTGCAGAGGGCATGCCAGAGGCGCGCCAGAGGCAAGCCCGTCTGCGCCTGGACCGCGCCCAACGCCAGACCCCCGAACCTCGCAACAACCACATCCCCAGCCTCTGCTACGACTCCGACGCCCTCCACGCACTCAACACCGGCAGAGACACCACCTGTTTCCAGGCTTCTCCAAAGAGCACACACAGACCTTTCTCCTGCCACAACTGCAACTTCACCTGCACCAGAGCCCACAAAACTCCAAGGACCAAGACTAACCACCTCCGCTGCATACTCCTCAACACCCGCTCCGCACAAGCATGCCGTCGAACTCTGGGACCTGCTCGAATCCACCACCCCAGACATGGCCTTTCTAACCAAAACCTGGTGGAACGACGACTCAGCGTCCGACCAGCGCCATAGCCATCCCGGACGGGTACAAGGTCTCCTGCAGAGACCGCACCAACAAAACCGGAGGAGGCATAGCCATCGTCCACAAAGCCACCCTCAAAGTCAAGACCCTCCTGGACGACTCCTTCAGCTCTGCCGAACTCCTACTCTTTCAAGTCCACACCGACCCCAACACCACGCTCAGAGGAACACTCATTTATAGACCTCCAGGACCCAGGGCACCGTTCAGCAACGCCATCGCCGACCTTGCCAGCACCCACGCACTCGCCTCCACAGACTATATCCTCCTCGGGGACCTGAACTTTCACCTCGAAAACAACGACACCAACTCCACCACCCTGACCGACAACCTCACCAACCTCGGCTTCATACAGCTCATCAACACACCCACCCACACAGCCGGTCACACTCTTGACCCCATCTTCTCCACAAGCAACCGCGTCACCTTCAATCATACCACCAAACTCTACTGGACCGACCACCACTGCATCCATTTCACCTTCAAGAAACAAACAGAACACCACCTCACCGAAAAACCTTACCGCGCCAACGCTGGGGCAAAGTCACCGAAGATCAACTTACCTACGCCCTAGCCCAGAAACCTCCCGCCAACCCCACTGATCCTGACACCGCCACACACAACCTCAAGCTATGGATCGACGACTGCGCCAACCGCCTTGCTCCACTCAGGAAACCCTCCAACAACCAAGTCAACAAGAAAGCCACCTGGTTCACCAACGACCTCCAAGCCTCCAAACGCTTTTGCCGGAAACTCAAACAAACTTGGCTTCATGAACGCACTCCAAACAACCACACAGCACTCAAGGACGCTACACGCAAACATCACCAACTCATCAGGCTAGCAAAAAGATCCTCCTTCAAAACCCATCTAGAAAACAACGCCCACGACTGCAAAGAACTTTTTAACATCGTAAAAGAACTCTCCAGCCTAAGCACCACCGTCAACGACATCACCCCCTCCCAAGAACTATGCGACGCCCTAGCAACCGCCTTTCACCAAAAAATCACTGACATCCACGACAGCTTCAACACCCTTCACACCTCGGACACTCCCACTCCGCCCTCTACGAACTCCACCCGCTCCAGCCAACTGACCCCCTGGACCAGCGTCAATGACGACGAAACTCGCAAGACCATGAACTCCATCAACTCCGGATCACCATCAGACCCCTGCCCACACCACATTTTCAACAAAGCAGACACAGCCATCGCACCACACCTGCAGAAGGTCATCAACATCTCCTTTGCAACTGCAAGATTCCCGGAAAGCTGGAAACACGCCAAAATCAACGCCCTTCTCAAAAAAGCAAAGGCTGACCCCAAAGACGTGAAGAACTTCCGGCCCATCTCCCTGCTCCCTTTCCCGGCGAAGGTCATCGAGAAAATAGTCAACACACAGCTCACTCGGTACCTCGAAGACAACAACATCCTCAACCCCTCCCAGTCCAGCTTCAGACGAAACCACAGCACCGAAACCGCCCTCCTCGCCGCCACAGACGACATCAGAAGCCACCTCGACAATGGAGAAACATCAGCCCTCCTAGACCTATCGGCCGCCTTCGACACTGTCTGTCACCACACTCTGAAAACCCGCCTCCTCGAAGCAGGAATCCAAGACCAGGCCCTCGAATGGACCGCATCCTTCCTCGCCGGCAGAACCCAAAGAGTCCGCCTCCCCCCGTTCCAATCCAAGGCCTACAACATCATCTGTGGTGTACCCCAGGGCTCATCCCTCAGCCCGACGCTGTTCAACATCTACATGGCCCCCCTTGCACAAGTGGCCCGTCAACATAATCTCCTACGCCGACGACACCCAACTCATCCTCTCCCTCACCAAGGACCCACACACCGCCAAAACCAACCTCCACGAGGGACTGAAAGCCATCGCCGACTGAATGAGAGTCAGCCGGCTAAAACTGAACTCGGACAAAACAGATGTTCTCATCCTGGGGCCCACCCCCTCCGCCTGGGATGACTCATGGTGGCCGGCCTCACTGGGTTCCCCCCCGACACCCGCCGACAGTGCACGAAACCTCGGCTTCATCCTCGACTCATCCCTCTCCATGTCAAAACATGTCAATGCCGTCTCCTCCTCCTGCTAGAACATCCTCCGCATGCTTTGCAGAGTCTACAAATGGATCCCTACTGAAACAAGAAAAACAGTAACCGAGGTCCTCGTCAGCAGCAGACTCGACTACAGCAACGTCCTCCACGCCGGCATCCCATCCAAACTCCTACAACGCCTCCAACGCATCGAAAAACACCTTCACCCGACTCATCATCAACATCCCTCACCACAGCCACATCACCCCCCACCTAAGAGACCTTCAATGGCTCACCGTCGACAAGAGGATCACCTTAAAGCTCCTCACCAACGCACACAAAGCACTCCACAACACCGGACCAACCTACCTGAACAGCAGACTCAGCTTCTACACCCCCACCCGGAATCTCTGCACCGCCAACCTCGCCCTCGCCTCCATCCCCGTATCTGGCGCAGATCCTCTGGCGGCAGATCGTTCTCTTACCTCGCCTCCAAGACCTGGAACACCCTCCCGTCGGACCTGAGACGGACCCAGGACGTGCTCTCCTTCAGAAGACTCCTCAAGACCTGGCTCTTCGAGCAGCAGCAGCACCCCCCCCAGAGCTTTGAAACCCTCACGGGTATGTAGCATGCTTTACAAATAGATTGATTGATTGATTGATTGCACCTAGAGGCACTCCTGCCTCAGTCTATGAACCTGCACCTAGAGGCACTCCTGCCTTAATCTATGCAGCCGTGCCTGCAGGGCCCTCTGCCTCAATCTATGCACCCATGCCTGCAGGGGCCCCTGCCTCAATATATGCAACTGTGCCTTCAGGGGCCCTGCCTCAGTCTATGCACCTGTGCCTTCAGGGGCCCTGCCTCAGTCTATGTACCTGTGCCTCAATCTATGCACCTGTGTCTTTGGGGGCCCCTGCCTCAATCTATGCACCTGTACCTAGATGTGGCCTTACCTGAATCTATGCACCTGTACCTACAGGTGGCTCTGTCTTAGTCTATGCATCTGTACCTAGAGGCACTCCTGCCTCAGTCTATGCACCTGTACCTAGAGGCACTCCTGCCTCAATCTATGCACCTGTGCCTGGATCTGGCCTTACCTGAATCTATGCACCTGTACCTACAGGTGGCCCTGTCTCAGTCTATGCACCTGTGCCTACATGTGGACCTGCCTCCGTCTATGCACCTGTACCTAAAGGCACTCCTGCATTAATCTATGCACCTGTGCCTGCAAGTGCCCTTGCCTCAATCTATGCACCTGTACCTAGAGGCACTCCTGCCTCAATCTATGCAACTGTGCCTAGAGGCACTCCTGCCTCAATCTATGCACCTGTGCCGGCACTCCTGCCTCAATCTATGCACTTGTGCCTAGATGTGGCCTTACCTCAATCTATGCACCTGTGCCTAGATGTGGCACTGCCTCAGTCTATGCACCTGTACCTAGAGGCACTCTTGCCTTAATCTATGCACCTGTACCTAGAGGCACTCCTGTCTCAATCTATGCACCTGTGCCTAGAGGCACTCCGGCCTCAATCTATGCACCTGTATCTAGAGGCACTCCTGCCTCATTCTATGTACCTGCGCCTAGAGACACTCCTGCCTCAGTCTATGCACCTGCACCTAGAGGCACTCCTGCCTCAATCTATGCAGCCGTGCCTGCCGGGCCCTCTGCCTCAATCTATGCACCCGTGCCTGCAGGCGTCCCCACCTCAGTCTCTTAATCCAGGCACTTTGCGCACTGACATGGACTCTCCTTGATGCGGCTGAATGAGATTCCTCTCTGGACAGCCCTTAACATCTTTTAGCCTCTATGCTCCAGCACAGTGGCCCCTGGAACAGCACAGATCATGACTGTTCCTTCCTCAGGAGATGGCGTGTCCGTGCTGTGGCTCAGGGAGGGCACACAGAGGCGGCACATCCGTGCCACATGGACCCAGCGAGGAGGGCACCTCTTGCCCTGAGTGATGGCACGCGGTGGATGGTGAGTGATGAAACAAGCGCACGTTATTGTAAGTAAATTAAGTGTGATGTGGCTCTCTTGACAATTAGAGAGTCGCAGCTGCAATTCCTGCTGGGGAAACATCTGAGAAACCTCTACACCCGTTGTAAGCGACACCCTGGGTAACTGGCCACAGGGGCATGGGCGTAGGAAGTGTGGGGGACGCAGAGGATGTATCCCCCCAGATTTTGGAGGGTGGGAGACACGGGGGACGAAGGTGGGGGGGGACAAGGGGACGAAAGAATTTCCCCTCTCACTTCTATTATTCAGAGGGCCATTAGCGCACAAAAGCACTACTTATAATAGCCCTGTGCCGACCATCCTCCAATCTGATGGTAACAGAATTAAGGTGAGTCCGGAAGCCCCCTGCGCCCTCTGCCCTTTTGTTTGTCCTGTTCACAGCTGTGGGCATTAAGGGTGCTCATAAGAACAAAGGGCATGAGGAGGAGAAAAGAGTTTTGGATGATTACTGTCTGCATCACCTGCCGCCTTGAAGAGGAGCATTGCAGGATACCTTCAAGAGGCGCTGCAGGACAATGAGGAAGACATCCACAGAGGAAACAGAGCCCCACTCACCCTGGCGCCTGCAGACTAGAAAGGACACTCTGTGAAACACAATATTTGTATTTGCCTAAGATCACATCAGTTGGTGAAACAGTGAAGTCGAGATTGAGCCCAGATTTTACCTTTTCACACAACAATTTATCTATTAGAAGGTGTAGGAAGTTGGCTCTGTATGTGCTATTTCAAAGTAAGGAATAGCATGCACAGAGTCCAAGGGTTCCCCTTAGAGGTAAAATAGTGGTAAAAATAGATAATACTAATGCTCTATTTTGTGGTAGTGTGGTCGAGCAGTAGGCTTATCCAAGGAGTAGTGTTAAGCATTTGTTGTACATACACATAGACAATAAATGAGGTACACACACTCAGAGACAAATCCAGCCAATAGGTTTTGTATAGAAAAATATCTTTTCTTAGTTTATTTTAAGAACCACAGGTTCAAATTCTACATGTAATATCTCATTTGAAAGGTATTGCAGGTAAGTACTTTAGGAACTTTAAATCATAAAAATTGCATGTATACTTTTCAAGTTATTGACAATTAGCTGTTTTAAAAGTGGACACAGTGCAATTTTCACAGTTCCTAGGGGAGGTAAGTTTTTGTTAGTTTTACCAGGTAAGTAAGACACTTACAGGGCTTAGCTCTTGGTCCAAGGTAGCCCACCGTTGGGGGTTCAGAGCAACCCCAAAGTTACCACACCAGCAGCTCAGGGCCGGTCAGGTGCAGAGTTCAAAGGGGTGCCCAAAACACATAGGCTAGAATGGAGAGAAGGGGGTGCCCCGGTTCCGGTCTGCTTGCAGGTAAGTACCCGCGTCTTTGGAGGGCAGACCAGGGGGGTTTTGTAGGGCACCGGGGGGGACACGAGTCCACACAGAAATTTCACCCTCAGCGGCGCGGGGGCGGCCGGGTGCAGTGTAGAAACAAGCGTCGGGTTCGCAATGTTAGTCTATGAGAGATCTCGGGATCTCTTCAGCGCTGCAGGCAGGCAAGGGGGGGGTTCCTCGGGGAAACCTCCACTTGGGCAAGGGAGAGGGACTCCTGGGGGTCACTTCTCCAGTGAAAGTCCGGTCCTTCAGGTCCTGGGGGCTGCGGGTGCAGGGTCTCTCCCAGGTGTCGGGACTTTAGGTTCAAAGAGTCGCGGTCAGGGGAAGCCTCGGGATTCCCTCTGCAGGCGGCGCTGTGGGGGCTCAGGGGGGACAGGTTTTGGTACTCACAGTATCAGAGTAGTCCTGGGGTCCCTCCTGAGGTGTTGGATCGCCACCAGCCGGGTCGGGGTCGCCAGGTGCAGTGTTGCAAGTCTCACGCTTCTTGCGGGGAGCTTGCAGGGATCTTTAAAGCTGCTGGAAACAAAGTTGCAGCTTTTCTTGGAGCAGGTCCGCTGTCCTCGGGAGTTTCTTGTCTTTTTGAAGCAGGGGCAGTCCTCAGAGGATGTCGAGGTCGCTGGTCCCTTCGGAAGGCGTCGCTGGAGCAGGATCTTTGGAAGGCAGGAGACAGGCCGGTGAGTTTCTGGAGCCAAGGCAGTTGTCGTCTTCTGGTCTTCCTCTGCAGGGGTTTTTCAGCTAGGCAGTCCTTCTTCTTGTAGTTGCAGGAATCTAATTTTCTAGGGTTCAGGGTAGCCCTTAAATACTAAATTTAAGGGCGTGTTTAGGTCTGGGGGGTTAGTAGCCAATGGCTACTAGCCCTGAGGGTGGGTACACCCTCTTTGTGCCTCCTCCCAAGGGGAGGGGGTCACAATCCTAACCCTATTGGGGGAATCCTCCATCTGCAAGATGGAGGATTTCTAAAAGTTAGGGTCACTTCAGCTCAGGACACCTTAGGGGCTGTCCTGACTGGCCAGTGACTCCTCCTTGTTTTTCTCATTATTTTCTCCGGCCTTGCCGCCAAAAGTGGGGCCTGGCCGGAGGGGGCGGGCAACTCCACTAGCTGGAGTGGCCTGCTGGGTTGGCACAAAGGAGGTGAGCCTTTGAGGCTCACCGCCAGGTGTGACAACTCCTGCCTGGGGGAGGTGTTAGCATCTCCACCCAGTGCAGGCTTTGTTACTGGCCTCAGAGTGACAAAGGCACTCTCCCCATGGGGCCAGCAACATGTCTCGGTTTGTGGCAGGCTGCTAAAACTAGTCCGCCTACACAGATAGTCGGTTAAGTTTCAGGGGGCACCTCTAAGGTGCCCTCTGTGGTGTATTTTACAATAAACTGTACACTGGCATCAGTGTGCATTTATTGTGCTGAGAAGTTTGATACCAAACTTCCCAGTTTTCAGTGTAGCCATTATGGTGCTGTGGAGTTCGTGTTTGACAGACTCCCAGACCATATACTCTTATGGCTACCCTGCACTTACAATGTCTAAGGTTTTGTTTAGACACTGTAGGGGTACCAGGCTCATGCACTGGTACCCTCACCTATGGTATAGTGCACCCTGCCTTAGGGCTGTAAGGCCTGCTAGAGGGGTGTCTTACCTATACTGCATAGGCAGTGAGAGGCTGGCATGGCACCCTGAGGGGAGTGCCATGTCGACTTACTCGTTTTGTCCTCACTAGCACACACAAGCTGGCAAGCAGTGTGTCTGTGCTGAGTGAGAGGTCTCCAGGGTGGCATAAGACATGCTGCAGCCCTTAGAGACCTTCCTTGGCATCAGGGCCCTTGGTACCAGAAGTACCAGTTACAAGGGACTTATCTGGATGCCAGGGTCTGCCAATTGTGGATACAAAAGTACAGGTTAGGGAAAGAACACTGGTGCTGGGGCCTGGTTAGCAGGCCTCAGCACACTTTCAATTGTAAACATAGCATCAGCAAAGGCAAAAAGTCAGGGGGCAACCATGCCAAGGAGGCATTTCCTTACAGAAGGGTATATTTTTCTAACATTTATGTTTAATGTTTTGTTATCTAGGTAATGAAGGGCTTGATTACAGCTTGGCTAACTGGGAGAAGCCATATTTCATTTTGGGTCATTATGCCTAGCGTTATTATTTATTTTGTTGTGATCGTTACATACTTCAGCATATTGAAGTATATTATCTTTTCTCTATCTTTTCTTTACTCTACTCTGAAACAATCCACCCTGTGCCACTGCACACTACACCACTTTTCTCCACTCTGTGCTACTCTACGCCACTGCAACCTATGCTGTACCCCTCCACTCTACACCACTCTACTCTGCAGCACTCTACACTATGCCACTGCAATGTATGCTATTCTACTCTAACCATTGTACACTACACCCCTGCACTCTGCCAGTGCATTCTTCACCACTTTACTCAAAACCAGTGCACTCTATGCCACTGCACTCTATGCCAATCTACTCTGCACCACAGCACTCTATTCCACTGCTTTGAATGCCACTGTACTCTGCACCACAGCACTCTATGCCACTGCACTCTATGCCACTCTACAATACACCACTGTACTCTGCGACTCTCTAATCTGCAGCATTGCACTCTGCCACTGAACTCCATGCCACTCTACTCTGCACCACTGCACTCAATGCCACTGTACTCTGTCCCACTGCACTCTTCTTTTTTTGCACAACTGCACTCTAATTTACTCTACACCACTCCAATGTAGGGCACTGTATTCTACTTTGAAATCATCTCCTCTATGCCACTGCAATCTGCACAACTCCACTCTATGCCAGTTCAATCTACCCTGCACCACTCCAATGTACTGTGTGCTACTCCAATCTGCTCTGCACCTCTCTATGCTACTGCATCACTATGCTCCACTCTGCAACAATCTACTCTTCACCACTATACTGTACTCTGCAGCAGTCTACTCTATGCCACGGCACTCTATGCAACTCTATTCTACTCTGCACCACTGTACTCTACGCCACTCTACTCTGCATCACTCTACGTCACTGCACTCTACACCAGTGCATTCTTTGCCACTCTACACTACACCACTGCCCTTTATGACACTCTACTCTGCAACACTGCACTCTGCCACTGAACTATACTCCTCTGTACTCTGCACCGCTCAACTATATGCCACTCTACTGCACTCTACACCAATGCACTATATGCCACTACACTCTATGCCACTATACTCTGCATCTCTGCACTCCACCACTCCACTCTACACCAGTCGACTCTACCTTGCACCACTCCACGATGCACCGCACCACTCTATGACACAGCACTCTGAACCACTGCAGTCTATGATGTGCCACTCCACTCTACCATGCACTACATCATTCTATGACACAGCACTCTCCCCTACTGCACTCGGCGCCACTGCAAATGATGTGCCACTCCACTCTGCTCCCCTCTACTCTCACCACTCTACACCACTGCACTGTACGCTAAACCAGTGCAGTCTTCGCCAATGCACTCTACACCACTTTACTCAAAATCAATGCACTCTATACCACCACACTCTACGTCAATCTACTTTGCAGCACTGTACTCTATGCCACTTCACTCTAGACAACCCAACTCCACTCTGACACTTCACTCTGACACTTCACTCTGACATTACACTCCATGATACTAGACTCAGACACTCTATTCCATTAAACTCTAACACTTTCTCCACTCTGTAACTCCCTACACAACTCCCTATATGCCACTTCATTCCACTTTACTACACTCTATACCATTCCACGCCACTCTATGCCACTTCAATCTATGATACTCTACTCTACGCCACTGCACAACCCTGTATCCCACTTTACTATACAACAATGTACTATGCTCATCAATACTCTACCCAACTTTCTCTATGCCACTTCATGTTACTTTACTTCACTCTGTACCATTTCACTCTTCTTTATGCCTTTCCACTCTACGACACTCTGCCACTCCACTCTACGACACCCTATTACACTGTGACACTACTCCACTCTACTACTACTTTATGGCATTGGTGCTTGATTAGAGATTCAGATCTCCGTTGATTGCATTCTCACTCATATGAGACGTGAGTCAGATTTATCTTTGCCATTTTGGTTACAAGCACTCTGTAACCCTTTTAACTCAAGCTTAATGAAGGCTTAGGATGATCCTGATACTTGTCTAGGGGATCGAAATATAAAGTATCTTGACTTGACTTGAATTTGGGATATTGTACATAAGTTGGCATAAGCATAGGTACTATGAGATAATGACTTCTTGATTCAATATTTGAGTCATTCATGTAAAAGTCGGTGTATAAAAGCTTGTAAATCATTATTGTGGATGCTAACCTTGAAGGAAAGTACCCTCTTTCTAGCTTGGTTACCCCCACATTTGGCCTGTTTGCCGGTGTGTTTGAGTGTGTCTACTGGGATCCTGCTAATCAAATTCCCCAGTAGTTATGCTCTCTCCCTTAAAATATGGTTGTTGCATACTGGTAACCCAGTATTTCACCCAAAATTGGCATACTGGTGCCCCCTTATAAGTCCCTAGTATATGGTACTTAGGTACCCAGGGCATTGGGGTTCCAGGGGATCCCTGTGGGCTGCAGCATTTCTTTTGCCACCCATAGGGAGCCCATGCAAAGGCTTCTGCAGGACTGCCATTGCAGCCTGCGTAAAAAGGTGCAAGCACCCTTTCACTGCCAGTTACACTGCACCAGGTCACGTATAAGTTACCCCTATAGCAGGCCCTCCAGCCCTGAGGGCAGGGTGCAGAGTACCTGTATGTGAGGGCACCCCTGCACTAGCAGAGGTGCCCCCACGACCTTCAGGACCATTTTCCCAGACTTTGTGAGTGTGGGGATGCCATTTTACATGTGTACTGGAAATAGGTCACTACCTATGTCCAGCTACATAATGGTAACTCCGAAACATAGGTATGTTTGGTATCAAACATGTTGGAATCATACCCCAAGGCTTTTGCAAGCATTGGTTGTATGATTTCATCCACTCTGGGCGTTCCTTAGAGGACCCCCAGTATTGCCATTCCAGCCTTCTGAGGTTTTCCAGGCAGCCCCAGCTGTTGCCACCTCTCAGACAGGTTTCTGCCCTCCTGTTGCTTGAGAAGCTCAAGCCCAGGAAGGCAGAACAAAGAATTTCCTGTGGGAGAGGGGTGTTACACCCTCTCCCTTTGGAAATAGGTGTTACAGGCTTTGGAGGGGTAGCTTCTTTCCCCATGCGACTGGAAATGCTTTGAAGGGCACATTTGGTGTCCTCCTTGCATAATCCAGTCTACACTGGTCCAGGTACCCCCAGTCCCTGCTCTGGCACGAAACTGGACAAAGGAAAGGGGAGTGACCACTCCCCTGTCCATCACCACCCCAGGTGTGGCACTCAGAGCTCCTCCAGAGGGTCCCTGGGTTTTTCCATCTTGGATTCCAAGCTGGCAGCAAACTCTGGAAGCATCTGAGTGGCCAATGCCAGCAGCCGTCCCCTGATAGGTGCTTACCTGTATACCTGACCAATCCCTCTTTCAGGGCTATTTAGGATCTCTCCTTTGGGAGGTTCTTCAGATTCGGATTGCAAGACTCCAGCTGCAATCCTCTGCATCCTTTACTTCACCTTCTCACCAAAGAAACTGCATCTAGGCCCTCCAGGAACTCCACACACTGCAACATAGAAGCAAAGACAACTTCTGCAACATTGTATCTTCAGCTCTTGCCAGCAAATGTAACTGTTTCCCAGTTGTGCATCCTCAGAGGACAGCCTGTCTTCAGCCTGCACTAGAAGAATGAAGGAATCTTCCTTGGAGTGAAGGAGTCACTCCCCTGCTTCAGCAGGCACCTCTCTGCAACGATGACCATCTGCGTGGTTCCCCTCTCCTGACGAGTTACATGGATTCTGCATCACAGGTGGTGGACTGAAGTGGTCCCGATGGTCCTGACATCCTACTGTCCAGCTTTGGTGGAGGTAAGAGCTTGCCTTTCCACGCAAGACAGTACCCCTGTGCACCACATGTTTTTCAGTTGCCAAGGCTTGTGGACATCCTTCTACTAAATTATTTGTGCATAATGTAGCTCCGGCCCCCAGCACTCCTTCATGCGAAGCACAGCCTTCTGAGTGGTTCTCTGGCGGCGTGGGATCCTTTGTTTTTGTTCTGCGTGGGCCTCCTTTTGCAACTCCTTTGTCCCCGTGCTGGGGGACTCCTGTGTGCGCTGCCTGGTCCTCTGTGGGCTCTCCGAGTTGCTGAGAGCCCCCTCTGACTCCCCCTCCTGGGTAGAGTCCACCAGGTCCCTCCTGGTCCCGGGCAGTGCCACTTTCCGCTAACCGTGAGTTTTGCGTGTGCCAAGGCTTGTTGGTGGAATCCAGCGATGCAAACCAGACTGCAATCATCCATCCGGTGTGGGATATCATCTGCACCAACCAGGAACCCACATCCATCTTCTTGGGTGCAGTACTGACTGTTGTTCTTCACCAGTGGTTCTTCTTTTGCACCTTGATTCGGGTTTGCGGTGGCTCCTGTCCCCCCTGGACTCTTCTGTGCTTCTTGGACTTAGTCCCATTCTTCAACAGGTCTTTAGGTCCAGGAATCCACCCTTTGTGTCTTGAAGTCTCTTCTGGTTCTTGCATTATGTTCTTTCTCGTGTTCTTGTGTGTTCTAGGAAAGTTACTGTGATTTACTCCTGCTTTCCTGGGCTCTGGGTGGGTTCTATTTACTTACCTTTGGTGTTTTCTAATACTCCCGGCGCCCCTCTACACACCACACTTGCCTAAGAGGGATAGACATTTGCATTCCACTTTCTTAATATATGGTTTGTGTTCCCCCAGGCCCATTTCTAACCATTGTGATTTTCACTAATTGCACTGTTTTCTAACTGTTTTATTGCTATTGCTGCATACTAGTGTATATAATTGGTGTATTACTTACCTCCTAAGGGAGTATCGTCTCTATAGTATTTTTGGCATTTGTGTCACTAAAATAAAGTACCTTTATTTTTGTAACACTGAGTATTTGCTTTTATGTTTGTGAGTATTGTGTGACGACAGTGGTATTGCATGAGCTTTACATGTCTCCTAGATAAGCCTTGGATGCTCAGCTACAGCTACCCCTAGGGAGCCTGGCTTATAGGCACTGCCTAAATTTCACTAACAAGGGATAACTTTACAAGGTATAAGGTGTAAGTACCATAGTTACCCACTACAAACCAGGCCAGCCTCCTACGAACCACTGTACTATATAGGTGACTTTTTACATTTTTCTTGTAATTGGTGACATTGGGTCTTCCAGATAACTTGTGAAATGCCCGCATAGCAGTCTTTCTCGATTTCCCCTGTTGATGTTTTCCCACTACATTTGATCTTTTATATTTTGATTGAATAAATGTATGAAATATTCCATTTGCATACTGCTTAAATATCATTGTTTATGGGAGTGGTGTTGCATTTTATTCAAGTGACCCCTGTTCCTTTAAAGGTAGTTTACTGCTCCATTCTAGGACACTCTACTTACTCCATGACACTACGCCACAGCAGTCGATGACACATCATTCTCCTTTATGACATTAACTTTGAGCCATGCTGAATAGTAGTCCTACTAGTGTACAGCATGGCAAAACACATTGGCAAAGGCAATAGAACTTGCATAGGCGAGACCTATTGGCTTTGCCAATGCTTGTTTATAAGGTATGAACTTCAAGGTGACTTGCAATATCCTTACATCCGCACGGGGTATTTTACCCCATATAATACATGGTCACAGCACCAACATTCCCACAAACCACTTAAAACCTTAGTGTATAGCTTCTGTCATTCCAAGCTATTAAGGTATAACAGAAGAAAGAAAAGAAACATTCTATTTGTTGCTTTAAACAGCTGCATTAATTCTGCTCTGTGACCTGATCTGCCTTCCACCTTGGCTGCTAGCTCTGGCAGAAGGCATTGTAATGTCAGAACTCGACTGTAATAACCCTATCATAGTCATTTTCTGATGTATTTTCTTTATAATCAGTGAATGTCTTTTCGTTATATCAGTGAGTTGGTGCATCACAAACAGCCGATTATAAGGAAATTAGTGACTGCAGTTTATACAGAGATTAGAGAATCCATGTTTATATAGCCTGTGACTCCAAGAGCGTCTTCAGTTGAAATGCTCCTAGTTACGACTGATGTGGAGCTGAGCTGCCCAAGATCACACACAGGAGTAGAAGTGTTATTAGAACTACGGTTTCCTAGCACAGTTTACAACTGTTGTACCTAATCGCTTTTGATCTCTCCAGTGCGGTTCCAATTGGCATGAGGCGAAGGGCATGATGGGTGTGGGGCGCAAAGGGTATGTTCTTCCTTTTTACCCTCCTACCTTGATTTGCTTGGTGCATGAAGATGCAAGGTTAATCAACATGTTATTTTCACATTTGAGCTAATTACTTTGTGAATGTAAATAACAATAAAAGATACTTTCAGACTGTGACAGCATGCCTTCCTTTCTCCTTATTTCATGTCCAAACTATATGATTGTGTACATTTATCGAAGCCTGCAGTTCGCAAACAAAAAGCAATTTGTATATGGTTGATTGAAAGTCCCCAAGGCTGTCCCTGTCCCCCCCAGAAATGTATTGTCTCCTACACCCCTGCACAGGGGACCCGGCTAAACCAAGCAGGGGACCAGGCACCCCCAGGGAGAAGGGGAGGACCGGAGAGAGCAACCAAACACGACGGGAAAACAGTGCGTGCTCCCCTCATTAGACACTTGAACCCCAGTAGCACAGTCCGTGGGTTCCAGACCCTAAGCACCTATAAAACAATGAACGATGTCTGCAGACATAATGAGCCCATAAAAATCGAAATGAAGTTTTACTGCGCCTTCAGGGACATCGGGGTGGGGTTCACAGCATCACTAAAGCTCAGATGCTCTGAAGACACTGACAGATGCCCAGACAGATGCTCTGAACAGAGGAGGACAGGTGAGCAGTGGTCCTGCAAGAGAAACTTGAGAACTGCTAAAGTCCTCATCTAAATTGCATTTTAAGATCCACAGAAGTGAAGCTGTGGCACACTTGGGATGTGCGAGGCCCACACCTTAGAAATCATCTCAGGTGGTCTTCATTGAGATGAAACTCGAAGGGCAGTTTCTCCAACCGAGCTGGTCACACATTCTTCATCCTCGCTCGTCTGACCCTCTTGTCTAATGCAGAAGCGACAATGCCAGGCTCTCCTGCCCAGCTCAAGCTTTCGTTTATGAAGCCACGCAAGGCCACCTTGCGTGTCGTAAATCTGGAGTAAAGCAGCTGAGACAAACAGCTGCACTGCCCTACTCTGCCTGGGAAGGCATTCCATGGACATTGCGTGGAAGTTCCCGCACATCTCCCATGGCCTTTCCAGACTTACCAGAACTGGTAGCCCCGGGAACGCACCAGAAAGATGCACCTTCCTAGGTGATGCGTAACAAGAGAAATACTTGTATTTCTCCTCATTATTTCCTCGTTCTAGGTATTCTGCAGCACACACAGAAACTGGAGGACTGTTTTTGTTCAGGAAGGAGTCCCTGCGCTGGCACTAGGCTGCCAAAAGGGCGGCAGCATGGAGGAAAAGGCTGGAATGTACCATATTGCCCTAAATGCGGCACATACCTGCCCTTTCCCCGGCAGCAAGTGCAATGCAAGAAGGAGACTTGAAAGGGGCAGAAATGTGTGGCCAAGCAGCACAGCACGCACCTCGCTGCGCTGCAGTGCGTGACCAGGAAAGAGCAGGAAAGGATTCACCAAATTCCGCCCACCCAGCATTCCCCCCTTCTCCCAATAAAAGAGGTACCCTACCCGTGTGACTGGGCCTATCACGGGATCAAACCAGGGACCATGAAAAGTAGCCATTGACTTCATATTTTCAGTTTTCACCTGGTCCTGGCGTGATAGCCCCGTTACCAGAAACATAACAAAAACAAAATGCTGTAATCACACCCAGGGACATCTGTTTGCCGAAACCATAAGGTAAGAGTCTTACCTGCTCCGAAACTCCTTCTCCGTACCGCAACAAGGTCACAAAATGTTCACAGTTGTTTCCCAGTAGATCATAGGACACCTCCTGGCCAATGAGGAACTCCGCTCTCTCGATGATCTCATCCGACGGAAGTGGGGTGTACGTGTCATCATACTTATTGTTTATTTTGTATGTGTCACTTCCAACCACATCTTTCAATGGCTGCATCTTCACCAGGGCTTTCCGGCTGAACACGGATTTGGCACTCGCAAGCGTGGCAGCTGGGCCCTCATCTGTTCAAGACACACACAAGAAGTTTCACATACATTGCTTTAATTCTACCACCCATGAAACACACAAAAAAAGTTGTGGAAAGTCTCTATGCACTAATCATTCCTGACTTATGGTAGTAGTGTCAGTACTTTAAGACACCCTTGCCCCCAATCCCAAGCCTTAACTGTAGAAATTAGAAGTGACTATACATAAAATGTAAATTTACCATATTAGTGTTAATCTTCATTTTTATTCCAAATACGCAGCAAGGCTCTCTCACAGATGGAATATAGAGTCAGATAACTAAGCCAGCAAAGGCTCCAGTCCAATTGTTGATTTTTAAAACAATAACCGGTGATGGGAGAGGCCGGCACGAAAGTGAGGGACCTGGATTTCAGAAAGACCTCCAAAGAGATCATTGAAGTGGTTACATCAGTTTTCCCTCAAGGAATCTTTAGGAAGAGTCACCATGTAATCTAAATTGACTATTGCACCAAGAAGCTGAGATTGGTAACTCTCTCATGAGTACAAAGTTAATTTTGCCCAGTGCTCCACCATGGCCCATGCCAATCCAATTGTTGTAGGGTGTAGGCAGGTCTTTGAGTAACATTTGTAGGGCATAGTATGTCCCCATCACAGTGCTAAATGGTTTACATTTTCTTAGTGGGCATTTCTGTGAATGCAGCATTAAGTCCACACGTTACATGGGCACCATCGCAAGAAAACGTAGTGTTTGTACAAACGATCATTTCCTTGTCAGATGAAGTCGTAGCTCCCCAAAGCAGACTTTAGATCTATGGTCAAAGCCCAAGTGAGATCCCAGCTATACAATGACGAACCCCTCCCAACAGCATCCCTATGACACCATGCTGCAGCTCCTCCACACTGCTGAACATCTAAAAAGGATGAACAAATACACATCTCTACTATGATGATGTTCCACAGTGGAGTGCACCAGGCTTGCATTCATTGAAGTCTTGTTGTGTCGCCTAGAAAGCAATGACAGGCAGCCCCACACCCCATCCTACTGAAAGGCTGGACATCTCTGGGGTGGAACTTAACACAAAGACAACAGACACCCCCAGACAGGATATCTAAAAAATGGGAGGTGAACCTTCTTCAGCTCTGCACACAGTGGGTGAGATCCCTTGCAACACAAAGCTTGATGGACAATCATGAACAGGCATCAGTTCAAGGAACACTCCAACACTGTCACTGGCAAATTCAAGCATGATTTATTTTATTCAAAACATTAAACTGATGTTTCCCATAAACGTTGAGCTAACAAATGTCAAGGTTAGGTAAACATTACAAAACATGTGTACACCGTGGAATTACATTAGAGAGATAGCGATGGAAAGCCTACACCCTGTGAGATGCAACATGTACAACCTCGCTAACCTTCACACTGATCAGAAAGGGGGCAGGACAGCAGCTGGTGAGCACACCAAGAGGAGGGCGAGGAAGAAAAGGGAGGTCCTGAATCATGTCTAAATATATAAACCCCAATGGAAGATAGTACTTAGGGAAGTAAGTTGGGGATCCCTTTCTCCCTAGATCCATTGTACAATGGCGTCAAAAGGAATGATCATTTATTAAGTAATGTTTTGAAGCTTTAACATCAGAAGTCCATTACATTAAGGCGGTCATTCTGACCGCGGCGGGCGGCGGTCGCCGCCCGCCATGCGGTCACCGCCAAATGGCCGCTCCGCGGTCAGGAGACCGCGGATGCCATTCTGGCTTTCCGGCTGGGCCAGCGGGCGACCGCCAAAAGGGCGCCCGCCGGCCCAGCAGGAAAGGCCCTGCAACGAGGAATCCGGCTCCGAATGGAGCCGGCGGAGTTGCAGGGGTGCGACGGGTGCAGTTGCACCCGTCGCGATTTTCACTGTCTGCAAAGCAAACAGTGAAAATCTTCATGGGGCCCTGTTAGGGGGCCCCAGCACTGCCCATGCCAGTGGCATGGGCAGTGCAGGGGCCCCCAGGGGCCCCACGACACCCGTTCCCGCCATCCTGTTCCTGGCGGTAAGAACCGCCAGAAACAGGGTGGCGGGAAGGGGGTCGGAATCCGCAGCGCCGCCATGGAGGATTCCCTGGGCCAGGGGAAAACCGGCGGGAAACCGCCGGTTCCCCTTTTCTGACCGCGGCTTTGCCGCCGCGGTCAGAATGGCCCTGGAAGCACCGCCAGCCTGTTGGCGGTGCTTCCGTGGTCCCCGGCCCTGGCGGTCATGGACCGCCAGGGTCGGAATGACCCCCTAAGTCTTTTAATGGGCTATTTTAAATGCCAAAATGTCCACAGTAGCATTAATTAGGCAACCAATATAAACATCAGCCTGTCTTTGACATGTTATTGATTTTGAGTCAACAGATTGAGCTGTGCTTTGGTGAAAGCTAGCACTTACGGAATATACCCGCAACTCTGTTTACCCTTTCGATCACCTTGCTCCCAGATATTTGGATGAGAGTGCTTATGGGCTCTGACAGATGCTTAACTTTACACAGAGGCAAAGTCCTGGTATTCACCAGGGATAGTAGAAGGTCTGATTTCATTGGACATTGAGCAATGTTCCAATGGAGAGGGTTAAGTGATGCAGCAACCTTTGAGAGACCCTCACTTCAACTAGCTCAGTTGAACCTCACTCATTCACCAGCAGCATTAGACAAGGTATTGCTGATGGGGTGGTCTTAGAAAGGAGTAGAGTGCATTTTGACTACTTGTTAACGTTGTATGAGGCGAAAGAGACCCAAACTCTTCTCTTTACCATTGAGTTTATTCTTAATTGCAAATTTAACTCCTTAAATAAAATTGAGCGAAGGATATTAAAAATGTTTGAGATATTAAGGCAGAACTTTTCTGACCAAGCTTGATGCCCAGAGGTAGGTATAGCTAACATCAGTTTTTAACATTATCCATGGGCTTGTTCTTTGGAGTTATAGTATTAATCATTGCTAAGAGAATATCAGCCACATTTAAGAGCCTGTAGTGCCATTCTAATGCCACATTAGCGTCATTTTTTACGGTAATGTGGCGCCAGAAGATAAAAAATGCAGCACCATATGTACAAAGTGGTACCTGCATGCATTACACCACTTTGTAACCCTTTGCGCTACATTATGCATGCGCCAGGCATAATATATGCAAAGGGAGCGTTCCCCCATTAGTGGGGCCGAAAAACAGATTTCCTTGCGCCATTTTCTTCGGCACTTTTAACGCCTACTCAGAGCAGGCGTTAAAAAGGCGCTTCCATTGAACACAGTGGGCTCATATGTACTCTGCAGGTGTGGCCCCAAAATGCTGCTGCTACTCCTGCCGAGTACATCAATAGCGTAAAAAAATTATGCTATTGCCCCCTACCTGCTCCGTGGTGCGCCTTATTTTAAATACGGGACACACATGGTGGCGGTACGGGCCGCTAAATGGCGCAAGAAAAGTGGTGCAGCGCTGTGTGTGTGCAGCGCTGTGTGTGTGCAGCGCTGTGTGTGTGCAGCGCCACTTTTCTTAAATATGCCCCTTGGTTTGCAAATAACTAGCAAACGTCTCAGCAAAGCACTCCAGGCTTGGTAGTAGCTCTATTCCAGTTCTAGTCAACTTAAAAAGTACAATTCTGGAATACAGATTATAAAATGAAAGAATGCCCCCCCCCCCCTTATCAAGGCGGCGGCTTGCAGTGGAATGATCCACTGTATCATAGACAGCGCAGAAATCTAAAAGGATGAGGTGGATGGGTAGCCTTGCTAACAGCTCCAGTCTAAGATCATCAAAAATAAAGAGAAGATGTTTCATTCCCCAGCATGGAGGGAAACACTACTTGTGTGTGGTGAAGCCACCTGGATGACTTTAAATGGCTTGAAACTAGCAAGCGAGCCGTCCAATTCTCACCTAATTTGTAGATGGCTGGCACCAGACAGAAGAATCTGTATTTTACTCCAAAGTTGGAATCTAATGGAAGCATCTTTAAGAACGGTTTATGATACCTTCCTTCCAGCTCAGGGGCACTGCATCTGAGGTGGATGAGGCATTTCATAGTCCTGTTGTTGTGGCTGGAATGGCTGGGACAGAGCGAGACCCTGATCTGAAGGACACCAACAGGACCTGCACTTAATTGTCTTCAAATGGAGGAAAAGTTTCCAATCAGACTTCATTGTTAGATTCAGTCAATGCAAACAGATCACCTGGAGGTCCTGCAGCTCTGCCTTGATAGATACTTTACACGGGCAGCTTTTCACAGAGCGTTTGTGACAGCAAGTTCAACCCAGCCACCGATCCGCAGAAAACCAGATCCCTGGCACCCAGAAAAGAGTTCATGCTAAGTTCACAGACACAACAAACGGCGTTTCCATTTTATTTTATAGAAAAGAAGGGTTTTGAATGCATTGTTTGGGAATGATATTGTGAACCAGCATCAGCAGGTGCCATTTCCTCCAGGCTTATTTCAGTGCTGGCTTATGCCATAAAGCTTGAGTGAATCATCAGTAGGACACCCAAAGGATGCCTCTTCTGTCTGACTGGGGTCACAGAAGTCTCATAAGCAGATGCTCTGTAGAAGGCTGAACAGAGTTGGTGGAACTCTCCGGCCACAATGCCCTAATCCATCTCATTTGGGAGAATACAAATTCACCTAAATATGAGGGGGCATATTTCCTGAACTGGTGACACAGGGCAACACAGTAAGTTATCTTCCTGTGCTTCTCTGCACCAGATGGAAAGGCCTGGAATTCACCATATTTATCAAATCTGGTGCATTCCTGTTTCCCCCCGTGCTTGCACCATTTAGGTAGCCTAGTACCAACACAAGCACCCTCGCACCATGGTGTAAGGGTGCCTGCATGGCACGCAGGATTGTTTTTGCAGGAAGGGGCACCTTGCTCCACAAAAGCAATCCATGGAGGCGTTCTCCTCTTTCTGTCCATGCTGCAGAATGCAGCACACGTAGAAGGAGGAAACAACAAAGAGAAATAAACATATTTCTCCTCGCCGTGCCTGCCCTGGTTAGGCGTACAGTTTTGACGCATTCCCAGGTTTACAGATTTTTCTAAATAAGTGACTTGCACTGCGTCGCCTTACTCCGTATCTATGAGGTCATAAAAAGCCATGCAAAATGGCTTTGCATAGGCTCATAGATATAGTTTTACAGTCTATGCCACAAGAGCGTCAAAAAAGAGATGCCCTGGACTCACAAGGGCCTTGTAAATATGCCCCACTGTTTGCATCACCATGGAAGGAGGCACTGAAGTGGATCTTAATAACGTGGTAAGTAGAGATCACTGGAGAGAGGTGAGTAACACGTACAGAGAAGTAGAGCACACACTGTCAATAGTGTGTCCTCTACCGTGAGGGGCCCACCCCTACATCTTCAAAGATCAGTGTTGGGGCTCGAGGGACGGCTAACCTAAATATTGAGGTCTCCTTGGAGACCACTGTACTAGAATAAATGCTTAGCAAGTCATCCAATTGCATCAAGTAATCCACAAAAGACATCAAAGCAATGTGAGAGCAATAGAGGAGGAGAGTGTGAATGGCAACAGTGGGACACAGTGATAAGTGCAACAGCTTTACTTTCTTCAGAGAATTCTGAAAATCCCCTTCCTTCCTCACAGACAGATGGGATTCCTGTACTAAAGCCACCCCCTCCTCCGATCTCTTTCTTCCTGTTATAGGTTAAAAACTGGTACTCAGCAGCAATTGCCGAGGCGATATCTGGTCCTGATGCCTCCAGTAACCATGTTTCAGTGGGAAACAACCTGTCCCAACAGTGGCCAGCCATCAGTGCGCGTTGCTCATATATGTGTGATGGGGGTGACCCCCCTTTGAGCACAGATGCCTTCACGGAAGCTGCAGTGTCTGTATTTGGTCCATGTAGTCTTCACACGGATACTCTTGCCTTTGTCGTGGCCAGTTAGCGACCTTCCCTAAAAAGCTGCCACCAAGCACATCAATAATAAAAAGACCCCCACAAGTGACAATGCTTACCCCAAGATGGTTGACGGATAAATATTGAAGAAAGACTATCTCAGTGCGCCCCCCAACCAGGTTTCCCACTCCCTCCAATCGATTGGGTACAAGAAGAAGGGATATTACAAAGAAAAAAACAGCAATATTTGTGTTCCTACTAAGGTTTGAGCTTGTTAGACCCACAGAGCGTGGTCAATGTTTGAGCAGCCAAATGTTTCTGCAGTTGTCCTCTCTGCTTAAGAAGATATTGATAGGAAACGGTAGAAAGTGGCCACTACAGCCAAGCATCAGTAATGATCACAGCTGCCTGCATCACTGCAGGAACTCAGGGCCACATCACCTCCTTGTAACAAGAGTGTGATGCTCATCTGGTATGTAAAAAGAAAACTACCCTATTGCAAACTATTTCACAGATGTTTGAATGTGTTTTCCAGCAAACAAGGTGGTGCTGAATTTCCTGAAAACACTAGAACTGAAATGTTTCAGTTGGAGGTTTCCAGAATGTCCTTACTTTCTGTATAACATGCAGAGACTGCCACTGCCATGGAGCTTTAAGGGTTCAGTGAGCTAATGTGTGTAATGGCTTCACCCCAAGGTAGGACCTTGGTTTGGCCCCACTGTTGGATCTGTATATGATCCTTATGATAATACATTTGAATGAGCCTTTTATACTTCTGAATGTGCTGGAACAAGTACTAAAGTGTTGGGCAAGAATGAAATGTGGGCCATTTGTCGTTAGTGGATGTGTGGTCCACAGATAGTTTTATTATGAAATGCATCCTCTACAAAGGGGCTCATCAGGTCGTCCCCAAGCAAACCTCACTTTGCATGTTAATCAAACTGCTGCAGGAAGAAGGAATGTATGCAATGACAACATAATCAATGAAGTGGAACCAACCTCAACATACTTCAAAGAAGTTCATTAATCCAGAAAACATCGCAAATGTTAAGGTGTATGAAATATTTCTTACCTACTGGTGCTACATTGATGACGTAACCATCTCCGAGATAGAGCGCCCAATGCTGATACGCAGGACGAAATATCTCAATCAAGTCCCCCGGTTGAGGATTTCCAGGGAACTCCAAGCTGAAGCTGTCAGTAGAAGCCATCTGCAATTAGAGATGAGGAAGTTACACATTTTGTATGGGATTAGACAAAACAGAAAACGCAGGAAGGCTTGGCAACCCTTACCCAAAGCATACAAGCTGACTATCACTTACATCCTTGCGATGTTTACTCAGCCGTCGACTGAACTGTCCAGTCTCCCCCGGGTAAGAATATTCAACATCTCAGGCGTTCACTGACTAAGATGGACATCTGATATGCCAGTGTTAATCTTTAAAAACATTGATTTAGGAGGAAGCAAGGACACATCACCATCAACTAGTCAGACATATCAGTGTCTTAACTGAATACCATTAAAAGGACCACACCACTTAATGCTCTTATGCTGCACTGCCGGAACAAGTTTTATGGTGGCCTTCTCGCAACCACCAAACAACCCCAAGGTGTCCATCACACATAGGCATGCACCATGCACACAGTACAGATCAGAAATCATACAGCCATGTCTTATCTGCAAAGGCAATCAGTTAAGAAGAACCCTTTATTTGGAATATCTAAAAAGCTTTACATATTCACAAATGTAAAGACTGATGGAAGACCCAAAGATATGAAAGTGTCATCATGCTCCCCTGATCCTTCTGAACTTTATCAAAACTAGTCAGGTTGTTGATGAACTCTTGCTGTTTTGGGTAATAGAATATGGGCCACATTCCCAGAGGATCAACCTACAAATATATGCTCAGTGTTCCTTGCTTTTGATTACTACCCGCACCAGGGGTGTCTTCAGATATCCATCTGTTCACAGACAGAGACAGCCAACCAGGTGACTGGATCCCAGTGTATTTCTGTGTTACCAATCACCTTTGAGACACAGGGATGCAGAATCTTTCAAACACCTGGACATTTATTTAATTGGCAGCATTAACAAAGCTCTGACTATTTAGTGGTTTCCTACTGATAACATCAAGTGACATGCAGGAAAGGGCAAAACAAAAAATGGACAAACTTGCATAAAAACAGAAGACAACATTTTGAACATCAAAGAAGTACTAGATTGGCAGGTTTTACAGTAAGACGTTGTGGCATCAGAACCGACAAGTTTCCAGTGCCCTGAAGATAGGCCAGAATAATGTGAAATCTGTTTGTGTCTTGTTGAACTGTAAATGACCACAAGTCTCTGGTGAACATGACACCTTGAAAGATGATGCTACAAATTGAGATGACAAACTAATTTATGGTGCATTCATCTGGAAGCAGTGGGTGATCACTCGGGCGACCACGACCACACTCATCTACCCACTTATCAAATCATGATTCACTCCTGCTCTCCCACTCACCCTTCCACACAAAATCTGACCAATAAATGTAGATGCACTTTTTTCCCCAAAGAAAAATGACCTTGCTAGCCTTACAAATACCTTTGTCTTTGCTCGTGAGCTACTGTGTGCAGGACACACACCACTGCCTATGTACACGGTTACTTTAGTGAGTTCTCTGAGTCCTCCCTCTGTCAAAATGTGGATGCTATGTGTGCAACAACTGGACAAACTCATTTAACTCACACAAGATCACCTCCATCCTAGGTGGTCACTGAGCACCTGTTTCTTCAGATACGCTTGTGGTATATCCTTCATTTTCTTTCTATTTTAAGTATGTTTTTAGATCAGCTTTTTGGCATCAAGATCCCATTTGATAAATAAATGCTTTAAAAAAAACAATAATCTACTAAAATATCATTATTTTAGTCTTGTTGGTGTTCAGCTTTAGACATTTCATCTTCATCCATTGGGTGATTTCAGTCATGCAGGCATTAAACTTGATCCGGGTACTCGGCATCTTGTCTGTGAGGGAGAGCATGAGTTGTGTATCATTGCATAGGAGAGGACATTGATTTAGTGAGAGCAGATGATGTTGTCTAGATGGATCATGTATGCGTTGAAGACGGTCAGGCTCAGGGAGGCTCCTTTCAGACCTTCCCAAATGAGATCGCAGGCTTTCGAGGTGTCTGGTGCCAGGTTGATTGACTGGATCCCTCCGGAGAGGAAGGAGGAGATCCATTGTGTAGGTGTACATGAATTATGCACAGGATCATATGTTATGTCACTCACTTTGGATATTTTGCATTGACATTGATTAGAATGGGACACATTACATCTATCTGTTGCAGAGTCGCCCTGCTGGGTTCTTGAACAGCTGCTCTCTGTAGAAGGTGGTTTCAGAGAAACCTTTATTGTTTTTGTTAAATTCATAAATCTAAACTTTTCAAAACGCTTTAGGAGATTATCACATTTCTAACCCCATCTGCCTGGAATCAACTTCTGTGCCATCTGCTCTGCTGTTTAAGTTTAAAAAACTTTTGAAGACTTGGTTGTAGCTGTTGTGGTGTTTCTCTACTGGCCTAGCACTGATATATACCCTTAGTCTGATTTGATGCTCTATAGGAATGTAGGTTTTAAAAGTCATGTGTTGACCCGTGTTGAGTTTGCTGTCAATGACAATCCCCAGGTTCTTGCTGTGGCCATGGATGGTGGGGTTAGTAGCAACATCCACGGACTCCCCATACAAAAATGAGGACAATTCAAACTCCTCACCCAAACTTTCAAGGCAGTTCATAACACTGGCCCGGCATTCCTCAACAATCACTTCTGCTTTCACAAAACTTGTCAACAGCTGCATCCAAACCATCGCGAAAACCAGATCCAGAGGTTGAGCCTTCTACATCGCACCGAAAGCAGGGAACGACCTGCCGCTGCTCGTGAGAGCCTTCTCCACACTTCTTCAATTCTTCAAGAAGCTGAATACCTAGCTTTTCGAGTGCTCCCCGTAGGCGCTAGGTGTACCTAGACGTACACAAGCTCAGTGTTAGGATACCGTTCCAGGTGATAGTGCGCTCTAGAAATCTACATCACATGACATCACATGACATCACATGACATCACATCACGTAAGAGTACATAACCTTACATCACATACCATCACATCAAATAACATCACATAACATCACATAACATCACATCACCTAAGAGTACATAACCTTACATCACATACCATCACATAAAATAACATCACATAACATCACATCACATCACATGACATCAAATAACATCACATCACCTAAGAGTACATAACCTTACATCACATACCATCACATAAAATAACATCACATAACATCACATCACATGAGTACATAACATAACATCAATTAACATCCAACAATATCACACAACCTAACATAATCTCACATCACGTCACACAACATAAAATCACATAAAAATTACATCACGCAACATCACATAACATTACATCACACAACCTCACACATCACATCACATAAGATAACATTACACACCATCACACAACAGAACAAAAGATAACACAACATAACAATATAACACAACGCAACATCACACAACATAAGATAAGATAGGATAACATAACACGACATAACGTAACATAATGTAACATACGTAACATAACATACCATAGCCTAACATAGCATAACAATGTACCCTTAATGAGTAAGATGAGGTATGATCCAGTTTGGAACTAAAATGTGTCAACACAATGTACTCTAAGTGAGTAAGAAAAGTTGTCATTGGGGTTGGAACTGCCCTATATGGATGCAGTGTATAAGTAGGGCCAGATTGATTATTTTTTAATGAAAAGCAGCAAGACAAACTGATGCGTGAAAGGTAGAGGGCGGGAATAGGCCCTGTCCATCAAGACATGTTGCGTCCTGTCCTCGGCCTGCTCTGGCACACAATCTGCAGCCTAGTGACCACGCGGGCATCCTTGCGCCATGGAGCAACGGTGCCCGCTTTACAGGCAGGGTTGGTTCTGTGCAGGAAGGGACACCTTCCTGCACAGAAGCAATCCTTAGATGCATTTTCCTCACTCTATGTGTGCTGGGGAATACAGCGCACTTAGAACGAGGAAACAGCAAGGACAATAAAGGTATTTCTCCTTGTTATGCGTCTCGTGAGAACGCGGACAATACTGACACATCCCTTCTCTGCCAGTGTTGCTAACTGTGGGGATGCTGCAGAATACGCGGGTGGCTATGTGCGAACACCCACATTCCACCTACGGAGCACCCTCCCAGGGTAGCGTGTGGTAAGGCGGCGACTTGTGCTGCCTTGTGTTACTCCAGAGTTACTACGCCACACAGGGCCACTTAAGGTGGCCTTAGTGAGTTGGTAAATCTCACTCTAGGTTTTGCGTCGACCTGCGTCCCCTGATGTGGCGAAAGTGCAACGTAAAACCCTCACAAATCAGGGCCTAAGCGACTAAATGGGAACTTGATTCTGTTTGACACCGACCTGCACATTTCCAAGATGGAAATAGCGGTTCACTAATTAGCAGCTCGCAGTCTGCTTGCTGATGAGACCCCAGCAGCCAGTCGAGAGTGCCTAGACTGTGCTTTTGTGGCTAATTGAAGGGGTTGACACAAGAGAGCATCCTCCGTGGCCAGGTGAGCCACGGGCAATCGTCAGAGCGAGATCTGAGTCCCGAGTCGCTTCTCCCCCTGTGATCGAGCGCGTACACTGAAGCATCACTGATGCCACCTAGGTTGCTTTCCACTTAAGCATCTGAATGTCGTGTAACCATGGCAACAAGACTCAGCTGAGAGGGGGATGCTGCGATTCTCCACGCTGCCGGCGCTGCATTAATATTGCAGCATCTCCACTGGGCCCCAGAGGCCCAGGAGCACAGCAGGCTCTGGTATTCATTGACAGAATTCCCTGAGACCCACAGATGCCTGGTACGAGGCTGCACCTTGCACGTTCACCAATTAGACGAGTGAGTGCTGGCCTGCAGCAAAAGCAGGGCCACGCCCAGTAAAAACACCAGGCATTGTAAACCACTGCTGTGCACACACACCACCTTGACAATAGCGTCCACCCCACCATACCCGCCCCAGCACTCAGTGGCAGGTGTTTGAAGTAGCGCGCTCTGCAAAACACAAGCTGGTAGAGCATGCTCTTCCTCCCAAGGAGACTCTTGATTTAAATGATGTGGATGATGGAAGCTGGACATCCAGAGTGTGCTCTAGGAACTACTGCCGGGCGAGGCGAGGTCAGGCGGAGGTGGAAGCGAGCCTCAAGGTAGAGCCCGTCGTTGCTGCGGAGAGCTGAGGGGCTCTGGACTCTGAGCTGTCAGGGAGCTATCAGGGGCTTGGTTGTGATTCTGATCTGGACTCTGAGCTATCAGGGGCTCAGCGGTGATTCTGATCTGGACTCTGAGCTGTCAGGGGCTCAGCGGTGATTCTGATCCGGACTCTGAGCTGTCAGGGGCTCAGCGGTGATTCTGATCCGGACTCTGAGCTGTCAGGGGCTCAGCGGTGATTCTGTCAGGGGCTCAGTGGTGATTCTGATCTGGACTCTGAGCTGTCAGGGGCTCAGTGGTGATTCTAATCTGGACACTGAACTGTCAGGGGCTCAGTGGTGATTCTGATCTGGACTCTGAGCTGTCAGGGGCTCAGCGGTGATTCTGTCAGGGGCTCAGTGGTGATTCTGATCTGGACTCTGAGCTGTCAGGGGCTCAGCGGTGATTCTGATCTGGACTCTGAGCTGTCAGGGGCTCAGCGGTGATTCTGTCAGGGGCTCAGTGGTGATTCTGATCTGGACTATGAGCTGTCAGGGGCTCAGTGGTGATTCTGATCTGGACTCTGTGCTATCAGGGGCTCAGCGTTGATTCTGATCTGGACTCTGTGCTGACAGGGGCTCAGTGGTGATTCTGATCTGGACTCTGAGCTATCAGGGGCTCAGTGGTGATTCTGATCAGGACTATGAGTTGTCGGGGACTCAGTGGTGATTCTGATCTGGATTCTGAGCTATCAGGGGCTCAGTGGTGATTCTGATCTGGACTCTGAGTTGTCGGGGACTCAGTGGTGATTCTGATCTGGATTCTGAGCTATCAGGGGCTCAGTGGTGATTCTGATCTGGACTCTGAGTTGTCAGGGATTCAGTGGTGATTCTGATCTGGACTCTGAGCTATCAGGGGCTCAGTGGTGATTCTGATCAGGATTCTGAGCTATCAGGGGCTCAGTGGTGATTCTGATCCCGCCTGCTCCAGCTGTCTGCACAGGCATGGCTCTGAGGTGAGTGACAGCAAGCGCACAGGCACGGTTCTGAGGTGAGTGACAGTGAGTGCACAAGCACGGCTCTGAGGTGAGCGACAGCGAGTGCCTGGCGACAGTGATTGCACAGGCACGGCTCTGAGGTGAGTGACAGCGAGTGCACAGGCACGGTTCTGAGGTGAGTGACAGAGAGTGGACAGGCACAGATCTGAGGTGAGTGATAGTGAGGGTACAGGCAAGGCTGAGGTGAGTGACAGCGAGGCCACAGGCACGGCTTTGAGGTGAGTGACATCAAACGCACAGGCACGGCTCTGAGGTGAGTGACAACGACGGCACAAAAACAGCTCTGAGGTGAGTGACAGTGAGTGCATAGGCACGGCTCTGAGGTGAGTGACAGCAAGTGCACAGGCACAGCTCTGAGGTGAGTGACAGTGAGTGGACAGGCATGGCTCTGAGGTGTCTGACAGTGCACAGGCATGGCTCCGAGGTGAGTGACAGTGAGGGCACAGGCGCAGCTCTAAGGTAAGTGACAGCGAGGTCACAGGCACAGCACTGAGGTGAGTGACAGTGAGGGCACAGCCAGGGCTCTGAGGTGAGTGACACTGAGGGCACAACGACAGCTCTGAGGTGAGTGTCACTGAATGCACAGGCACAGCTCTGAGGTGAGTGACAGTGAGTGAGCAGGCACGGCTCTGAGGTGAGTGACAGCAAAAGCACAGGCACTGCTCTGAGGTAATTGACAGTGAGTGCGCAGGCACGGCTCTGAGACGCGCAACAGTGAGTGCACAGGCACGGCTCTGAGGCGAGTTGCAGCAAGGTCACAGGCACAGCTCTGCGGTGAGTGAGAGTGAGTGCGCAGGCACGACTCTGAGGTGAGTGACAGTGAGTGCACAGGCACGGCTCTGAGGTGAGTGACAGCGAGTGCACAGGCATGGCTCTGAGGTGAGTGAGAGACTGCACAGGCACAGCTCAGAGGCGGATGACAGTGAGGGTAAAGGCACAGCTTTGAGGTGAGCAACAGCGAGTGCCCAGGCACGGCTCTGAGGTGAGCGAAAGCGAGTGCACAGGCACGGAAAGCGAGTGCACAGGCACGGCTCTGAGGTGAGCGACCGCGTGTGCACAGGCACATCTCTGAGGTGAGTGACAGCGAGTGCACCGGCACGGCTCTGAGCTGAGCGACAGCGAGTGCACAGGCACCGCTCTGAGGTGAGCGAAAGCAAGTGCACAGGCATGTCTCTGAGGTCAGTGACAGTGAGGGCACAGGCAAGGTTCTGAGGTGAGTGACAGTGAGGTCACAGGCACGGCTCTAAGGTAAGTGACAGCAATCACACAGGCACGGTTCTGAGGTGAGTTACAGTGAGTGGACAGGCACGGCTCTAAGGTAAGTGACAGCAATCACACAGGCACGGCTCTGAGGTGAGTGACAGTGAGTGCACAGGCCCGGCTCTGAGGTGAGCAACAGCGAGTGCACAAGCACGGCTCTGAGGTGAGTGACAGCGACTGGACAGGCTTGACTTTTTAGGTGAATGACAACGACGGCACAAAAACAGCTCTGAGGTGAGTGACAGTGAGTGCACATGCACGGCTCTGAGGTGAGTGACAGCGAGTGCACAGGCACAGCTCTGAGTTGAACGATAGTGAGTAGACAGGCATGGCTCTGAGGTGAGTGACAGTGCACATGCATGGCTCTAAGGTGAGTGAGAGCGAGGGCACAGGCATGGCTGCAAGGTAAGTGACAGTGAGGTCCCTGGCATGGCGCTGAGGTGAGTGAGAGCGAGGGCACTGCAATGGCTCTTAGGTGAGTGACAGTGAGGGCACAACAATAGCTCTGAGGTGAGTGTCAGTGAGTGCACAGGCACAGCTCTGAGGTGAGTGACAGTGAACTCACAGGCACAGGTTTGAGCTGAGTGACTGCGAGGTCACAGGCACAGCTCTGAAGTGAGTGACAGCAAGCGCACAGGCACGGTTCTGAGGTGAGTGAGAGTGAGTGCACAGGCATGGCTCTGAGGTGAGTGACAGTGAGTGACAGGCACGGCTCTGAGGTGAGTGATAGTGAGTGGACATGCACAGCTGTGAGGTGAGTGACAGTGAGTGTACAAGCACGGCTCTGAGGTGGGTGACAGGGAGGTCACAGGCACACCTCTGAGTTGAGTGACAGCAAGCGCACAGGCACGGCTTTCAGGTGAGTGACAGTGAGTGGACAGGCACAGCTCTGAGGTGGGTGACAGTGAGTGGACAGGCATGACTCTGAGGTGAGTGACAACGATGGCACAACAACAGCTTTGAGCTGAGTGACAGTGAGTGCACAGGCATGGCTCTGAGGTGAGTGACAGTGAGTGGACAGGCACAGCTCTGAGGTGAGTGACAGTGAGTGCACAGGCACTGCTCTGAGGTGAGTGATAGTGAGTGGATAGGCACGGGTCTGAGGTGAGTGACAGTGAGTGCACAGGCATGGCTCTGAGGTGAGTGACAGTGAGGGCACAGGCAAGTCTCTGAGGAGAGTGACAATGAGGGCACAGGCAAGGCTCTGAGGTGAGTGACAGCGAGGTCACAGGCTCTGAGGTGAGTGACAGCAAGCGCACAGGCACAGCTCTGAGGTGAGTGACAGTGAGTGCACAAGCACGGCTCTGAGGTGAGTGACAGGGAGTGGACAGGCATGACTCTGAGGTGAGTGACAACGACGGCACAACAACAGCTCTGAGGTGAGTGACAGTGAGTGCAAAGGCACGGCTCTGAGGTGAGTGACAGTGAGTGGACAGGCACGGCTCTGATGACAGTGAGTGCACAGGTACTGCTCTGAGGTGAGTGACAGTGAGTGGACAGGCACGGCTCTGAGGTGAGTGACAGTGAGTGCACAGGCATGGCTCTGAGGTGAGTGACAGTGAGGGCACAGGCAAGTCTCTGAGGTGAGTGACAGTGAGGGCACAGGCAAGGCTATGAGGTGAGTGACAGCGAGGTCACAGGCACACCTCTCAGGTGAGTGACAGCAAGCGCACAGGCACAGCTCTGAGGTGAGGACCAGCAAGTGCACAGGCACGGTTCTGAGGTGAGTGACAGTGAGTGCACAGGCACGGCTCTGAGGTGAGTGACAGTGAGTCCACAGGCATGGCTCTGAGGTGAGTGACAGTGAGTGCACAGGGATGGCTCTGAGGTGAGGGCCAGCAAGTGCACAGGCACGGTTCTGAGGTGAATGACAGTGAGTGCACAGGCACGGCTTTGAGGTGAGTGACAGCGAGGTCACAGGCACAGCTCTGAGGTGAATGACAGCAAGCGCACAGGCATGGTTCTGAGGTGAGTGACAGTGAGTGCACAAGCATGGCTCTGAGGTGAGTGACTGTGAGTGACAGGCACAGCTCTGAGGTGAGTGATAGTGAGTGGACATGCACAGCTCTGAGGTGAGTGACTGAGTGTACAAGCATGGCTCTGAGGTGGGTGACAGGGAGGTCACAGGCACACCTCTGAGTTGAGTGACAGCAAGTGCACAGGCACCACTTTCAGGTGAGTGACAGTGAGTGCACAGGCACAGCTCTGAGGTGGGTGACAGTGAGTGGACAGGCATGACTCTGAGGTGAGTGACTACGACGGCACAACAACAGCTTTGAGGTGAGTGACAGCACAGGCACGTCTCTGAGGTGAGTGATAGTGAGTGGACAGGCACGGCTCTGAGGTGAGTGACAGTGAGTGCACAGGCACGGGTCTGAGGTGAGTGACAGTGAGGGCACAGGCAAGTCTCTGAGGTGAGTAACAGTGAGGGCACAGGCAAGGCTCTGAGGTGAGTGACAGCGAGGTCACATTCACACCTCTGAGGTGAGTGACAGCAAGCACACAGGCACAGCTTTCAGGTGAGTGACAGTGAGTGCACAGACACAGCTCTGAGGTGGGTGACAGTGAGTGGACAGGCATGACTCCTAGGTGAGTGACAACAACGGCACAACAACAGCTCTGAGGTGAGTGACAGTGAGTGCACAGGCACGGCTCTGAGGTGAGTGACAGTGAGTGCACAGGTACGGCTCTGAGGTGAATGACAGCGAGTGCACAGGCATGGTTGGTGGGCTCAAGGCTCTGAGGTGAGTCACAGCGAGTGCACAGGCACGCCTCTGATGTGAGTGACAACAAGGGCAGAGACATGGCTCTGGGGTGAGTGACAGTGAGTGCACAGTCACGGCTCTGAGGTGAGTGACAGAAAGTGCGCACTTACAGCTCTGAGGTGAGTGACAGCAGGTGCACTGGCACGGCTCTGAGGTGAGTGACAGTGAGTGCGCAGGCATGGATCTGAGGTGAGAGACAGTGAGTACACAGGCACGGCCCTGAGGTGAGTGACTTTGAGTGCACAGGTACGGCTCTGAGGTGAGTGGCAGTGAGTGCACAGGCATGGTTGGTGGGCTCAAACCCAGGCAAGGGCACTGGGCTCAAACTCATTCCTGCCCCACTCACCATGCCAAAGAGGCCCCGCATTCCTGCCCCACACACCAAGCCGAAGAGGCCCCGCATTCCTGCCCCACTCACCATGCCAAAGAGGCCACCCATTCCCGCCCCACACAACAAGCCGAAGAGGCCCCGCATTCCTGCCCCACACAACAAGTCAAAGAGGAACGCATTCCTGCCCCACACACCAAGCCAAAGAGGCCACCCATTCCTGCCCCACACAACAAGTCAAAGAGACAACGCATTCCTGCCCCACACACTAAGCCGAAGAGGCCTGGTGCTCCTGCCCTACACACCAAGCAGAGGAGGCCCTGCACTCCTTCCCCACACACCAAGCGGAAGAGGCCCCGCATTCCTGCCACACACACCAAGCCAAAGAGGCCCTGTATTCCTACCCCACACAACAAACCGAAGAGGCCCTGCATTCCTGCCCCAATCACCAAGTCGAAGAGGCCCCACATTTCGGCCCCACACACCAAGCCGAAGAGGCATGGCATTCCTGCATCAAACTCCAAGCTGAAGATGCCCAGCATTCCGGCCCCACACACCAAGCCGAAAGGCCCCAGGTTCCTGCCCACATACCAAGCCGAAGAAGCAGTGTGCCCACTGAAGGAGGAAACGGTGGGGTTCAAGCTCCCGCGTAATGAGAGTGGTACCAAGTGTCACTTTGTGCACTGATATTATATGGTGGGGCTAGGAAGGTGGCATGGTGCCCACACTACACAGAGCAGGCAGGGGTGCTGTACTGGCACACTACACCGAGCAGGCAGGGGTGCTGTACTGACACACTACACATGAGCAGGCAGGAGTGCTGTACTGACACACTACACAGAGCAGGCAAGTACTGACACACTACACATGAGCAGGCAGGAGTGCTGTACTGACACACTAAACATTAGCAGGCAGGGGTGCTGTACTGACACACTACACAGAGCAGGCAGGAGTGCTGTACCGACACACTACACATTAGCAGGCAGGAGTGCTGTACTGACACACTACACAGAGCAGGCAGAGGTGCTGTACATGAGCAGGCAGGGGTGCTGTACTGACACACTACACAGAGCAGGCAGGGATGCTGTACTGACACTACACAGAGCAGGCAGGGGTGTTGTACTGACACTACACGGAGCAGGCAGGGATGCTGTACTGACTCTACACAGAGCAGGCAGGGGTGCTGTACTGACACACTACACATGAGCAGGCAGGAGTGCTGTACTGACACACTACACAGAGCAGGCAAGTACTGACACACTACACATGAGCAGGCAGGGGTGCTGTACTGACACACTACACATTAGCAGGCAGGTGTGCTGTACTGACACACAACACAGAGCAGGCAGAGGTGCTGTACATGAGCAGGCAGGGGTGCTGTACTGACACACTACACAGAGCAGGCAGGGATGTTGTACTGACACTACACAGAGCAGGCAGGGGTGTTGTACTGACACTACACGGAGCAGGCAGGGATGCTGTACTGACTCTACACAGAGCAGGCAGGGGTGCTGTACTGACACACTACATATGAGCAGGCAGGAGTGCTGTACTGAAACACTACACAGAGCAGGCAAGTACTGACACACTACACATGAGCAGGCAGGAGTGCTGTACTGACACACTACACATTAGCAGGCAGGAGTGCTGTACTGACACACTACACAGAGCAGGCAGAGGTGCTGTACATGAGCAGGCAGGGGTGCTGTACTGACACACTACACAGAGCAGGCAGGGATGCTGTACTGACACTACACAGAGCAGGCAGGGATGCTGTACTGACACTACACAGAGCAGGCAGGGGTGCTGTACTGACACTACACGGAGCAGGCCGGGATGCTGTACTGACTCTACACAGAGCAGGCAGGGGTGTTGTACTGACTCTACAGAGAGCAGGCCGGGGTGCTGTACTGACACTACACGGAGCAGGCCGGGATGCTGTACTGACTCTACACAGAGCAGGCAGGGGTGTTGTACTGACTCTACACAGAGCAGGCAGGGGTGCTGTACTGACACTACACGGAGCAGGCAGGGATGCTGTACTGACTCTACACAGAGCAGGCAGGGGTGCTGTACTGACACTACACGGAGCAGGCAGGGATGCTGTACTGACACTACACGGAGCAGGCAGGGATGCTGTACTGACACTACACAGAGCAGGCAGGGATGCTGTACTGACACACTACACAGAGCAGGCAGGGATGCTGTACTGACACTACACAGAGCAGGCAGGGGTGCTGTACTGACACTACACGGAGCAGGCCGGGATGCTGTACTGACTCTACACAGAGCAGGCAGGGGTGCTGTACTGACTCTACACAGAGCAGGCAGGGGTGCTGTAGTGACACTACACGGAGCAGGCAGGGATGCTGTACTGACTCTACACGGAGCAGGCAGGGGTGCTGTACTGACACTACACGGAGCAGGCAGGGATGCTGTACTGACTCTACACAGAGCAGGCAGGGGTGCTGTACTGACACTACACGGAGCAGGCAGGGATGCTGTACTGACACTACACGGAGCAGGCAGGGATGCTGTACTGACACTACACAGAGCAGGCAGGGATGCTGTACTGACACACTACACAGAGCAGGCAGGGATGCTGTACTGACACTACACAGAGCAGGCAGGGGTGCTGTACTGACACTACACGGAGCAGGCCGGGATGCTGTACTGACTCTACACAGAGCAGGCAGGGGTGCTGTACTGACTCTACACAGAGCAGGCAGGGATGCTGTACTGACTCTACACAGAGCAGGCAGGGGTGCTGTACTGACTCTACACAGAGCAGGCAGGGGTGCTGTAGTGACTCTACACGGAGCAGGCAGGGGTGCTGTACTGACACTACACAGAGCAGGCCGGGATGCTGTACTGACTCTACACAGAGCAGGCAGGGGTGCTGTACTGACTCTACACAGAGCAGGCAGGGGTGCTGTAGTGACACTACACGGAGCAGGCAGGGATGCTGTACTGACTCTACACGGAGCAGGCAGGGATGCTGTACTGACTCTACACAGAGCTGGCAGGGGTGCTGTAGTGACACTACACAGAGCAGGCAGGGATGCTGTACTGACACTACACGGAGCAGGCCGGGATGCTGTACTGACTCTACACAGAGCAGGCAGGGATGCTGTACTGACACTACACGGAGCAGGCCGGGATGCTGTACTGACTCTACACAGAGCAGGCAGGGGTGCTGTACTGACTCTACACAGAGCAGGCAGGGGTGCTGTACTGACACTACACGGAGCAGGCAGGGATGCTGTACTGACTCTACACGGAGCAGGCAGGGATGCTGTAGTGATACAGCAGAGCCAGGGACAGATGCAGCGGAGAGGGCAGAGGCAGGCACAGACCCAGCACCTATGGGTGCACTGTAGACAGATTCTCAGAAACCCAGAGACCCTCCCCCCCCCCCCCCCATCCTCTGCTGCTCTCAGTCTCTCCCCATCACACCCTTCAATGTCCGGTGATCCCTGGGGTGCCCGGTGCCCCGGATGCCTCTGTGTCCCACCTGTGCCTGGGGATGCGCCCCCAGCACTCACTCACCTCCGCGCCCCGCGCATCTCTTTCCGCGGCTCCATGCAGCTGCCGCCCCCCGGCTCCGCGGGTCCGCTCCGGCTCGTGCGCGCGCACCACCAGCCCGGCCGCTCCTGCCTCCCGCGGGGGCGCGCCGCACCTGCGATTGTCATGCAAATGAGCAGGGCGCGCCGCAGCCAATCAGGAGCAGGAGGCCCGGAGAAAGGCGCGTGTTCTGGACTGGTCAGTGGCGGGGCCCCGTGGCGGCCGAGGTGTGCGCGAGGCTTCCAGGGATGCAGCAGCATCAGCAGGGCGGGCCGGGGTACCACAAGCAGGGAGGATGGGCAGGGATGCAGAAGCATCAGCAGGACGGGATGGGGTACCACAAGCAGGGAGGATGGGCAGGGATGCAGCAGCATCAGCAGGACGGGATGGGGTACCACAAGCAGGGAGGATGGGCAGGGATGCAGCAGCATCAGCAGGACGGGATGGGGTACCACAAGCAGGGAGGATGGGCAGGGATGCAGCAGCATCAGCAGGGCGGGCTGGGGTACCACAAGCAGGGAGGATGGGCAGGGATGCAGAAGCATCAGCAGGACGGGATGGGGTACCACAGGCAGGGAGGATGGGTAGGGATGCATTAGCAGGACGGGCTGGGGTACCACAGGCAGGGAGGATGGGTAGGGATGCATTAGCAGGACGGGTCGGGGTACCACAGGCAGGGAGGATGGGTAGGGATGCAGCAGGGATGCATTAGCAGGACGGGTTGGGGTACCACAGGCAGGGAGGATGGGCAGGGATGCATTAGCAGGACGGGCCGGGGTACCACAGGCAGGGAGGATGGGTAGGGATGCATTAGCAGGACGGGCTGGGGTACCACAGGCAGGGAGGATGGGCAGGGATGCAGGACAGGCCGTCCGGGCTGCCATGGTTACACCTCCCGCTGGGGCCGGGTGCTGTGTGCTCTTTGTGCTGCGAGGAGGGTCATTAGATCCGATCGAGGGGGTACCTGCCGAACGAGGTCACTATCTGAACCAGAGCACCACTGTGGTGCACTCCTTCTACACTTGTGCCAGGGCACCTGTCTGTGAGCTCAGGGGCACGTGGCCGTCCATGGGGGGCAATATCCCGGCAGTCGCAGGTGCCAATGCTGGGGTGATTGACCTCTCCCGCCCGGTAGTGTGGCTGACCTCTCCATCCCTGGTGGTGTGACTGACCTCCCCTCCCCCCGCTGCTGTGACTGACCTCTCCATCCCTGGTGGTGTGACTGGCCTCCCCTTCCCCCGCTGCTGTGACTGACCTCTCCATCCCTGGTGGTGTGACTGACCTCCCCTCCCCCCGCTGCTGTGACTGACCTCTCCATCCCTGGTGGTGTGACTGGCCTCCCCTCCCCCCGCTGCTGTGACTGACCTCTCCATCCCTGGTGGTGTGACTGGCCTCCCCTTCCCCCGCTGCTGTGACTGACCTCTCCATCCCTGGTGGTGTGACTGACCTCCCCTCCCCCCGCTGCTGTGACTGACCTCTCCATCCCTTGTGGTGTGACTGACCTCCCCTTCCCCCTCTGCTGTGACTGACCTCTCCATCCCTGGTGGTGTGACTGACCTCCCCTCCCCCCGCTGCTGTGACTGACCTCTCCATCCCTGGTGGTGTGACTGGCCTCCCCTTCCCCCGCTGCTGTGACTGACCTCTCCATCCCTGGTGGTGTGACTGACCTCCCCTCCCCCCGCTGCTGTGACTGACCTCTCCATCCCTGGTGGTGTGACTGGCCTCCCCTTCCCCCGCTGCTGTGACTGACCTCTCCATCCCTGGTGGTGTGACTGACCTCCCCTCCCCCCGCTGCTGTGACTGACCTCTCCATCCCTTGTGGTATGACTGACCTCCCCTTCCCCCGCTGCTGTGACTGACCTCTCCTCCCGCTTCTGGCTGGCCTGACACTCGCGGTGCCAATAGCCCTACACCTGGCCCCCACAGAGGGGAAGCTGTGTAGGAGGGATCACCCTGCAACCTCTGAGAGAAGAGAGGGGGGGCGCAGACGGCAGCCCAGCCCCTCTCTCATCGCCTACATCAGTGATCGCACTGGAATACCCATCGCTAGGGCTACCTGAATTAAGCGGCGGGGTTGAGTAAATTATGCGTCTAAAAAAGGCAAATTATGCGGCATAATGCGGGACATTTTGTAAAAGTATTACTTCAATATTTCATCACGTTTTAACCTGGTGACACTGTCTGGCTTTTGGCCACACCTCATTCGTACCCGTTTAACATCCAGATATAGCAATACGCGTGAGAACGTTGACCGGGGCTGCTTTGCTGAGGGGCAACGTGTGTTGGCGACATTTCCTGTAACTTTTGAACAGTTAAAGCTAGAAACAAAATTGTGTATTTGTTAAAATTAGCAGATTTTGCTGCAGATGATGGACTATGGGGGAATTGTGGCACGGTGCAATTGTGCAAATATCGCCGTGGCTGAACAATCACCTAATTCCATTTGATCTTCGCATAGCCATATAATTACCGCCTAAAGGTACAATGAAACATGAGCAGATTTTTTCATTCACTTAACATTATTCGTTCACAAAACATAGTAATTTCTTTTAGAGTCCATGTGAAGAAGCTTATCCCTGCTGAGCCCTCATCCGCATTAGCCTGGGTCTCCGGAGCATGGGGCTCCCGCAAGTATATATCAATTTTCTGTGGGTTCAGGGTGTTCACAGGTCATAAACAGGGTGCAGTGCAATTGGGAAACTCGGAAAGGTACTCTCCGTGTGATGCTGTTGTAGAGGGCCTGATTACGGTCACACGTCAGTGCTGTAATATATTTGTAAAATCTATACAGGCCAAGGGTATAATCCCTGGGTACCAGACCTCTCTCGCCCTGATTGGCTGGCTGGGAGAACGCGATGAAGAGACTTGACTGATTTGTTAACTATTCTTTCCCAACACATGATCATTCCTTCAGTCTCCCACAGATGAACACATCCCTGCCAAGGCCGAACCCCTCTTTGTGTTTTTCTTGGTCCCCTGATGATGGACGTACAGCGTACACACGGGTTTTCCAGGGTACCGGTGATAAACTGAGTCTAAAGCATTCGAGAAATTTGGAAAGCACATGAAACCAAAATGCTATTTTAGTCTCCGTGTCTTTTGGTAGCAAACATTGCTACTTGGTGTATTGGAGCTTTCAACAACTATATATGTCCAATACATACTTATATTTTCTAACACTTGGTGCAAGATCTTCCATGCCTTGATTGGCTACATAGAACAAAATGTGATGTAGGTCAGATCTTTAGAAGTTTATTTCTTAAAATATAGTAATTTCTCTCAGTTGTAGTCAGCCAAGAAGAAATCCTCCCCAAGGGGATGTCTGCAGATTTTGAGCCTGTGTCACTTGCTCCTAGGGATATCAACCCCGCCCACGGGAATTTCTCAAAGTAGAGACCCAGGGATATCCAAGGAGTTAAGGCATGCATAAATCCCAGCTTGCTGGATACCCAGAATGCCCTGCAAATCTCAGAGAATGGGTAGAAAATCCCAATTCCTTCGCTTTTCTCTGATAGCAAACGTCTAACTGTCTAATGGTCCTATACGTCTCCCAATAAAAGCGGTACTCCACATGTGTGGGTGGGGCAAAGCATTGACCAATAGAAGTACGCTGACTTCCCACGTCACCGTTTTGAACTCTTTCTTTGAGTTACAATAGGCTCAGCCACAAATGTGAGTTACTGTTTTTATCAGTAGAAGTGTGGGAACCTTCCCTCGCAGAAATATGAGGGAATTCTGCTTCAGCCAAAGTTTGCTGGGCACCCACCCACGTACAGCACTGAGGGCTCCCCTGGGCGTGTTGTGTCACAGAAGTCAAGGGATAGACAGTTTCCCCTGGACTGGCTGACCCCAGGCCAAAACACCACTCCTGACTACATCAGGAAAATGAATACAGTGCCAAGCTTCTCTCATCTACTTCCAATCTGACCGTTCGTGGGGCTACCTGGGCCAGGAGAAAGGCCCACCCACCCTTGGGGGATACCCTTTTAATGGGGAGAACACAGCAGGACATTTGCTATTAATTATTGATTTTCCAGAGATTTTTGGGCTCCTGTTGTAAGCCGGTGTCCACAAAAAGACTTCTTCGAATAGCCTCCTCACAGTGGCGTAGCGTGGATTGTCAGCACCCGGGGCAAGGCAAGTAATTTGCGCCCCCTAACCTGTGGATTTTAGCACTCGCGAGTGCGAGCGCGCCCCCCCCCCCAGATGTTGCGCCCGGTGCGGCCGGACCCCCCTGCACCCCCCACGCTACGCCACTGCCTCCTCAGAAGTTTTTTGGTATGGTCAACTGAAATTTTATTGTGGTTCAAATTATGCCCTAAATTCAGGTTCTTCAGGTAATTAAAAAAATGCATAGGGGTATATTTAGGAGTCCGTAGCCCTACGTTACCCCGTCATAGCATAATTATTGTTATGCTAAAGTGGCTTTGCCCCCTCGCCATATTTACAAAGTGCAGCACTGCACGCGCTGTGCCACTTTGTGACCCCTTGCGCCACATTATGCCTACGCCGGGCATAATGTCTGCAAGGAGGGTGTGCTGACACAGGGAGGCCTGAAAAAATGGCACAGAGAAATTTAACATTTTTGGCATCATTTTTAACATCTGCTTAGAGCAGGCATTATAATGGCATTGTACTTTGCTGCACTAGAGTGAAAACTTTAGACACTAGTATTAACTAAGAGCCACAACAGCATCAAAAATGTTGACGCTATTGTGCTAACAATCATCATTGTGTACGTATCACAAATACGGCACAAACAACGTGTTGTTAGGTGCTGGCAATAGATGATGCAACACTTTTTCATAAATATGGGCCAAGGTTTTACTTATAACCTTTATTTGTATTAATGTTGGCTTTTCTTCGTACACATGCATGGTCAATTGACAGTAAAAAAACACATGTAACCGCTACTACGATTAATGGAGCTAGATATTGTGAGCTTTTGAAGAAACAACAAATGCTGAATACATATCTACGGTTGGAAGAGTCTAATGGACATAATAGTATTTTTTTCAGGTTGAGCCTTCCGTGGAAAGAGTTACAGTTACAGTTTTTTCCCCAGGCGGTCATTATATTTTATGTAAATGATTCATTTCTTTGGGAAATCCTTGAACAGTTTGTACAAATGAGTCCTTGCGGATTTATGAGTTTTGCCTTCAGTAATCTATACATTTTGCCAGTTTTCTGTGGGGTTCACATTTATTTTTCCACAAATTGCAAGTAGATATATTGCCTGCTTTCTTAGGCTAATAAAATAGCTTCTGGCTCCTTGTTTTTTTTTTCTCACACTTCACTTTGAGAGAGGCGGGACCAATGTCCCTGTGCGCTGCAAAGAGCCGGAGCCCTGACTCACCGCTGGGGGCGGAGCTTGCTCAGTTTGATTTCGGGGTGTGAGCTTCTGATTTCCCGACAATCACTCTGTCACGTAATGTTCAAATGCACTCTGTGACAAGCAGGGCGCACAAGAGGGGCTAGGGGTAGTGGGTATGGAGAGGAGTGTGGATTGTTACGGGGTACAAAGGGACGGAGTCACAAGGCCTGGCTCCACCAGAGCAGCGCTGCTAATATTGGTGCAGCACCTCGACGCACCAGTTTCTTGTAAATCTGGCCCTAAGTGAGAGAAAACACATTTGGCTTCATTTACATGACCCGTGTGCAGGGCGGGACGGACACCCTGCACCACCGGAAAAGGGCAGAAGGGCACCGCATCTACAAGTTAATGGTGCATTCCTGTCCTCTCAGAATGCAGCACACACAGAAAGAGGAAAAAACGGAAAGGTATGAAGCTATTTCTCCCCGTTGTGTCACTTTTACGCCACCCCTGAGGTGGTGCAGGAATCTGATGCATTCCCAGACTTGTAACCCTGGAAATGCATCAGATTCCTTTGGGTTCCATGGGTGTTGCATGTGTGCACCCCAAGCAACACCCGTGGAACGCCCCTTTTAAGCAGTGTTGTATGTGAAAAGGGGCCATATTTACAAGGTCATGAAAAGCCATGCAAGGTGTCTTTGCCTGGCCTTGTAAAAACCATTACGCCACCAGAGTGTGAAAAACAGATCCTCCGGTGCCACGGTTTGCTGCTAGGGCCTCGTAAATGAGGCCTATCATTTTGTGAAATACCCAACATTTTTGAAGTCTTTCCAAACAGAGAAAGTGTGTGTCCCTGCGATTTTGTTGTGTGTAAAATTCCTGGTGAAATTTAACAGACACTTCTCCATGCCCGACTGAAAGCACTTGTACCCAACTATTTATCAGGAAGTAAATGTATTAGGGGGGTGTAACACCCCAAAGAAACCCTGAAGCCCTCACCCCTGCTCATCACACATCCTGACAAATACTAGACTTCCGTTTCTTCTTTCTGTAGGCTACAATGTCAAGCATATAAATTATGTTCATAAGAAGGAACGTGGCTCACTGTCATCCATATGTCCTTCTTATAGTGCACCATAGGAAAGAAAGGAACACTCACCCTTATAGTACTCCTCACATGCCATGACATGTGCACCACAAAAACATGTGTTACCTATCTACAGGCCTCCTAGAGAGAACAAGGAATTTATAGAAAAATTATTTGAAGTCTTCATCACCTCAATTATTCAACACATGCACACCACTGCCTCAGTGACCTCATCCCCCCAGTCAACTCAAGCTTAAATAAAACAAGAAACACCCCCACACACATATTGATGTGTTCAAAGTGGTATGCATGTCACCAGCCAACACACTCCAAAGATCTACCGAAATCATTGAGGACAACCCTCCATTAAAGTCTTCTCCAAAGATACTTGAGGCTCAAACTCATCTCTTGCCCTCCTAGATTGACATTGGACTTCAACATCCTTCTGAATAACATCAACATACCTCAAACATGCACACTTATTTCATTCCCAAGGGCGATGGTGCCTTCTTCTTTTGTTTCCCCAGAGCCACCCCAGATTATCTGTTGCTGACTGGTGCACTCCCCACCAACCTCTGGGTTTTACTTAATATGTTTCCTCAAGGACCTGGTGGCTCCACAGTGCTAGGGGAGAATTGCTTCAGTTTTTGCGTACTCCACATACAGTGTACCTAATTCACAAAGGGCCTCTGCAGTCGAGGAGGTACCTCTGCAATGGGAAACTGCTCTACGAAGGTCCCGCCACGATTGCAGGTCTCCCACAACAAGTGCGGGGCCTCCACCGCAACTGTGGAGGGCCTTTCTGATTTAAGCTGTGTATTTATTCATTTACTGAACCATCTTAATATGGTTCATCATGTGGCAACGTTAAAGTAAGAAAAAGGGCAAAATGTCTGTCATGCATCACTACTCCTTTTCAATGTGCCACCTGGTCCCCTAATGGTACAGAGCCTTGAGCCTTTATTTGTAGATGTCCACAACCTTCCACAGGCTTCACTGCCGGACTGGTTAACAATGTCTCCAACTTAACTTTTACCCATACTACTAGTCTGCTGTTAGCTACTACTCGGGTTTGGAACAACGGTCCCTCTTTCCTGGAAGTTCTTTCTTGATGACTCTCTTTCCAGCATGTGTCTATTTCACATTGTGTGTGAGTCTGCCAATGTGGCAGAAATACACCAGACCTCTACTAATTGACTAGTTACTATAATTTGCATTATTCCCTGCACTTGCCAGTCAACTGAACCTTTCCTCAATACATCTGTGGCCCCGTGTGCCAATCAGTCCTACCACTCTTCGTATAAATTTACATCTAATTATTTCCACTGCCTTCTGAATAGAACAATTTTCTTCTTTTAGAAACAGGTCTAATGTCCTCCCCAAAGGAACTTCAATGAGATGGAAAACACTGGGAAGCACAGGCACAAGGACTTTGATGTTTCCTCAAAAGAAGAATATAAATATGATAAATGTGTACTGAAAGTACATTTTCAACCTGCTGCTTCTGCTCTCAAGAACATATTTGTTCATAAAACAATGTGCATCAATGGAATGTTGAAATTTGTGCAACATTTTTGTGAGAATCTCTATTATTTACAGAAAAAGTGGATGCAAATTGCTCCAAACTGAACTCGGTGTCTATATTGCTTTCAAACCCCCAATGAGACTTCCAGATGGAGTCAGCGCTGAACGTAGGAAAATAAGAAAAGTTCCAACCACTCACTATCAATGAACTGTGTGATTGAATTTTTTTGTATAAAATCAGGATCCATGTCATCTTGTTCACCTGAGGTTAGGGACCCGACAACCTGTCAATTTCTTGATGAATCACTCGTACGACAAAAGGATCCACCTGAATTTCAGAAAGCTATTACGGCCCGCTTTATATAAACCTCATGGAGACCCCACCATCCTATCCCACTTTCAAACAATATCTCAATTCTCGATCTACAATTCAATCTAAGATGCAGAAGAAAAAAGTCAATAGTCAACTATCTCGTTTTCTGGAACCCTCAGCCGGTCAAGGTTTGGAGCAGTCCACTTTTTGCCGTGCACGTGGAACAGAAACTCAGTAGGTGGAACTGATTATACCAGCAAAATTATGACCCAATAGTGCAATGCAGCAATTTCTTTTTTTACTTTTGATACCATGGCATGGACCATGGTACCCTTGTTCACAAACTAAGGGGCATAATTAAGAGCCTGTAGCGCCTCCCTGCACCACATCAGGGTCATTTCTTTTTACACTAATATGGCCTAGTGAGGCCAAAATCCATGTGCCATATTTACAAAGTGGCATAATACATGCATTGCACACTTTATACCCCTTTGTGCAACATTATGCCTTTGCTAGGGATACTGTATGCAAAGGGGGTGTTCCCCCATTAGGGGGGCTGAAAAATGGTGCAAAAAAAACCTAAAAGAGCAGGTGTTAAATGGAGGCACACCATAGATTACCCTCTGGGTGCATTGCAGGATTAGCGTCAACATTGTATACGCTAACCCTACAAAGCTCTGGAATAGTGTAAAAAATTCTGACGCTAGTGCCCTAACTACCGCCATGGTGCGCCGTATATTAAATACGACGCACACATGGTAGCATTAGGGGGGGCTAAGGGGCCCAAGACAAGTGGCGCTGCACTAGGAGCAGCTCCACATTTCATAAATATGCCCCGAAATTAATTGATAATTGGATCCCATTAGATCTTGCATGCTGGATGGCAGAAAGCGATTTTCTCCTACTGTTTTGATAAACCTTTTAGTTTGGAACTGTTTGGGCTACCCGTTCGCTTGGCTCTTTTGTGAGAACTTGTGTTTTTTTCAACTGGGCAGGCGATACGGAGACTCATTCAACTACGTAGCCAATTATGAGTCCACCAGAGCGTCCAGAACGGAGCTGCTTTTATAGTTCTGATGTTTCCTAATCACACTTAACTGAAAGCCACTTACTGAAGCTTCACTGGCTACCTGTTGAGAAACAAATTGTCGTTAAATGCCTATGTTTGCTTCAAAATTGGATGAACAGTACCAGAACAATCTATCTCATGTGCAAGTTCAAATTCAATATCTGCACTTGGACCCTTGAAACGTCTTCTCTTCTAATGGTGCCTAAAATGTTCTGCTCAGGGCTGATGACACATCCCTTTCTTACGTAGGTTCCAACCTGTGGAACTGCCTTCACCTTGAACCTCTAGGTCCCATTATCACACCTTTTGAGAAAGCTAAGCACCTTCCTATTCACACCTTACATTTTGTCTAGGTTCCTCCGGGTAGCAGTATTCTAGCAACTGATGCAATCGTCACTCACTCGTCAACAGCCCTTACCTGGATGTTGGCCAAGAGGCGTGTCCTCATGTGTTTATCACGCGGAAGAGTCCTGAACCACCTGTGGTGGAACAATGGTTGAAAGATCTGGAAGGATTAAGCACACTAGGAGGGATATATCTCATGGTCTTCAAAAGAGATAATAAAGCAAAGGAGGACTTAACTGTTGGAAACTATCTCTGCCAACATTATTCCTTCCACTCACAGAATACTCGCCTTGAGATGTCAACGAGGAGCATTAGTAGAAGTCGAGAACACAAACACCAGGGCCAGAGAAGAAGGTGGATGCAATGAAGAGTGAAGATTACTCATGCAGCCAGGAGCAAGATACCACTTTGTTAAAGATGAAGGGTAGTCCGGTGAACTCGCAGACACAAGCCCGCATTAGAGCAGTCCATCCGGTGCAGCCCCACCTGGTGCTGATCTCAGTGGGGAATGTGTGGGAGCTGTAGAGCGCACAGCTCTGTGGCATGAAGTACAAACCAAGGCTCTCTGTCTGTGAGTTGGGCTATCTGCCGCTCATGCACTAAGCAGTATAGTTGCCAGGCTCCTTTATGCACTCCAGACTGTGCCATTCCTTAGGAAAGAGTGCGTCAGATGGAGTATCTGCAGTTCTAGGATAGGAAGAGAGAAACGGATCACCCCAGATGTGCAGCTTGTTATGGGGGGTTTTATAGAGAAACTCTTCCCCGACACCTTCTGCAACTCTGGGAATGATCTGTTCCCCTTCACACCGTGGAAGGGGTGTCACTCCAGCCCTGGGCTAGAATAAATCTATAACCGTTTCCTGACTGTGAGTAGGTGCAATGTCATCCTCTGAGCTCTCACGCCTTCTGGTCATCTCTTGATGTGAATGAGACACTGGATCATATTGTCTCTCAGCAGTACAGGTTTCAGGAGTTCTCCATAATTTTTTGATAACATTTCCTAATGCATGTAAGCGCTGAAACCCTGAGGGGTGACGATGAACCAAGATGTACCTCAAACGTAACACCTTTCCTTGATGATCTGAACTGCACTAATCTAACTTGTAGACTATGACATTGCAGGCATGATTTCATCCGTTCTATGATGAAGTGTTTAATTACAGTCACATTCTCAAGCGGCCGTACCAGTGTGTTCTGGTTCAGTGTTGTATGCCACTGCGAGGGGTAACGGGATTCAGGCTGCAGGCTGGATGGTGTCCTACCATGACCTCCTGTCTAGGATGAGTGATGCTTCTGTGATACCGACAGATCTGAATCCTGATAGCTGGTCATGAAGGACAGCTCTTCACTCCGTGCATCCAGGAGTTCAGCTGATGCTTCTGTGATTCCGACAGATCTGAATCCTGATTGATGGTCATGTGGGAAGGGCAGCTCTTCACTCCGTGCACCCAGGAGTTTAGCTGATGCTTCGGTGATTCCGACAGATCTGAATCCTGATTGTTGGTCATGTAGGAAGGGCAGCTCTTCACTCCGTGCATCCAGGAGTTTAGCTGATGCTTCGGTGATTCCGACAGATCTGAATCCTGATTGTTGGTCATGTGGGAAGGACAGCTCTTCACTCTGTGCATCCAGGAGTTTAACTGATGCTTCTGTGATTCTGACAGATCTGAATGAATCCTGATCCAGGAGTTTAGCTGATGCTTCTGTGATTCCGACAGATCTGAATCCTGATTGCTGGCATTGAAGGAAGGACAGCTCTTCACACTGTGGATCCAGGAGTTTAGCTGATGCTTCGGTGATTCCGACATGTCTGAATCCTGATTGTTGGTCATGTGGGAAGGACAGCTCTTCACTCCGTGCATCCAGGAGTTTAGCTGACTCATCTGTGATTCCGACATGTCTGAATCCTGATTGTTGGTCATGAAGGAAGGACAGCTCTTCACTCTGTGCATCCAGGAGTTTAGCTGATGCTTCTGTGATTCCGACAGATCTTAATCCTGATTGTTGGTCATGAAGGAAGGACAGCTCTTCACTCTGTGCATCCAGGAGTTTAGCTGATGCTTCTGTGATTCCGACAGATCTGAATCCTGATTGTTGGTCATGTGGGAAGGACAGCTCTTCACTCTTTGCATCCAGGAGTTTAGCTGATGCTTCTATGATTCCGACAGATCTGAATCCTGATTGATGGTCATGAAGGAAGGACAGCTCTTCACTCTGTGCATCGAGGAGTTTAGCTGATGCTTCAGTGATTCCAACAGATCTGAATCCTGATTGATGGTCATGAAGGAAGGACACTTCACTCCGTGCATCCAGGAGTTTAGCTGATGCTTCTGTGATTCCGACAGATCTGAATCCTGATTGTTGGTCATGAAGGAAGGACAGCTCTTCACTCTGTGGATCCAGGAGTTTAGCTGATGCTTCGGTGATTCCGACATGTCTGAATCCTGATTGTTGGTCATGTGGGAAGGACAGCTCTTCACTCCGTGCATCCAGGAGTTTAGCTGCCTCATCTGTGATTCCGACATGTCTGAATCCTGATTGTTGGTCATGAAGGAAGGACAGCTCTTCACTCTGTGCATCCAGGAGTTTAGCTGATGCTTCTGTGATTCCGACAGATCTTAATCCTGATTGTTGGTCATGAAGGAAGGACAGCTCTTCACTCTGTGCATCCAGGAGTTTAGCTGATGCTTCTGTGATTCCGACAGATCTGAATCCTGATTGTTGGTCATGTGGGAAGGACAGCTCTTCACTCTTTGCATCCCGGAGTTTAGCTGATGCTTCTATGATTCCGACAGATCTGAATCCTGATTGATGGTCATGAAGGAAGGACAGCTCTTCACTCTGTGCATCCAGGAGTTTAGCTGATGCTTCAGTGATTCCAACAGATCTGAATCCTGATTGATGGTCATGAAGGAAGGACAGCTCTTCACTCCGTGCATCCAGGAGTTAGCTGATGCTTCTGTGATTCCGACAGATCTGAATCCTGATTGTTGGTCATGAAGGAAGGACAGCTCTTCACTCTGTGCATCCAGGAGTTTAGCTGATGCTTCTATGATTCTGACAGATCTGAATCCTGATTGATGGTCATGTAGGAAGGACAGCTCTTCACTCTGTGGATCCAGGAGTTTTGCTGCCACCAGTTCCGAGGATTTTTGCCTCTATATCCAGGTTAGAGAGGTTAGGTTTCTGTGATACCTTTTTGTCAAATTGTCAGGGTTACCTTTTTGTGTAGTAAGAGATTTACAATGTTCGCGAGGACTTTGCTATGAGATGATTTGTCACTTGCAATCTTACAAAGAAAACCCCAGTTTACCCCCATTTTCAGTCTGGCCTAGACACAGATGTCACTTTCTTGCAGCCTCGTTGTTTCTAGTAATAATAATCCATGCATAGACACACATGCATATATGGCATTTAGCTCAGCCCCCTGCAGTCATTGGTCTGTTCAAGAGTCATCCACATTTTGCTTCTGCCAACCTCAGCATCCTGGTTGGGGCAGTGGGGCACCCACTTCGGCCAGTGCCTCTCTGCACCCAGAGTGATGGGGTGTTGTTTGTGCACATAAACGCATCCGCTTAAAAGTATTCCACTCCAGTGCGAAGGGAGGTGGGAATACTTGCTTTCAACTTATTATTTTCATTTACTTTTGTGATCGGTTATTTTTTCTTTTTACAAGTATACTGCGCCATTTTAACTTTTTTTTACACTTATTCCACGTGTTTGGAAAGGATTTTGAAAAGTCATTGCAGGCTTAGAAAAGCCATCAACTGGCCATCCCATTGCTTGTTATGTTTTTTATATAGTTGCCATTACTGATCAGATCTGTAGGATGAAAGTTCTCTTTCACATTTGTTTTTAAATTAAATTTATCTGTGAAAAGGTTTCAGTAGGAAGAATATGGTTAAAAATAATATACAAAACAACACATGGTTACTTAAAGGCTTTACATCTTACACAACTTTTTAAATGTCTCTTTCAAGTTCGGACGACTTCTTCTTGGCACAAGGATTACACCGTTTCAAACGTTTACTATGAAATATTTAATTTAACATAATTTACATTGAAAAGGTTTAATATGGAAAATATTTGAAATTCCAAATTTGACCATTTCCAAAAATTGCTTTAGCAAGGATCAGTTTACAGATATTACAGATTAAGTCAACCTTGTGATAAAGTTATCTCTCAACGATCTGATACCATAAAAATCGACGAGTGTTTTTTTTTTTTTTTTTTTTTTTTTTTTCTGAAATCCTAGTTTACATTTGGATTTAAATCTGTTACATAGTCAAACTATTTTTGAACAACACTCTTTTCCCAGGGATGCTTTAGTTGTCTCACAATGTTGTTCGAACAATCTGTATTTCACGCCAGATGTTGCTAGTTAGTTACTGTTAGTTTAGTCTTTCATGCAGGATATGCCTCATTTTAAAAGTAGGAAAGAAGCTGGAGATGGAACCGGTTGTACTGATTCCGGGCCTGGAGGTCTGTATGGGAGATGCAAGCCCCCCCCCTGCACCCCCCCACCATAGAAACATCCTGTGTCCAGCGCACACCCCATCACGTGCCTCCCCGCAGGGCGCAGCTGACTGTGCAGGACACGTGTCAAACATCTGCCCTGACCTCGGAGCCCCCCATTGCTGTGCAGACACACAAAGCGCTTTACATGACAATGTGCTGCTACAGGGACAGCTGCTGAGAGATCTGCTGTGAAGCCTTTGTTAGGCGTTTCACTTCTGGGCTCATCTCGTCGTCCTTGAAGCACACGTGGTGTCAGTCAGGCATCAACATTAAATATAATTGAAAACAGTCCCCAGCTCAAGGAGCATCTGCTGTGGGTGCCCTCCGTGGGCGTCATTTGGAGGTTACCAGGGGTCGGAGCTGCGACCCTTGGCTTGCCCCTTGCGACCCCTGGCACTCCCCTTGCAACCCCTGAAGTGGGAGGTGGAAACATTCAGGGGCATATTTATACTCTGTTTGCACCGGATTTGCGTCATTTCCTTTTACGCAAATCCGGTGCAAACTTAACTCCGTATTTATATTTTGATGCTAAACCCGTCTAGCATCAAAATATTGGAGTTAACGTCATTTTTTGCTTGAGGAAAACTACCTTGCATCAATGAGATGCAAGGTAGGCGTTCCCGGCCCACAAATGACTCTAAGGCCCATATTTATACTTTTTAAGCGCCACATTTGCACCGCTTTTTGACGCAAAAGCGGTGCAAATTTACAAAATACAATTGTATTTTGTAAGTTTGCGCCGCTTTTGAATAAAAAAGTGACGCAAATGCAGCACTAAAAAAGTATAAATATGGGCCTAAGGCCGCTGTGCCTTATTTATCTTCCCGTGCAAAAATCACGATGGGAGGAAGGCCTTAAATAATGGCGATAAGCCTGTTTAGCGCCATTATTTAACACCTGGGTTAGGGCACGCGTTAGGGGACCTGTGGGCCATTTTCCATGGAAACAGCCCACAGGAGACCTTCCCTGCATCCAGGGACACCCCCCCACCACAACCCACACCTGGAGGACACCTAAGGACCCATCCGTGGTAAGTCCAGCTAATTTTTTTTTTTTTTTTTAAAGTGCCATAGGGAGCCTAACTTGGGCCCCCCTACATGGCATTGTGCCCAATGGCCATGCCCAGGGGACATAAGTCCCCTGGGCATGGCCATTGGGCAGGGGGCATGACTCCTGTCTTTACTAAGACAGGAGTCATGTCCATGGGGGTTGTGCGTCAAAAAATGATGCTAGTTCGGTTAGCATCATTTTTCTGCCTCTAACCTGACTAGCGCCATTCTTTGACACACAACCTGTTTCCCCCATGCCTCCCCCACCCGGTTAGCAACATTTATTTTGACGGTAATCGGGCCTTACTGCCGGCTAGCGTTGTTCCTTACACGGCTGGCATCCAAGAATGGCACTAGCTGGCGGTAAACTTTTTTACGCAAACCTGCGCTAGAGCAGGTTTGCGTCAAAAAGTATAAATCAGGGCCTCAGTGCCAGGAACACGGGCAGCTTGTGCCAATGGACGTCGGTTGAGATTCCACTTGGTTTGTTTCCTGTGAATCTTTTCATTACACAAACACTGAATAATATTATTCAGTGTTAGAGTAATAAAAACAGGAGTATAAGTAGCTGGACTATGGCGCTGTCTGCCAGCTGAGGTAAGTAAAAATGCTTTTAAATGTTTGTTGCGTGCGTGCTTGAGGTGAGAGTGTGCTTATGTGAGAGTGTATGTAAGCATGTGCGTGTGTGTGTGTGTGTGCACGTGTGTGAGTCAGAGTAGAGGTTAAATGGCGCGTGATGTCACTTCTGCTACCCATGGCATTTCGTGGAATTGACGCCCATGGTGCCCCCTGGGTTTCTAACCCTGGTACAGACCAGCCATTGGCTTGAACAATGGCACGTGACAGGCAGAAGCTGCTTCTGCACATACTCAGCGCTGAAGGTCAATCCAAGGGCAAACCTGGGGGAGCACAGTGGGCGCTCCACTTCAGATTGGCATAGCACTAGAACAGACACAAACACTTTGGTGCCCAGTCCCCTACTTGTTATGCATTTAAATGGTTGTGCTTGTTTTTGGACTCGGTATACGGTGAAAATTATTTTGTTTATTTTTAGATGATTAGGGTACAATGAAAAATATGTGTAAAGATATTCACATATGAAATGTATACATTTGTGTGCTTTACTTTCTCATAAAATAATCAAATAAAATACTATAAAGTCTATAAACTCAAAATGTCCGAAGCTCAATGAATGGATTTCTCGGTTTGCGCTGGGTGCAGGGAACCAATGCAGCAAAAAAAACAGTTGCAAACGCGTCTTATCGAACCACAAACCAGAAGTGGTAGGTCTGCTACCGATGGCTGAAGGTGACTTCAGAAGCGTTTGCCATTAAGGGCCCGGTTTTAGAGTTTGGCAGATGGGTCACTCCATCATAAATGTGACAGATATTCCATTCATCATATTACACTTTCCATAGGATATAATGGAATCGTAATACTGCAGACGAGTTACGCTGTCACGCTGGTGACAGAGTAACCCCATCCACCAAACTCTCAACCAGGACCTACATCTCTAAACATCTAAACATATAGATAGACAGGAACTGAAAGAGAACTTCTTTCTGTCCATCATGCTGGTGTCTGTTCAGTACCATTTTGCCTCTTAGGAAGAGCTTACATTGCAATGCATGAGTTGTTTACATTGAATGCATGAGTTGTTTACATTGAATACTTGAGTTGTTTACATTGCAAAGCATGAGTTGTTTACATTGAATTAATGAGTTGTTTACATTGAATGCTTTGTTTTCAGGAGTCAGAAAGCTGGCAGGAAGTATTTGTTGAACATGTAAGCCGTCTCACAAAGATGCCCCCCCCCCCAAAAGGCAACCCATTGTGCATAGAAAACTGAATTTCTGAGATTTCTTTTCAATAAACACATAAAAGGAAATTCATTCACTTAGTATTTATCTTCAGTTTATTTATTTACAATTAAAAAGAGGTAGAAAGATGTAGTGCATGTCAACAAAAAAGTCCATAAATTATCAACTGAAAAGTAAAATAAATATTCAATCTACCCATCCTGTGGGCATCCCCTTGCAATATGAGGAAAAGGTACAACATGAGAGAAATGCCTTGATGTCCTTTGGGCTTCTGTTGTCAGGGTATGGGGCGGGCTTCCAAGCCTTACTGCTGCCTGACTGCCCTATCCAAGATGGCGCTAGTGAACTGTCAATGGTTGGGATCAGCACGATGAAATCAAGAATCAAGCTCTCCATGCAAAGTATCTATGAGGTGCTGCCTAGAACCACATTTTTTTGATCCGGGACACGATGCAGAGCGCATCTTTTAGCCGCAGAGGCAGACAAGCCTTGCCTGTATTGTTTGGGTGCAACAAGGAGAATGTGGTACCAGCATGTCACCCAGCAGAGAAGTGCAGGAAATTGTCGCTTTCTATCGTACCCACAGATTGCGGTCCAGGGCTCTGGCTCAGATGGGAGGGTGAAATGCCCCAGCTTAACTGGCCAGCCGAGCTCACGCCCTCTCTTGGTCTACCTTGCCTCTGCCCTGCAGTGAAATTATTAAACTATTTCCCAGCTATTTCATGCAGTAATTTTCATTTTTTTGGAAACACATTACTGTCTGAGTGTCATAACTAAGAACATTACATTATACTGTAATCAAACACGATGCCGGACATTTATGATTATTCTTTGTTGACCCGATCAAAGACAAAGTGCACAATAATGTCAGAAAAGTGTATTTTTTTTACACTCAATAGAAGAAATGTTATTGCAGATGGACATGTGTGAAAAGTAAGTAAATTGTTATGGGAGTGGCAAAGAGCTGTGTCTGCCATGACTCTAATCATACAAGAAGCCGTAGTTGTCTACGTTGGCAGACTCTTCGGTGTACACACTCGAACTGGAGTGAGATCTGGTTCCGATGCTGCTGTTGTCTTGTCCGTTGTCAATCAGTTCCTGCTGAAACATCATCTTCCTTCTGTGCAGACAGAGAAAATAGGAATGAGTTAGAACTGAGGTCCATAGGGACCATATGTTAAGCAACCGAAAGTGGTTGTTCCTTAGCACATGAGGATTTTATCCTTTAGAAGTGTCTACGTCTTATCCTGTATCTCCTTGATTTATTAGAAAAATATAAGGCCTGGTTTAGAAAAGGGATAAGGGAACTTAGAGCCTGGGTTATGGTTTGGTGGATGGGTTACTTCGTCGCAAACGTGACAGATATCCCGTCCACCGTATTACAATCTCCGTAGGATATAATGGGATTGTAATATGGTGGATGGGACATCCGTTACGTCTGTGACGAAGTACCCTCATCCCCCAGACTCATAATGCCTAAACATACAGTCACAAGGGAACTTACTCCTAGATAGTAATTCCTAAAACAAAATGTTCAGCCACATGAATTACGACACGCAACATTGTACTTTTTTCAGTGAGCCCATTAACAACTGGATTTAGTACCAAACATTTGTAGCTCTGTGCCATGCGTGTGGTTTAGTCCCCATTACTGTGGGTCCCAATTCAATCAGAGGATGGGAAATACCAGTTATTTCAACCTCTCCGAAGACCCAAGAACAAATGTTTCATGGGAAATTAAGAAATATATAACATGAAATTGGATCGCATGATTTAAGAGTATGCGGCTGGCGTTAACATCTTAATATTTATTTGGGACGGGTGGTACTTGAAGATGGATACTGCCAGTGCGTCTTCAATCCTCCAATCAGAAGAAGAGAAAACAAATCTCTTAATTTGTTGAGATTCTAAGCATTGTTTCTACTCTCTTTTTAGTATCTAGGAGAGGACAGACATCATCAATGTAATTTTTACTTAAAGAAAAGAAATCACCAACAATTGTTGTAACATAAAAGTTTTTGATTGAATGAATTTAAGCCCTCATTAAACCCAATCCCTCCCTCCCTCCTTCCTTGATGAACTGGAGGTGTTCTGGGATTGTATGTTGGGGTCCTTGAAGTGTGGGGGGGGCTCATAACAAACAGAATTATTTTCCTCTTGCTCAATGATTCAAGCCTTCTCCTGTCCCCTGTCATCAAAAAGTCTTCTTAATAACCATCACTGTTGCATTCTGAGGGACTCATTATGAGTTTGGAGGGTGGCGGAGGCTGCCTGCCAAACTCATTGGGCTGGAATACTGCCACTCTGATTTTCCACCCACTGGCCCGATTACGAGTTTCCCACTAGCCCAACGGGAAACTCACCACAACATTGACGTCGGCCTGTAATTGAGCCGGTGGCAATGTTGCAGTGCATCGGGTGCGATAGCATCTGTCACACTTTTCACTGCCTGTTTTTAAGGCAGTGAAAAGCGCAACAGGGCTGAAACTGCCATGTAAACGCTGGCGGTGGTAGGGGTCATAATCCCCTGCCCTGACAGATTAAGAGCGCTGGCACCACCATGCCGTCGGCCGGCCTAAAAGTGGCGGTGCTGGCGGTCCAACCATGGTGCTTTGGCCACGGTCGTAATTTGGAGGTCGGACTGCCACTTTGGCGGTGTCTGAGTGTGGTGATCTTAAGACTGCCACTCTCGTAATGAGGTCTTAAGTCTGTATATATGCTGAATATAGTTCATAGGAATTACTGGAAAAAGGCCTTGTGCTCATACCACGCACGTCGTCAGCTCTGTGCCACAGTGCTGAAGTCCCAGAAGGAAGAGGGGAACAGATTGAAGAACTGAAAATCTCCTTTTTAGATCAGCTGATTCCTAAATATTTAACTTAGAAAATAAAAGTGCCTTTTACCTGAGTCTTGATCGTACGCATAAAACTATTCCAATAACCAGGAAGACAAGAACCACCACTGCGGCTATTACACCCACAACGATAATGACAATGGAGACGCCTGCAGAATAGAAAAATGGTGCATAAACATCTATATTCTTGATTTTGTTCCATTCCACACTACAGTTGGATAATACAAATTTTGCACCCTTTGTAAGCATTGTATATCTTTAAAACTGAGATCTTACAGCCTCACACACACGCTTCCTGTCAAAGTACAGATACATCAATCAACTCAGTCTTCATTATTCTGGCCTTTAAAATACTCCTATACACAAAGCAACACTAGACAATTAAGTATTCTTAAAACAATATTTTAAACTTTGTTGAAGGTGACAAATGTGATGCTTCAATACCTATTTTGCATTCTCTTGTCAAATATTTTAATGTATGGATATTTGATAAGTCTGCTGTGGAACACACCAAGAGGTCATAAGGCATCTAGGTCAGATTTTGAACTAAGGATTTATACTCAAAGTGTGAAGAATGCTGTCCTGTGTATGTCACGAGTATTAGACCAGAAGGCTGTGCAGTGTCTCCTTTCTTCATCCTTTGTGAAGATAATCCTGGTTAGTAAGTCTTGCTGGTTTACTGAGTTACCAGTGAAACCAACCCTTACACAGCCTACCTTCTCTCAATGCGTGTTACTAGATGTGGTAGAAGGAGAAAGAGGTATGATGAATGAGCGTGACACGCGGAAATATTTAGCAATAATGGCATGCGGAAAGCCTCCACGACCACATATGGAATGTAACAATGTATGTTAATTTGCTCTGCTTAACTTCTTCTTTTTTGTATCCCTCCTTTTCCCACCTTGGGAACTAATTCACTTCTACCCTTGACAGGAGTAAATCTACTACCTTCAAGGTGCAAAATTACCTGCCGTAGGTGTTTGAATACCCACACGTGTGGAAGTTTGCGCGGAGATCCGGCTAGCGGCTAGTGCCAGCGTCTTTGGAACCTGGGATGTCAGGTTCAAATCCCAACCTCGACATTCGGCTCACCATTGTGTGTTTCTGGGCAAATTACCTACTCCTGTGCCTACAAGTGTGACCTGTACTCCTATAATGCCCACTTGATTTACAGTATCTTGTGGCTCGCCTCCCACGTAACGTACAGTGCTCCGATGCTTCCTAGCTGGTTTGTGCTATATTAAAACCAATGCACAAGTACATGTTAACCACCTTTGGCAGGAGCTCCTGACCTGGCTTGTGCACAAGCCGCCCCTTTGATCAGATTTGTGCACCTGGACAGCTCCATTGTGTGATCAGAGTTTTAAGTGTAAATCTATTTTTTAGAAGAAATCCCCTCGCCTTCCTTGGGCTGGATTCATCCACCGTACATGATGCTGTTTGTACATAGAAATCACTTTTAGGTTCTCAAGCTACAATGTCAATTTGTGCTATCATGGAGTACCTTTGGAGGTGCAGTGTGCACCTGAAATAAACATATAGGACTAAAATAAGAAACTGCACCTAATAGTGAGTGCACGAAAACAGTCGTGGGAATGCACAGAGGTTCCTGCACTCCATCTGATGGCTAAAATATGTGCTTCTGATCTTTTGAGAAGGAACTTGAAATCTTCCGAGCAGTGCAGAGAAAGGAGAATCCCTTTTTTAAAGATGGAATTGTTGACACCCAAACTCCACACAATACCCTTTGTGTCCAAATTCACAAGACCAAATATGTTCATCTTTATGTAACAGCACTAAGGGGTTCCTTTCCTGTGCGCTACACAAAAAATACATAACATGAGATGACATGATGTGACCTGACATAACAAAGCAAAGGGGCTCCTGGCAGATGTCCCTTATATGATGTACTGGAGCGCGACAGTGAAAACAGTCCTGTGTCACTTACCCTTTTCTTTTTCGCAGTAGAAGCCCTCGTACTGGTTGCGACACCGGCAGTACACGGTGGTAGTGTTGTCTGTCTCTACATGTTCCTGGACACACTCTCCTCCATTCTGGCACGGATTATCCAGGCAGGGGTCCACTGCAGGACATTGGAACAAATATATGTATTGTCATGTCAACACAGTTCCAAACTTCATCCAAGTTACTTATATGAATCATTCATGTTTTATGTTCCCCTTACTTTTTAAATGTAGCAAATGTATGTACTTAGACACAGTCATACACAAGAATGCCTTACGGACTCTTTGTGCCTTACCTCCCCTCTCTGTGCTGTACTGTCTCTATCTGTGCCTTATCGACTCTTTGTGCCTCTATCTGTGTCTTACCGACTCTTTGAGCATTACTGCCTCTATCCATGCCTTTCCGACTCTTTGAACCTCTATCTGTGCCTTACCGACTCTTTGAGCATTACTGCTTCTATTTGTGCCTTACCGACTCTTTTAGCATGACTGCCTCTATCTGTGCCTTACCGAATCTTTGAGCATTACTGCTTGTATCTGTGCCTTACCGACTCTTTGTGCCTCTATCTGTGCCTTACCGACTCTTTGTGCATGACTGCCTCTATCTCTGCCTTACTAACTCTGTGCTTCTATCTGTTCCTTACAGACTCTTTGTTCATTACCACCTCTATCTGTGCATTACCTATGTTTTGTGCCTCTATCTGTGCTTTACTGACTCTTTGTGCTTCTACCTGTGCCTTACAGACTCTTTGTTCATTACTGCCTCTATCTGTGCCGTACTAACTCTTTGTGCCTTACTGCCACTATCTGTGCATTAACACCCCCTATGTGCCTTACTACCTCTATCTGTGCCCTACTGATTCTTTGTGCATCACTGCCTCTATCTGTGCCTTACCGACTCTTTGTGCTTCTATCTGTGCCTTACCGACTCTTTGTGCATGACTGCCTCTATCTGTGCCTTACTGACTCTTTGTTCATTACTACCTCTATCTGTGCCTTACCTACTCTTTGTGCCTCTATCTGTGCTTTACTGACTCTTTGTTCATTACTACCTCTATCTGTGCCTTACCTACTCTTTGAACCTCTATCTGTGTTTTACCGACTCTTTGTGCATGACTGCCTCTATCTGTGCCTTACTGACTCTTTGTTCACTACTACCTCTATCTGTGCCTTACAGACTCTTTGTTCATTACTACCTCTATCCGTGCCTTACTTACTCTTTGTGCTTCTATCTGTGCTTTACTGACTCTTTGTTCATTACTACCTCTATCTGTGCCGTACCTACTCTTTGTGCCTCTATCTGTGCTTTACTGACTCTTTGTTCATTACGGCCTCATCTGTGCCTTACCTACTTTTTGTGCCTCTGTCTGTGCATTACTAACTCTGTGCTTCTATCTGTGCCTTACATACTCTTTGTTCATTACTACCTCTATCTGTGCCTTACCTACTTTGTGTGCGTTTATCTGTGCTTTACTGACTGTTTGTACATTCCTGCCTCTATCTGTGCCTTACCAACTCTTTGTGCCTTACTGCCACTATCTGTGCATTAACACCCCCTTTGTGCCTTTAGTGCCTCTATCTGTGCCTTACCAACTCTTTGTGCCTCTATCTGTGCTTTACTGACTCTTTCTGCATTACTGCCTGTATCTCTGTCTTACTGACTCTTTGTGCTTCTATCTGTGCCTTACCGACTCTTTGTGCATGACTGCCTCTATGTGTGCCTTACTGACTCTTAGTGCTTCTATCTGCGCTTTACAAACTCTTTGTGTATAACTGCCTCAATCTGTGCCTTACTGAATCTTTGAGCATTACTGCCTCTATCTGTGCCGTACTAATTCTTTGTGCCTTACTGTGTCTCAAGGCCCGTCTTTGTGCTGTAATGCCAGTATCTATGCCTTTATGACTTTTTGTGCCTTACTGCAACTCTCTGTGCCTTACTGACTCTCTCTGGGCCTCATTGACTTGTTGAGCCTTACTAACTCCTTGTTCCTTAGCCCCCCTCTTTGTGCCTTACTGACTCTCTCTGTGCCTTATTTACTCTTTTTGCCCCTGTTTGTGCCTTACTGACTCTTTGTGCATTACTGCTTCTATCTGTGCCTTACCTACACTTTGCGCCTTACTGCCACAATCTGTGCATTAACACCCCCTTTGTGCCTTTAGTGCCTCTATCTGTGCCTTACCGACTCTTTGAGCCTCTATCTGTGCCTTACTGAATCTTTGAGCATTACTGTTTCTATCTGTGCCTTATTTACTCTTTTTGCCCTTGTTTGTGCCTTACTGACTCTTTGTGCATTACTGCCTCTATCTGTGCCTTACCTACTCCTTGTGGCTCTATCTGTGCCTTACTGACTCTTTGTGCATTACTACCTCTATCTTTGCCTTACTGACTCTTTGTGCCTTACTGCCTCTATATGTGCCTTACTTACTCTTTGTACTTTATTGCCTCTCTTTGTGTATTACTGTCTCTCTCTGTGCCTTACGGACTCTTTTTGCATTACTGCTTCTATGTGTCTTACTGACTCTCTGCACTTTAATATCCCTAACTGTGTTTTACTGATTCTTTGTGCCTTAATTCCCCTCTTTGTGGTCGACTGACCCAGGAGCAGAGGCACATCTGGCGCCTGCATTCACTTCGAGTGAGCTCTGCCACCCTCAGTCCTTCATCTCAGAGTAGTAGCATCACTGTCGCACTGATCTACTGGTCAATCACAAGATTGTGGATTTAAGGCTGAGAGGTGTGACATCACCTGCATGCTGGTGCCAACACGGTCTACTGAGAATTGTGAATCTAAAGCTGATACCCAGGACTTGCTATAAATAGTTTACTTTGATTACTCGATGTAGACACAGGAGTAGTGCAAAGAAGTTGTATGATCCAACAAATCCCAGACAAATGGCTGATCCTTTTGTTGGGGATTCCACTGTTACTAGAAGTTTGGAATTGAAGATGTTTTGCATCACTGATTGGGACATACCTCGCTGCTATGTGACTTAGATATCTTGGATCTAGAAGAAGGAACCACAGATACCAGAGGGACATCCTTAGTTTTCAAAGACAAGACTCAGGTTTTCGATTGCTTTATAAGAGTAGGGAGTGGCTCTGGACTCATAAGAAACTCAGAAGGTGATTTCAGAGTTTGGGCACAGGCTATGAAAACAGTCTTCCCTCCACTCGAGAGGTGACATGGATGAATGGACAAGTGTCCTTTGGAGGTGGCACAGATCATTCCCTACATGTAGAGACGTGAGGGGATATACTCCCAGAATAAAGCACTCTAGGACAGAAACAGAGGCCCTTTCAGAAAAGTAAATTAGGAACTGGGAGCCAGTGAAGCTTCTCTAGGAACAGGGAGACAGGGACATCCCACCAGTTCACCCCAGGAAGATCATAACTGCACAGTTCTGAGGCATTTCAGGGGCAGAAATAAGTCACTCTGCAAGCCACAAGAGATAGCTTTAGGTGTGGCCAAATTGGAGGCAGCAAGCAAGTGCCCTACCTCTTATGCAGATGGGGAGTAGGAAGAAGGATGATTCTGCCATAGTCCACATCCAATCACAAAAGATTGTGATATCCAATTTTGTCAATATAATCCCTAACCATATTTTAACATAGATCAATTTTTTGTGTTGACAGGAAATAGGTGTCCATTAGTTTCCCGTTTTACTGCCCTCACAAAACTAATCAACACATGAACATGAAATTCCTGCTGCGTGTAGTTGGGCGGCGGACAGTCATACTTACACATAAAGCACCCACGAGTAAAATTTGAAATGGTGCAGGTTTGCCCTTGTCTGCAAGCAATTCTGGAGCAGGCCACGGATGAGCTTTCTGTGCAGGTGCAGGTCTGCGAACAGTCGTCCGTCACAAAGGATTCACCGGTCTTGAATAAGGAACAAAGTTGATGGACAAATATAAAACTTGTCATGGATAAGGAACATTTTATAAGAGCTAAATGTAAAATACTTGCTCTGATACAGCTATCAAGCATTTATTTATTCTATCCAAGAGAAAGTCATAGCAATCCCACTTCAAAAACAGGATAGTGACCACTATTTCCTCTGGCCACAATAATGCATTTTAGTTTCCAGAAACTGCCTTTCTTCATATTTGGAACAGTTTTAAAGGTGGTGCTTCATGGTAACTGGCTATACTCAGTCTCATTGCAGCTTTCCACAACGTAGATTAAAAGTCCCAACTTGGCCAGACTCATTCTCTCATTTAGAATCATGTTTTATCTCTTGTAGCAATTCCCACTGTATTGCAGCTTGAGTTGCTCCATGGCCGAAACAAACAAACAAGCACACTGGGCTGAACAAGCACAATTCTACATGTTTGGTACCTAGTGATACTAAGGGAATGATTTACAGTTCGGCGGACAGGTTACGCTGTCACCAACATGGCCGGTAAACTGTCTGCCCTATAACACGTACATTATATCGTATGGCACTTGCAATACGGCGGACGGGATATCCATCACATTTGTGATGTAGAAACCAAAGCGCCAAACTTTAAATTCGGCCTAAGTCTTAAAACTCTAGTAGTTTTCTTCTAAAGCATGGATGACATTAAGGGCCTGATTCTAACTTTGGAGGACGGTGTTAAACCGTCCCAAAAGTGGCGGATATACCACCTACCGTATTACGAGTTCCATAGGATATAATGGACTCGTAATACGGTCGGTGGTATATCCGCCACTTTTGGGACGGTTTAACACCGTCCTCCAAAGTTAGAATCAGGCCCTAAGACTCTTAAAAATTTGACACATTCAAAACAGAGGTCTTCCCCTGAAATCCAAGTAAATGCTAAACTTCACGACAGCATGAACTCAACTCTAGACTTTGTTAAAGACATCACACCTCATCTGAGAGCTCAATGGCTCTTGACTTAACACTAAAGTACCTAAAAAAGATGGCTGCTGCTTATCACCTCTCGCCCTCAGATCCAACCACAGTGATCTCCTAGCAAGGTCTAACTCCTTGTGTCAAAATAGCAGCTCTCCTCGTGTCAATTTGTCCAGACTCCTCCAGCCAGATGACTTGGAAGGAAGTTTGATCCATGACCTTTTCTAACTTGCAAACACACCCTTGACTCTCCTAGTGCCCCCCATTGTATGATAAACCTGAACGAACCCCACAAACACTGCAGATTAAGGGGAGATCTACAGTCCAGGCAGCTACACCTTGGAATGTGACCTCTAATGAGAACTATCTTAACGCCATAAGTGCTGACAGTGGATTGGCTTCTACACCTCCCGCACACTCATCTTTACCTGGGGAGCTATCCAGACTCCCCCCACCCATGTGTTTTTTGCCTCTCACAGAACAAATCACCTGCTCTTCAGAAGGTCTGGCTCTTGCTTGACTTGTGATGTATGCTGGATCTATTTTGTGGTCCCATTTTAGTCGTCAGTGAATTCCACATCCCCTGCCTGTGCGGTTGTGACCCCTGTCAACAACCCTTTCCAGAGGCAAGACTCCTGTGATCACCTTACGCACAGGGAAGCCGCAATGGCACATTTAGTGGTTGCCCACCTCACCCACTTCACTAATCCATTACAATCATACCACCTGTCCCAGCCCCCATCTTCCTTCCATCCATCCATGTCCAGTTCACCTCTGACACTCACTTCCATATCCAACCACTGTCCCTTCATGCTCTGCTCTCCAGTCCTCATTCACCACCCACCCCCTGTTCAGTCACATGACCCACAAATCTCCTTCTGCCGTGTTTCTAGTCCGGCTCTGTGTCCCTTCTCTCTCCCTGTCCTTTCACCCTCTCTCCACTCCGTGTCCTTGAACTTTCTGTCAGTTATGAGAAAGACCACTAATGCCACCTACTCTGAGCTCTCTATGGAAGTATCCTCTCACATAGAAGGGGCTGCAGGGTAATGTCATTTGCTGACTTGAGTGATACACGTCACCTCACTCACTCAAACAGCATTTCGCAGAGTCTGACATGGCTCAACGTTAATGACGCAATATTACTGCGACGCTGGGGTTCTGATATCCAGTTTCTGCACACTAACACTCCTGTATTTCCTTTTGCGGAGAGATCTCCTCACCAAGGGATAACTCATCTGGTTTGTGTTGGGGAGGAACTTTGATATTGTTTCCAGGCAATCCCCCCCGGAAACACCTAGCATGTCAACTCTTGAGGATATGGTGCATTTTCACCCATGTAGAGGAAAACATTTGCATTTATTTCCTGTTTTCCTTTTATAGAAACCTTTCTTTACTTCTTTTACTTTGTAATTGAAATCCCAAATGTGTCATCCAACAGACACCCAAGTTAAATCCTAATTTCTTTAATTGTTTGCCATCATCTTTAGTTACTCAAAAGACAGGCATCTGAAACCCCACTATTATTGGGAAATAGAGGAAAGGATTTGAAAGGTAATAGTTTGGGGCTTTATATTAAAAGTAAGTGAAATATTGTGTCCACTACTACGGTCAAAATATACACTACTTCCAAAGAACGGCTACATTTCAACACAAAAAATAAACAGATCAATTCCCCTAAATTCTCAAATGAAGCTGCAAATAAATTGCGCTGTTTGAGTTACAATTATATCTAAGTCCCAAGTGATATTATGTCCTTTTTTTCAATCACAAAGTCACCTTGTAGTACTTGTTCAGGTATGTACATCCGCACTCCTTGTAGGGTACGCAATCTTCGTCGCTGAAAACGTATCCAGGGAGACATCGGCAGCCCTCCAAGCATGGCGAGTCGCACTCTGAGGCAGCGGCCATGTCACTGCACGTGGCAGGGCAGGCGGTCATGCAACTGCTGTACTCGCTGTGGGGAGGACACGCCATCTCTGGAAAAAGGAAACAGATATTATTTGTGAGGCTGTCTGGGCTCCAGAAAGTGCACAACATGGTTTCAAAGGGCATCTATGTCCTGCAAGAATCCTTTCTGAAGAAACACCATCTTTTCAGCAGACAAAGGCTTCCTTGTAACAACACTAAGAGACCTTTTCAGACACATCACTATCTATGAAAAGCCAAGACAGCAAAAGGTAAGTCAGTTACATTTCAGGGGACAGTCCCTAACCTCAGAAATCCTGTCATTCATGTCAGGTGAGTGCCCTGATAACTCTTAAAAGTCTGACAAGACTAATGCAAGTCATTTGTTTGGTGCTCCAAATCTTTGTTGAGTTTTCTCGTGACTGCAACAAGAATTATACAGTTAAAGATTCACAAACCAGTCGCCAAAGTGAGAAAGTCAACAAAGTAGAATTCTAATCTCTAATTTCAGTTTAAGGCCATATCTCCTTTGAGAGAATTAACAATTGATAACTAAAATCAGAAGTGAGTCATTCTGCTGCTGGTGAAAACGTCAATTGCTTCAGAAACAAGAAGATAGCTGATGCAGTCAGTCATACGTCTGTGGCTGTCATGGGTTTGTAAAAGCCTGATATGGTTGGAGTGCAATCACTTGCACACTTTGCTTCTTGGAGCAGGTATCCACATGTCCTTCTGGTATCTACTTTAGCTTTAATTACCTGTTCCCTGTAAAGCAAATATTATTCATTTGAGAGGCTTTACATTCATTTCACACTCAAGAATGAGGCACTGAAAATACAATGACCACTCTCCTCCATCTCATAGTGTACGTACCGCAATGCCCATCTTGCCTCCAGTTGCCCAGCGTGACTTTTACCTCCTGGCATGCCAGTGCATATTGCTGCAAACTTTCGCAAAATAAGTCTCTCCTGTCAAATGCGGCGCACATGTCAAACAGGCAGTTCCTGTAGAAACAGAAGGACAATTTTCATTTATAGGACTCCAAAGAGCCTGTGGATTTCTCTTTCTTCCCCCCTCTCTTATTCCAGTGGAGCAAGGTGTTGTGAGTGGGTGGGTAGTCAAGAAGTGAGTGATTGGGAGACTTCCCTTATACTGCAGAGTCTTGGAAGAGCAGAAGGGGGAAGTATTTTTTGCCACAAGACTCAGTGCGTAATTTAGAGTTTGGCGGATGGGTTACTCCATCTGAAACGTAATGAATGCCCTCTCCACCATATTACGGTGTCCATAGGACATAATGGAATCGTAATACTGTGGACAGGATATTGGTCACGTTTGTAACAAAGTAACCCCATCGCCAAACTCTAAATCAGGCCCTAAGTTTTGTTACATCCCCGTAATTCACTGTTACCCATCTGTAATTCTATATATTATGTTCATCCACTAACTCTATGCGATATGTGCGCAAAGGCCGGTGATGTTTTGGAGATTCAAGAAAACATGTTTTTCACCTGTAGTAGTGTACTCATAATGGAAGCTGGTAGGAAACCTCAGAAAGTCAGGAGACTACAATTCGATTCTCAGGTGACACACATGGTCTTCTCCAATGCCAGTGTACTCTTTAAGGTGGTAGAAAATCTCAGAAAGTCAGGAGATTACAATCCTATCCTTGGTGCCACATGTGGTCCCCTCTGATGGAGGTGCATTCATAAAGGAAGGTGGTAGGAAACCTCAGAAAGTCAGGAGAGAACAATCCTATCCTCAGGTGTCACATCTGGTCTCCTCCGATGGAAGTGTACTCGTAAAGTAAGGTGGTAGGAAACCTCTAAAAGTCAGGACAGTACAATCCTATCCTTGGTGCCACACGTGGTCTTCTCCCATGCCAGTGTACTCATAAAGTAAGGTGGTTGGAAACCTCGGAAAGTCAGGAGAGCATAATCCTATTCTTGGTGCCACACATGATCTTCTCTGATGCCAGTGTACTCATAATGGAAGGTGGTAGGAAATCTCGGAAAGTCAGGAGAGTACAATCCTATCCTTGGTGCCACACATGGTCTTCTCCCATGCCAGTGTACTCATACAGTAAGGTGGTAGGAAACCTCAGAAAGTCAGGAGAGTACAATCCTATCCTTGGTGCCACACGTGGTCTTCTCCGATGCCAGTGTACTCATAATGGAAGGTGGTAGGAAATCTCGGAAAGTCAGGAGAGTACAATCCTATCCTTGGTGCCACACGTGGTCTTCTCCGATACCAGTGTACTCATAATGGAAGGTGGTAGGAAAGCTCAGAAATTCAGGAGAGTACAATCCTATCCTTGGTGCCACACGTGGTCTTCTCCGATGCCAGTGTACTCATAATGGAAGGTGGTAGGAAAGCTCAGAAATTCAGGAGAGTACAATCCTATCCTTGGTGCCACACGTGGTCTTCTCCGATGCCAGTGTACTCATAATGGAAGGTGGTAGGAAAGCTCAGAAATTCAGGAGAGTACAATCCTATCCTTGGTGCCACACGTGGTCTTCTCCGATTCCAGTGTACTCATACAGTAAGGTGGTAGGAAATCTCGGAAAGTCAGGAGAGTACAATCCTATCCTCGGTGTCACACATGATCTTCTCCGATCACAGTGTACTCATAATGGAAGGTGGTAGGAAACCTCAGAAAGTCAGGAGAGCATAATCCTATTCTTGGTGCCACACATGGTCTTCTCCCATTCCAGTGTACTCATAATGGAAGGTGGTAGGAAAGCTCAGAAAGTGAGGAGAGTAGAATCCTATCGTCATGTTGTCTTCTTTGACGTGAACATACTATAAAAGAAGCCTTTAGGACCCTGATGAAAGTCTCTTTATTAGAATACTATCCTCGGGTGGCCGACCACTAGGCTGAAGAGGAAGTGCAGAAAAATAGACATAGGGAACTAATAATGCTACCAAGAATTGGCAACGACAATAGTTCTGTCTTTGCCAAAGCCCAGAAGATTTTCCTTCTATTTTTGGTACTAAATAAAGGATAGGAAAACTGCGGTTGAGCAGTGAGGCTGATGGTTGTTAATAACTCCATTTTTAGTTTTGTTATAGGGTTTTTGGTATTTTTCTTACACATTACATTTTTTTAAAAGCTACAATTTGGAAACCAAATGTTTTTTCATAGTCCTTTTATTTCTTGCTTTATCTGGAGAGGTTTTTCTCTTGTTCTTAAAATTCTTTAGGATTCTCCATGTAGGTATGACTATTCAGTGTTTATTAATATCATTAAAGATACTTTGATAAGGCAGATGTATTACAGAATTTGATAGATATTTTAAAATATCTTGACATACAAAGGGATGCTTCATTTCGAGTCTACGGAATGCTGAAGGCTTCCTCTGAATCTGTGGATTAGTCTGGTATTGACTGTACTACAGTGTTAGAAGACAGACATTGTGCCACGTTGTAGTTTCCAGATTCTCCTCGCCCATCAGGGCCCTACTCCTCACCATCTTGAATAGTGCCTAGATGACATTAAACTGGTCCAGTACTCAGTAAATAACAATACATCAAACATATTCATAACAGTAAATACAAACATTGTTAGGTCAAGCAATCAAAATAGGCTGGGACTGTGAGTGCTTTGATGTACAGCATGCAGCACTTACGTATGGTACAGATCTGGGTCAATGGCCTCATGACAGGCATTGAAGGGGCCACTCTGATCAACGAGGAGTCCACAATAGGCTGTACTGTTCGCAAGCAAGAGTTCAGATTCAGAGCAGTTGGTGAAGAATCCAGTATCCAAGTCCCCAATATCAGTGTCATTTTCAACAACCTCTCTCCTGCAATGAAAGAGAATATGACTTCTGACTATGTCAGTCATTTAAACCAACAATCAACAGTTTAAAAGCATTCTAAAACTAACTGCACGCCATCCATTACTTTTTTGATTTTCTTATCAAGATCCATTAAGTGGAAAAGGTATGTCCAGAGATGGTCCTTGTAACTGTGCATCTCACTGATGAGGCCAACGAAGGCTAAATCTGGCCTGTTGCTTGTTCTGTGGTACCCTAGATGTAGTTGCGTCCACCCCCCCAACAAGGGAGCATTCACAAGAACATGCTACACACGGAGCGTGTACCTAACATCTTTATTCCTCAGTGTACAACACTGAACTAACTTCTCAATATTCCATAGCCATTAAAGTCCACACTCTAACACCTCCTAGATTGACTGCGTTACCCCTTTCCTTGAGTCCACCCCGTAGCCCCAGGTCTTAATGCTCACAGTCCCAAGTCACTACAGATGTCTAGGATTGACTGGTCCTATGGAGCAGAACTAAAGGGAATTTGCTATTGCTGGTCCTTGACTGTAGTGGTGCAGTCAGCAAAAACAAAAAAGATTAGCATGTGACCCAAAACAATTGCCTTAGAATAACTCAAGTATTTCATCTGTGACTTTATAATTTCTCTTTGAGAGATGCTTAAGAGAAACTGGTCTGCCCTGGCATGGGACCTGTAGCTCACTCTAAGAGACACAAGCTGCATATCAGTGATGAGACCCCAAAATGAAGAAACTAGCCTGGGATAGTTTGTGCTCCCATCAAGAATGGGTTCGGCCAAGCGGTTCAAGCTGTACTGATCATACTGAAGCAGGATCATAGCTGGTTTGCATGTGGTTATTCCGTCTCCGTAGTGACACAGTGAACAAAATATATAGATCGACAGCCTAATTAGCAGTGGGATTAATTGCAGAATTCTAGCCATTGTTTTCTTGGCTTTCTGTATGATAATTAATGGTGGCAGTACATAGTAATGTAAGTGAGAGTAACTAACCGGGGATGGTAGAAATGTGTGAAGAAAAAAACATGAATACACTAAAAACAAAATTTGAGTTAGATTAGTGTAGGAAGTTTTGTAAATCTTCAACTGAACCTTGATATATGAAAGACACAACAAATATCACAATGACGTTTCCACAGCACAACAGGAGATGGACACAGTGTTCAAAGGGGGAGCCCCACAGCATTACACTGCTAGCTCCTTTGTATAGAGAATACCGGTGGCCTCAGTACCCTAATATCATCTTGGTTGCTGCGGCACACCAGGGTGTAGGTCATAATCCCCTGCAAGGTCCTGCACCACCACAGAGTACTGAATATGTCAATCAGGAGGTCATAGTATATTTACAGTTTAATGATTTGTATGCTGCAGTAAGTCGTGCGCATTATACCTGGGATGCCTGGGTCACCAAAGTAGTGACTCTACAAGACACTGGATATAATGGTTGGTAGCTCCACACAGCACTGCTTCATAATGAAATCATGGGGAGAGGATGTGGTGTAACAGCCACAGCTGCTGCTTTGGCACTGGGGAAGCAGGCTTGAGTCTCTGCATCGGCTTATCCTCCTGTGACTCTGGACAAAATACTTAGGGCCTCATTACGAGTCTGGCAGTCACTAGACCGCCAGACTCGCAGATGGTGGTCGGACTGCCAATGCGGTGGTCCGACAGCCACATTACAGCCCTGGCGGTCGGGCCGCCAGGGAACTGACAGCTCCACCTGGATCGGAGATCCCGGCGGTCTGGCGGTGTCGGCAGTCTTGATTTGCCAGGGCAGCGCTGCAAGCACGCTGCTTTGGGGATTACGACCCCCTTCTCTGCCAGCAGTTTCATGCCGATACCATCGCCATGAAAATGCAGGCAGAGAATGAGTGCAGGGGACCCCATGGGGGCCCCTGCTCTGTCTATGCACTTTGCATGGGCAGAGCAGGGGGCCCCTGGCCAGCACCCTTGTAATGTTCACTGTATGCTTTGTGACACAAGCCGGGGACAATGCTAGAGGCTGTTGCCCACTAGGCCAGCAGGCATAAATTCAGGTAACTGCCCGCTAACCTAAGGGAAAACTCTTTTTGGGGCCGGCGGGGAGGTAGCCACTATGGTGGCAACTTCTACGTCGGAAGTTTGGCGGATGGTGCAAACCATCCGCCAAACTCATAACCAGCCCATCAATCTCCCTGTGCCTACAAAAATGAATGTGTCTTTGTGTAATGTAAATGGTGCTCAGTAAAGTGCTCCAATACCTTCAGGTCGAGTTCACGTTATATAAAACTGCAACAACAAAAAAGATCCATGGGGCTGTTTGGCACTGATTCAGTGATAGGTCCTACAGTAGAACAAAGGTTGGACATGATTCTGGGTTTCTGGTACTCTTACATCCTGTACCACAGTTACTGTATCTCACCAGGGGTGACAGATTATGTTCCACAGAAAGCAGAAAGAAATTAAACTAAGTGGGTGGGAGGGGAGTCCCAAAATGAATTTTCCCCATTCATTTTACAGAGAACAATTAGACACAACTGCAGCCTAAACTGCTGAACGGGCTTTGTCAGAAACCTAAATCTTGGCCATGTGTTTATTTCATGCTGCGGTGGATCAGTGGAAACAGCAGACCTTAAGGTAAGATTTGAGTGGCTTCCAGCACATCGACAAAGATGTAGCAGCAGCCAGTTTAGGACTTGTGGACTACAAAAAAGATGTAAAAAATATATAAGTGGCAGGGATGCCCTGTGTCTTTATGCTGGTGATGGGCTCAAAAATTATATATTTTTTTAAATTGTACCGCGTATTCACAGTGGATCTGCACATCTGTTGTCATTTTATTTACAGCCCGGGTGGGCCAGGGTTGGGGGTGTTCACTCCCCTTCCCAAGTCTTTGTCAGAACTTTGAGAATCTAATCCCCCAGGCCACATTTTACTTTGAAAGATGAGGGTGGCATGTAGTTGCCTGCCTGGAAGGTTGGAAGCAGAGCATGGGGAAGTCAGGCCCTGAGGCGAACAACATGTAGCGCAAAGCCAAAGGTCGTGTGAGGCATGGGGCTGGCATTATGTAAAACGTGAGAGGGACAAACGAGAGAAGCTAGAAAATGAGGAATATTTATTACTAAGGGAGAGTACTTACGAGAGGAGTAAGGACAATTTATGGAGCACTATGGAGGGGTTTAGGGAGAGACATGTACACACCCACAAAAGAGTAACCCCTTTTCTTTTCACAATCTGCCCCTCTATAGTTACAAAGCCAACAAGCTTTTACAATGCAACAGGTCTCGCGTTTGCTCATGTTAGAGCTGATCGCGTTGTAAACTCTTAACCCGACTTTTCACCTATCGGGCAAAAGTGCATTTATGTACATAACCCGAAAAAGTGAAATCAAGTAAAGCGCTCGACTTCTGCCAAGCGAGATCGCGCTCGTAAATTAGAGAAAAAAAAGTCCACGAGCCCGATGGAAAACAGCGAGCCTCGCATGTTTTCTGTACTTGGTTGCTGCGCTCGAGGAGGGCTAGCCACCGGAAAAGATATGACATATGCGTGCCTTCAACTAATGAAAGCAAGCAGATTTTATTAGGGAAGCCCACGAACCAATAAAAAACACTGACTTCAAGTTGACAGGGCTCCGAGCCCTTTTCTAAATACAAAAGAGTCTTGCTGCGATATGCATGCGCGAGCGCATGCAACGCAGGCTCGACCCTAAAAAGGACAGAAAATAGTCATAAGTGTGTTTCGGTTCAGAGCTCAGATAAGTCTAGCAGCACCTTGTGCAACATAAAGGTAGTGTAACACCCTCCGATACAAAGCAGTGTTGGTTGGGACTTAAAATAAACCCCTAAAAGATCTAATGTTAAAATGCATTTTATTAAATTGTTTGAAAATATGATTACATATAATTTAAAAAAATAAATAAAAAAAAACTAAATAATAATCATTAAAAACTTCATTAACCTTTTTTGAATATACAACTGCAATAATGTTTATTAAAAATAATTAAATTATTCTTAATTTATCTTATACATTTTAAATATTTTAAAACAAATATTTAAAACATACTTATCTTTTTCTTTAGTTGGGACTTTCATTGTAATTAAACTTCAAAAAAATATTTTAAGCTTCATAAATACAAATTAATTAAATGTTTTATTTAAATTAAGTTGATGCTCTCACTTTTTATGTTATTGTACATTACATATAAATATATAAAATTAATTAACATCAATATTCAACAAAAATATATTTTTCTATGTGAAAAATATCAATAACGTTTTGTACTGTTCCCTATACTTTATACACTTACATGGGACAAGTTATAAGTAGTAAGTTTACACTTGTAAAGTAATCCAACACCAGAATTCAGGGTGTGGCAACACATAAGTCCACACTTTTGAGTAAATGGTGAAAATCACAGAGTAGTAACGTTACTCAAAAGTATAAGAGTAGCCTTAAGCATGTAGATTTACTTACAAGTTTACCGTGTGGATAGGCCCCTGGGTGTCTACTAAATTTCATGCATATTTGTCAAACAGTGCAAAAAATGGCCTTAGAAATAAGAAGGTATTCAAAAGGGTTAGCCCAACACTTTTTTAAAATGCTTAGATCTCGAAAACTACTGAACAGATTAATGACAGAAGTATCAGAAAAGTGACAGTTCAGAAACTACGGCGAGCAAGAGGGGCCAGACATCTTCAAAAATAACACATGAAACTCAATAGAATGTTCACCTCCTTAGTGTAAGTTGCTTTGTCTGATATTGGTGCTGCTTCTGTGAAGGTACAGTGCACTGACACGCGCTGGTAAAAGTACACTTTACTGTTTCTGCCTCTTGCTCAACCCTTGGCCCATATTTATACTTTTCTTTTTTGATGCAAAAGCAAAATACAATTATATTTTGTACGTTTGTGCTGCTTTTGCGTAAAAAAATAGCGCAAATGTGGAGCAAAAACACTATAAATATGGGCCTGAAGTTCTACTTTCATGTCAAGATTGTAGTAATCCTATTCAGAGGTTTTGACAAAATTTCCATTGGGGGCTAAAAAGGGAAAACATCTTTTTTTCATCCTCAATTCATTTCTATTCCATTCACCAAACTGCATGAAATTTGGAGCGTTGTCTTCAGTTGACAGCATGAACTGAGTGCCAGATGTTCTGCGGATTCTTAAATGTAAACGAAAACATGTATTTTGAATGGAAAGTGTGGCTAAACTACACATTGGTAACTGCCACTATGTGCACTGTAAATCCACTATATGTACTGCTTGTGCCACTATGTGTACGGTACATACAGGTTTAGTACTACAGTGGATCTAAATAATGTGTTATTGGCCGATATTTATTTTCTTTGCAGGGAAAATAAATGTTATTTAGAGCAACAATCCCAATACACACAAATTCACATATTTATTAGTGCAGTACAAAGCTCAAACTCAAGCTTACTACCACAGTAAAGCATTTTTGACACAGGAAAAACTCTGTGTCACAATTTACATGTCAAAATTACTTTAAAGAGGTAAATACCTCTCCTAATAGCCACAGGGTACCTTACCATTCTTCCCAAAATACAACCCATTGCATTTTCATTGTCGTTTATCTTTCGATCAAGAATTGAATGTTACACTCTGGGCATGTGTGTGTGTGTACCCGCGCGTGCATCCACACACACACAGGCATAGATGCCCAGAGTGAAATAGGCCTTTTTTATTTATTAGTTATATATGATGTGGAACTAAACAGAGTAACCTTCACAATCTTACTCTCACAATATTCTGCTATTCGATTTTCTGGACAAGATATCATGGTAGAAATATTATGGGAAGAAATGTAATACTCAGTGCTGTGGGGTGTGTCAGGAGGGATAACCCTCGGCTTCTCCTAATTGGCATCTATGAAGCTGATTGAGGAATAAAGAGAAATTAAGCTAAGCTAGATAAACTGTGCTAAATGTTTGATGAGTCCTAATAAGAGCACACGTCAACCACAGATCCTACCGCCCAGGATGCCGGAGCCATCCTCATGTAGAAACGGAAGCATTCTTGCACGATTCTATAATATGGCACGAATTTCTGTAGGGAGAATGTTTTATATTCAAGGACTTTTACATACAGTCTGATGTTTTATATTCGAGGATTTTTATACATAGCCTGTTTTTTTGTAAAATCGTGAACTTGTGGTGTGCTTTTATGGTATTTGTTTTTACCGAAATAAAGCTAACAATGATGATGACATGGAAGAAGCTGTCGATGAACCTGGAAGATGCAGGGCAAAGCATCTCAGGATTACCTTTATATATCTCTTACTTTACGCTATGAGAGACCTGTGCAAAGGAAGAATTCCACAATATTGCTATGACTTTTACTGCATGACCGACCCACATTGTTCTGTCACTTAACTATCTAAGGGCTCACAATAAATCGGTTCCATCTCCACATAGCGCCGAAGTGCAGTTTATTGCACAGCAAAGAGAGTCGGGACGCCCAGCTGAGGGCAGAAGCACCAACCAGAGTATGGATGAAAGGAAGGAGCAGATGTTTTCAATCTTGAAAAGTGCTTGGCCTCGCACAATGGGTGGCAAACGTGTGCCACTCTGTGCCAACTCAGTGTAACTTTAATCCTCCTATGCGGCCACTCAAAGCCCACTCACTTCCCATAATCTCCTCACGTACCTGAATCGTAAGGTAGCTTTTCCCGATGGCACCTTCCAGCTTTCCCCAAAGTCGTTGACGTCCTTCACTTGCTGGCCATCCCGCCGCGTGAAGTCGTTCTTGTGCTTCCCATCAAAGTTGCCGCAGAGGCCTTCCACCTTTTTTTTGTATGTGTTGGGCAGGGTGATATCTGATGAGACGAGAAGAACATGCTTCAGCACAGCATCTTGGCATTGCCTGAAGTTAGAAACTAACTCATCCAGAAAGTCACCAGTGTGACAGGTAATGAACCACCACAAAATGATCACAGACGTGCAAGCCGCACATGGGCATGTAATCCAGCCGTGCATGATTCATGTATTCTCACCTGAAACTTGGCATTGGGAAAAAAAATCATTTTCTATCATTTTGATAGTTTCAGATCTTCAACCTGAATCTGTTCTCACCTGCATTTTCAGTCCCATCGAAACTGACAGATAAACCAAAATCTGTCTCCAAGTAGATCCGTGTTGACCTTTGGTAGATCTTTAACCCTTCGTGAGGTTGGGCAGGAGGTACCACTTTTATTCCGTCCAACTAAGGTGGAAAAATAACACTACTTTATTCATTGTCTATTCTAGATGAGCAACTGTACTCAAACGGTATGAAGGATGAGTGCACAAGTGATTGAAATGTACAAGTTTGGAAGCGGGCATGTGAGCGATGAAGACCGGATGATGACAGTGGCCACTTTAAGTAGACATTGTTGGCTGTGTGGTGATGAGGAGAGTGTCCAGCAAACACATACTCCCCAAACTCTGATTTGTTTGTTTTATTAATTCCATGCCACTCAATGATTATCCATTCATGTATGAAAGTATTATGGTGGTCATTATGACCCTGGCGGTATTACAATGCCAGGGCCAAAACGACAAGAGCACCGCCAACAGGCTGGCGGTGCCTCCCGGCGTAACGCCGTGGATCACCGCCGGGGCCGGTGAATTTCTGCCACATTGGCCCCGGCGGATGTAATCCGCCAGGGCAGCGCTGCCCAGGGGATTACGAGTCCCCGACCGCCAGCCTTTTTCTGGCGGTCTTAACCGCCAGGAGAAGGCTGGCGGTACGGGGAGTCGTGGGGCCCCTGGGGGCCCCTGCACTGCCAATGCCACTGGCATGGGCAGTGCAGGGGCCCCCTGACAGGGCCCCATGCGGCTTTTCACTGTCTGCTGTGCAGACAGTGAAAAGCGCGACGGGAGCAACTGCACCCGTCGCACGGCCGCAACCCCGCCGGCTTCCACATCCCCGCTGGGCCGGCGGGCAGAAACTTGGTTTCCGCCCGCAGGCCCAGCGGGGATGTCCAAATGGGCACCGCGGGAGTGCGGCCGCATTACGCCGCCCGCCAATGTTGTAATGAGGCCCTATGTGTTCATTTAATAACAGCTAAATATGCTGCACATGTGGATTTCCACTTTGAAACTTGTCTACATATCTTTTTACATCCTTTTGAAAAATATTTTAATGTCAACCCTTTCCAAACCACACAGCAATTTTGAGGGTGTTCTCTCCACTTTCCCAACCTGGACATGGATTCACTTTCTGCTCTTATGAGGTGTAAAGCTGGACCACACAAAAGGCCGATTGTGCTTCCTAGGAGTTTATAAATACCAAAAATTCTTCATTCTTTCCTTTATATGTTTTGGGCTTTTTCTTAATAATTGGAAAAAACTATTCAAAAAGAAATTCTTTCTCTGAAAACATAAAAACAATACAAACACAGAGGACTGAGATGAAAAAGGATGGGGCAGGCGAGAGGAAGAGAAGGAGAGAGGTACGAAGAGAAGAAGGGAGTCACAGGTAGGTGGATGGCAGAATTAGAAGGTCTGGGAGACAAAGTGGGGGAAGTATAGAGATAGGAAGGTAAGTGGGTAAGCATTCTGAGAAGCACAACAACGAAAAGGCATTTTGGAGACAGACAGTGTTTGTATCCATCATCCTCTTACAAGAATCTTCTTCTTCTGCCTGAAGAGCACCGAGTGGCCATACACGTCTGTCCGGATCTCCTCGATGTAGCTGATCTTGTAGTTCTGAACCATCTTCTCATTTTTCCCTTCAATGTTAAAGGACTGCAGCCGGTCTGGAAGGTCTGCAGGGTTCTGCACCAGAGTGTAAGTGCCTACCCCTTGGAAGTGATGCACCAGCCCGTCGAAAGTCAGGTAATGGGGGTCTCCAGTGACGGAGCACTTGGCAAACCCTAAAGGAGAAGATCACAGTGAGCAGACACATTGGAACTCTGTACATGCTGACCAGGACACAGGTATCCGGCCATAGTGGAAAGAAAATCATGGATACCCCAATGTTCATGCAATCAACTAAAGCCTGAACAGTACCATGGTGGAATGAACCGCTTACGCTGCACCTTCGCACAAAATCTACTGTTTGTGTTCATAAACTGATTGGAAATGTTCTGCTATTCATTCACACAAAGAGCATCAACAATCATCATCCTCCTCACAGATCATGGCTACTCACAAAACATTGCTTGTCAAGGGTCACCACTCATGAGAATTGTAGTCTGTAACCCCCAAGGAAAGAAAACGAAATCTAGAACAGTAAAATCAAGTGTGGAGGAGTCCAGCATTGGTTTCAATATTTATAACCATAAATGCAGCAGCAAACACATAACAAGCCCATAATATCTGTAAATATTCTATTTATGAAGGGAAAATACACTTGAATGGTCCTCATTCACCACAAGCCACTGGATATAATTTCGAGGTGGAGACCTGTAGGCACCACTTGTGGGTGCATCTCAAATGAATATCAATTCTACAATCAGCTGGAACATAGGGAGAATGAGCCAAGGACTCTATCTCCTAGAGACTGGGGACCAGGGCATCCCATGGAGGCTAACTCTCAAAGTTGCCCACAATGATCACATCATCTGCAGCTTGTGGGGTCACATGTGATCAAGGGCTACCAAGCACTGTGTCAAGAGGCAAAAAAGCAGATTAACTTAAGAGCATACTTGGGGACAGAACATGTGCACAAATGCTTGGAAATGTCTAATCTTATACAGGGCATGTGGCATGAGGAAGGGACCCTAAAGCAATAAGATGATGGAAACAGGCCTGCAGAGTATACGCATGAGAGAAGTCACAATAAACAAGAAGGGTGGAAGAGGCAGGCGTGGGACATGAGCATTGGGCATGAAGAAGGGGTCAAAAACATGACGAATAATGGAAGTGGGAATCTGGTAGGTACATAATATAATGAACCAAGAAACAGAAACCACTCAGAGATTGGCATAGGACCTATCAATTGAAAAAAGGGACAAGAAACAAAAAACAAAGTACAAACTAGGTTTTGGTTCATTAGGCACAAAGAAATGGACCATGGACCTTGATAACTAGAAAAAATATCATGGTGACATAGAGCATAATGGAAGGAAACTGAAAATGAGAAGACAGCAGAAATTAGTAATCTGGATGGGTGTGAAGGAAGAGAGAGAAAAAACAAGAACTTTGGAAAACACAGTATTTGTGAAAGGGCCCTTCACCATGAGTGAAGGGAAGATAAGAGTAATGTATGACTGGGGTAAGGGGCAAGGGACAGTCAGAATGGGATCAGAAAAGAAGAATGGAAGAAGTATGAATGGAAAATGGGGCATGGGACATGAGAGCATGGCTTAAAGAACCACCAAAAGGATGAAGGGTTAGAAAAAAAAAGCAGGGCCTTCGACTAGGAAGTCTAATGAATGAAATGAAGCTCATGACCAAGGCAACAGAGCAAAGATTACCTGGCTAAATATGCTTGGTTGAGGGAACAGTGCAAATTGTGGCTGAAAAGAATGGCCGAGCATCAAATAAGTTAATAGTAAGGTGGGCATGATCGAGAGGTTTGGGACAAAACTATCTACTTTCTATCACTCTTATGGAGGGACACATTTGATTAATACAAGTTTAGGTGAGCAGTGAAATATAGGTATTGTCTCTCTTCATCTAGCGCTAGCACTGAGAAATCTGTTTTCCTAAAAAAATGCTAAATGTACTTGGTTTTCAGAGTAAAACATATCTTTTTCCTAAACCACCTGCCTTGGTTGACCCCAAAGTGAAGGATGTGGGAAGAATTCTAACAGAGATCAAGAAACACCAAAGCAGACTTCCTTGCGGACACAGCAGGCTTCTGCTTCTTCCTCCTCGCAGGACATGCCTGGTGACTAGCAATGCCTGCTTGATCTAGTAGCCACAGTAGAGGACAGCCTGGTCAAGTTCACTATGAACCTCACAACTGACCTTAAAGCTACAATGTGAGGGCACAAAAACCAGTGGCTGAAGTTGAGTGTAAATATCCTCCTCCAATTCCCTAAATGCACGTAGCAGCACACAATACTGGAGAACCAAAAACATTTGTCAAGTAGGCCATTCTGCAGTACTAATTTCACATAAATGTTTTAAAAATCCCTAAATTTGAAATGGTGCTCTTGAAATACCAAGTATTTTCAAGGTGTGCAAGAAATGTTGGGGATTCGGTTCCCCAACAATATATTGAGAAAATCAAAGTAACATTTTGAATTTTTGGGCACACACAGGCACAGTGAATCTTGCTACACATCATTAGGGTTATGTGCTTATGGCGCACCAGACACGTACCTGTGGGCTTGCAGCCATAATTCCCATTGTTTTTGAGGATGCAGACCTCGCCAGGCTCACATTCATAAGGGTTGCACTTGATCTTGCCTCCCTTCCTACACTGGCATTTTTCAGTACAATGTGGAGTGATCCAGCTCTCTCCAACCTGCAAGAACATAGATATAAGAAGTCACAGACATGTTTACACAGGGTCTGGCTACAGAAGAGCTTTTCCACACCATGTGTCCTAGCCTTCTTGTTGCCTCCAGCACATGTCTACTGTCATACTTCTTCCTGCCTCCTGCAATGGCAAGGACCCCACTGGTCAACCAAGTCTACCACCCTACTTGTCGCTGCCTCCTGCAATTTTAAGGTCCCTAGTGGTTATACCAATCTATCATCGAACGTCTGACAGCCTCCTACAATGCCAAGGACCATACTGGTCACATTAGTCTACATCCTACTTCTAACTGCCTCCTCCAATGCCAAGGACCCTACTGGTCACAGCAATCTATTCCCTCCTCTTTTCACTTCCTCCTGCAATGCCAAGGACCCTAGTGACCATATCACTGTATTGCCTACTTCTTACTGTCTCTCCCATTGCCAAGGACCCTACATGTCACATTAGTCTACCACCCTCCATCTTACTGCCTCTTGCAATGTCAGGGACCCTAGTGGTAACATTAAACTACCGTCCTTCTTTTTAGTGCCTCCTTCAAAGCCAGGAACCCTTCTGGTCACACTAATCTCTCACCCTACTTCTTATTGCCTCCTGCAATACCAATGACCATACTGGTCACACCAGTCTACCGCCCTACTTCTCACTGCCTCCTGCAATGCCAAGTTCCCTAATGTCACACCAGTCTATCACCCACCTTGGCGTGGAAGGAGAGGTGACATGGAAGGAGATGTGCTATGTTTATTGTCTGTATTTTATTCTCCCACCCACTCACTGTTACCTGCAGCTTCATGTGATTAAATCCCACAACACAGATGCAGATATGGTAAAACATCTATTTCTGAACAAATGTTAGATATCATAAAGAAAAATAAACATTTGCCTTTTATGGCATTTACAGGCTGGAAAAAATCAACAATACTTTACAGTGAGTCATTCAAGTCAAGAAGATCTTGGGTTTACATTTAGGACTATCACAGACATGAAGCTGCCAGAAGCCTTTTTACAAATGTCCAGTGTATCTGCAAGATGCAATGAAACAAACTTCAGTGAGATGCAGTTCCACCTGAGCCTCGGAGGGATGCCCCTAGTATCTCCCAAGTGACGCAGGGCACTTCTTTATGCATAGAATGAACGACCTCAGGTGTAAATCTGTAAATCTACAGGTTTGTTTTATTACAAACATCCGTGAATCAATTTTTATCCTCTCAGTCTCAAGTACAGTGGGGGTTTTGGCTGGAAGTATCTTTTTTCGACTACTAAACATTTTGAGCAGCACCCTTACTTATTCTTAAAGATAATTGAGTACCTAGGAATGAAACTAGTAAAAACATGGACATCTAATGAAATATCAGGATAAGAATTTGAATGATCCTTCTGCATGAACGCACCTGGTAGTAGGTGTCATTGATGGTCCTGCAGCCGCAGTCGCCGAGTGGAACGCACTTGTCGTCACTGAGCACGTACCCTTCATCGCAGACACATCCTTCCACGCAGTCTGAAAGCTTCTCACACGTGGCAGAGGCATAGATATCATTGCAGGTTGGTGGGCACAGTGAGGCGCAGTCGGTGTAGTGGCTGTTGGTTGGGCAAGGTAAGGCTGTAAGGGCAAGAAAATCACACAGATTGAAACTGAGACAACTGAGAGGATGATATTAGTAGCACTATACTTCCTTTGTGCTTCCAGGCGCAAAGGGTCCTTTCAGCTGAAACCTACCTGGAGGGGATGGAAATGAGGTTTTAAGGATACAAAGAATTAAGGCTGCTTTAACTTGTAAGCCGTATCATAATCTGATCCACTGATATTATTGCAGCCTTTCGAAGAGAGTGGGCCATGGAGCTCCATTCTCAAAAACCTCAAGACTCTTGTACTTGCAAGGTACAGACTTTGATTTCTGAGCAGTGGGCATTACTGAAGGACTTCTGTGATTGATGCAGAGGTTCTCTCTCCGTGCAGTAGCTGCATGGTATTGCTTCCTCGGGCAGGCAGAGGCATTGTGTGTCCTCTGGAGTTGTGCACTAGATGCAGTGGAATTCCCTTGTAAGGTCAATATTCATAGCCCACCCTCTAGGCAGCTCAAACTCCACCTTGGATTGCACAGACGGGCTTCACTCCAAGAAAATAGATGTGCATGTTTACTAAGACTGCTAGGAATAATGTGAGAATGCTTTTTGAGTGCTGTTTAGTGACCTTGAAAGAACATTTACCATCCAAGTAGTGTAATCTGCAAGCCTAGTTGTCTATTGGAATGTTAACAAAAGATGATGTTGTGTGCACCAGTCATTAGTGCACAGTTATACCATATAAGTCAGCACTGTCTGGACTCACACTTTATTCATGTACTATGATGGTTACCCAAAGACCTTTGAGAGTGAGTCAAAATACAGCTCTAACAAAACATTCTGTCGGAAGTTTAGTATTTAGGGGACTTTTGGCAACCTAAGTTGGATCAATCAATCAGGAATTAGTAGAGCGCAGTACTCACCTGTGAGGGTCTCACGTGGATGACTAGCTTGTAGTGTACAGCAAGTGAAAAAGGATACGTGGATTCAATAATGTTCTAGTTACCTTTATTAGCATTCTCACATTTTATATTGCACTTCATAACACACCTCCAATGCTTCCTCTGATGACAAATGTGAAAGTGTGTGTACAATTGACATGAAATCTTCCTAGCAGTACAAACAATATGTTTCTCAACTGCTGGTGCACAAGTGTATACATGCAAACTGCAGACAATGGTTCACTGCATGTTAACAGCTTGCACAATGTATTCCTAATGTCTACATAAATAAGCACTTGTGACTCGAATTACTGAGCTAAAGGGTATAGAAGTCAGTGCTATAGTATTTGTGAAGTCTATACGGTATTGAGGAGTTTGTTTTGGCCACTGCTCCAATGTTTAAGGAACGGATAGAAGCGTGTGCTCCTGATTTAGGGAAGGGATGCTAGTGAAAGCCATTTAAAGGAAGGCATTTTGAGAAGCGAAGGGAAGCTCATCTAATACAGGGAGAAATATGATAAATCTAAAAGACAATCCACAACCAGGAAAGAATGGAGGATATTTAGCTGCTTGAGACAAATCCATATTTTGGAGGAAGGGGGTGTATTTCCCTCAGGATATAGCAATTTTTCAGAGGTTGGAGAGTTTTCCATTACATCTGAATTCTAAAACACGGTGCGCCTCCACTTCTGAATTGTCACAGGATCCAGAGGGGCTGAGATAGAAGTCCAGGCTGTACAAGCACAATTCACAACACATGTCTATGCGCTTGAGACGTATCATCTTTCGATTTTTTTTATTAAGCATTAAATCATTGCACTTCATTCCATTATGCTTTATTTATTCACTTGTAGGCTGCAGACAGGTAGCTGCTTTGGAATCTGGAACCTCATGCAGAGTCCATTGGCCAGACCCACCACGGCAGAGTAGTAGGGGTAGGGGGCAATAGTGTCCTTTTTATTAACGCTATTAATGTACTCTGCAGGAGTAGCACGAAAATATTGGCGCTACTCCTGCAGCGTACATAGGGGCCCATTATAAATAACGGAAGCCCATTTAACGCCTGCTCTGAGCTGGCATTAAAAGTGCCATAAAAAATGACGCAAGGAAATCTGCGAGATTTCTTGCACCATTTTTTCAGCCCCGTAAAGGGGAAACACGCCCTTTGCATACCTGATGCCAGACGCAGGCATAATGTAGCCCAAAGGGTTACAGACGGGCACAATGCATGCATTGTGCCGCTTTGTAAATATGGCGCAAGGATTTTGGCCTCGTTGGGCCACATTAGCATAAAAAGAATGACGCTGATGTGTTGCAAGGTGGCGCTAGGGGCTGATAAATATGCCCCCCATTCCACTGAAGTGGCAGAGACAAACTACCATACTTCAACATCTCAGCAAGGCATGTAAAGATATGTGTGCCTTTAGCAAAGTAGGCACTGCGGGGGCTCATTAAGGGCACTGAAACTTTGCTAACTATGCTCTATGCTTAATGCACCCACTCAGTGTGTTCTTCAAAAACCAACTCCCAACATGGAAGTTTGATATTGAAAAAGTAAAAAGAAATGATCCTGACATGCTGGGACATTCTCCCGGTGTGTCAGGATCATTTCTATGGTGTTCCACTCTTTTCCTGGCATTCCTGAACAGGAAAAATTTATGTTGTAATGGCTGCTCCACTCTGAGCACACAGCTTGAGGTACTTTGACCGATGGTCAAATATCCTATAGACTGCCAGTCAAAGATTTCTTCTTATGGAACTAGTCTAGTGCCTGTCATCCGAAACACGGTGTTCCTCTCTCTCTAAATAGAGCTGTGAACCTCTGAGCTTGGCGTTTGAGACATCTCCTATGTTTCTCATGGAGTACCCGACCTGCTAATCTCTAAATTAGTCTGTTGTGCTTCAATGATTAGGCGATGTCAAGTTTTATGGGTCTAAAATTACTCAATACAACAGCTCCTTAACTCAGAGTAAATCTTAAGCTGTGGTTTATTATAGCAAGCCAGTTCCTGTCGCTGACTGCAAGTTCAGAGTAGAAACTGGCTGATTAAGATGCACTGACAAATCAGGAGATATTGGCTGCAAAATCATAATTTGACAATCTTTGATAGTTGGCATACGTACGGCAGAGTGTGGTGTTCCTCCACTTGATACTGATGCCTTCAATCCGGCAGGCGTCAACATAGGCCTGGGCAATGGCGCAGAAGGTGGCGAGCATGCCATCATACTTGCACATGTCATAGACACAAGTCTGAATGAAGAGGTTAGGGTCGACCAAAGCATGGCAAGGTACAAAGGCCGCAGACAGCAAGACGTTGCACTGTTGTTCTACTCCTGGTTGCTGCCCAGCCTTGCATGGCGGGTCAAAATCTTTTCTGTCGTCTGGTAAACAACTGCAAAGCAATCAAGAGAAGTCTGTTAGCAATGCAAAGTGGAACATGAAACTCTTTGTTAACCTGTGCTTGAAGCTTCATTATCTTTTTGTGCTGATCTATATTATGGAGTTGGAAATATGAAATGTTGTTTACTAAGTATCAATGAAAAAGTGTGTTCAATACTCAATAAAACAATAAATGACTAAATGTGAGAAATTCGATTTGGAAGGACCCAAGGCAAAAATAATTTACTGACCCCAATTATGTCAACAGGGGGTCCTTCACCCCTGATGTCCAGTGGCGTTTGTACTGTGGACCTCCAAAGGGGCTAAGTATCGCTTTTCACACTTGATGTTCAGTGTAGAGAGTCAGAGCTGTCCAAGGTGATCTCATGGAGGTGTTGTGGGCTAGAAACTGTGAACTCAGCGATACAACAAATAACACTCAGGGCCTAATTGTGACCTTGGTGGAGGGAATTACTCCGTCCCAAATGTGACGGATATCCCGCCCGCTGTATTAAAAGTTCCCTTATATCCTATGGAACTTGTAAAATGGCGGAATGGAGATCCGTCACATTTGGAACAGAGTAATTCCCTCCGCCAAGGTTGTAATCAGGCCCTCAATGTCCATTCCTAAAAAATGTACTTTAAACACACACAGCTCTATACAACACAGCACATTACAAATATTTACCAAATGGCAGATGGAAAAAACGTATTGGAAACCCTCCTAATGGGGCATTGCAGACTAAGTGAAACTCTTCATAATGGGAAACTAACTCCATGAAGCCAAGCTGGACCTTATAGGTGTGAGGCACCTTTAACCATTTGTGTCTCAGAAGACCCCGCTCCCTAAGTAAGCCAATGGCAAACTACACATCAGTATGCAATATTAAAAGTTCTACCTACTAGCTTTGTGAAAGGCATTCACAATGTTAGAAATAGTCCTACAGCCTCTACTAATATGTGCAAGAATATATACTGTAAACCGACTGACTTCAACATATCTGACATAAAAGAGGGACTGCGTTCAAAGTATTTCAAACATGGGTAATCACCCTCTGTCTCCACTTCACAGTGGTTCATACCTCCTCACTGGTGGCAAGTTCTCAGAAGAGACCAAAATGTGGCACGCAGTACTTTATAAAACATTTTACTAAATACAAAGTAAACTTAGTCACACAGAAGTGAACATCTGGAGAAGAGTGCTTCTCTTTGGAGACCTCTGGCTCCATAGTGCACATTGCAGCACTAGAATGCTTCTACACTACAACGTGCACCTCTGTACTAACATGTCACACAGCCCCTGGACTGGTCCTGGCCACAGGCTATTTGATGGTAATTCTGAATTCCCCTGTACAGACATCCAGGATGTAGATGTATTTACCCAGCTGTGTTGTCTTCCTTTGCCTTCCAGCTGTTTCCGAACTGTGCAACATTGTCTGCAAGGCGACCGTCCGGCATCAAGAGCTCATCATTTGAATTACCGTTGTAGTTCCCACACATTCCACATACCTGCAGCAGAAACATGACGGGAGTCAATTGTCATTGTCCCCCAGAGTTTGCACTCACAATTTCACAGTTCAATGTATCCTTAATGCACTCCACAATAGAACTACAGAGAAGAGCGAGTCACTCTGTGCACAACGGGTGTTTGCTGTGGCACTGATCCAAGCTAGGTACTAGTTGCTTGTAGTTTATGATGTCTTTTCTTGAGCCAACAATACAAGCCCATAGGTACTTTGTGCACTAACCATGTTTATTCTTCCACGGTCTGCAAAATAAATGTGTCACAACTTTGAAAATGCTGGCCCTTTGTAGGGAACAAATGTGTTTGAAGTCACTGAGAAAGTTAAAAAATAAGTTATTTACCTACAACTGAAGTTCTCCAGTGTTGTTATCTTTCATAGATTCCGATACTTGAACCATTGCCCATTGTTGGTACGGAATAGTTCATGCATGTGAATCTATGAAAGAGCCAATGCAGGAAACTGATTCACGGAGCTCTATAGCAATATTTAAATGTCCTTGTTAATAAAATATGTTAGAATTCTAATATTATTGAAGACATTGAAGAGCTCAGCCATGAAAAGGTGTTTCTGCTTCAAGATTACGACAAGAATAGTTTGTTTTAGGCTTGTATTCAGCAAAAAAAAAATTGTTGGAAAAAGCTAGTTGTTCAAGTTTTGGCAGCAGAACGTGTTGTCTCAACAGACTAATAAAGCTCTCATTACAAACTTAAACAATATGAAAACTTGCAGAACATGGGAATCAAATACAGTTTCTTAATGTGTTAATTCAGATCAACGTGTCCTCTGACCTTTGAGTGGTATGAGTCCGGGAGCGAGATCTCGAGGTGCTGGTTACCATCAAACTTCACCAGCATGCCAAAGTCGGTCTCAACCACGGTGTAGATCCCAACAGTGCCGATAGAGATCCCTCTGGCGCGCGAGACCACGGGAGAGTGAACTCTCTCGTTGTTGAGCTGCAAACGAAACACACTTGTGAGTGGGAGCAGAAAGCATTGCTACAGGGTGACCTTGTATAAAACTACACACTTGGCAGGAAGAAAACAGAGGGCACGAGGAGCAATCTAGACCATGTAGATCTTAGATCTACGCTTGGCGTGCTGAAAACCAACAACGATATCAATGAGACAGAGAGTCTGGTTTGTTTCATTGGCAGATATTGAATTAAAGTGAAGTACTTTGCAGACAAATTGCTTGTAGGACATGTGAGAAAACAGGGCTGATTGCAGAGGCCCCCTAACTTTTTGCCCCCATTTTCTGGTGTTTTCCTGACTCTGATGGTGCCCTGGGTACTGCTAACCAGTCCCAGGGCCTGTGCTCTGTGTAAAATCAATATGCAAATTAGGCTAATTATAATTGGCTAAGTTAACCTACCTATAAGTCCCTAGTATATGGTAGGGCATGTAGGTTTAGGGACCACAGCATAGGTAGTGCACCCATAGGTGCACTGCTGAGGTGCCCAGTGTCATTTGAAAGGCAGGCCTGCCTTGCTGGCTGCTTTTAAATTAAAGTTATATGCAAATTCGACTTTGGAATTAAAAGTAGTTCCAAAGTCTTAAACGACCTTATTTTTACATATAAGTCACCCCTAAGGTGTGCCCTATGTGCCCCTAGGGCTGGGTGCCATGTAACTATAAGCAGGGACTTTATAAAAATAGATTTATAAACCCTGGTGAGGTAAAAACAGCCAAATTCGTTTTTCCCTCATTGAAGTAAATGGCCTTCATAGGCTAGAATGGGGAGACTTTATTTTAAATTTTAAAGTCTCCTTAAATGTTGCATACCAAGAATTTGGTATCAAATTAATTGTTGTAATAAATCCCACAACTTCCAGTTGTTGGATTTAATATAACTTGTTCAGGTAAAAAGTTTTAGACTTTACCTAAAAAGTTTCCAATTTCAGCCCTGCATTGTTTTTGCTGCTGTGCTCTGATTGGCCAGCCTGTAGCAGCTTAGCCAAGCTGCCTTGATGAGGTGTGAAGTGGCCTGGCTTCACACAAAGGAATGTGCCTGTGGGAGAGAATCTCCCCTCAGCAGATGGTGAGGAAGGAAGGGGGAGGGCTGCCAAACTGGTCTTCAAAGGCAGAGAAAGACATTTGGAGCAACCAGCAACACCCCCACATCCTGCAACCCCAGACAACTAGGTGCCCCCTTGATTAGATTAGGAGAGGGCAGGAGAGGGGTGTGTTTATGATTTTTAGCCACACCAGTGGGTGGGCTCAGCCAGATGTAACCTCCAAAAATCAGATTCAGCCATGTTGGATTTTTAGAGAATGTTGCCCACTGGGATGGATTTTTGCCACACTTCCCAGGAAGTGGTCATCACAGGGGGACGACCCTGTACCTGATTGGAGAACCAGGACCCCCCTGCTTTTCACCCAGGAGCAAGGATAAAACTGGCAGACCTGCACCCACACCTCAGATCCCCACCAGATTTCAACAAGAAAAGAACTAAAGGAGAAGAAGGACTGCCCTGCTGGACCCCTGGCCTGCACCTGGAACCTGCACTCAGAAGGACTGCACCAGCTGCACACTTGGGCTTCACCACAAGAAGGACTTTGCCTGGCTTCAACTGGTTCAAGGAAGGACTCCCTGTTTTCTACAGGTGAAAAATTGCTATCCAGAGTCCCCTGCACCAACTCCTGAAGAAAGTGACCAGCTGACCACTGTCCAGTGGCCAAAAAGGAGTTTGCACCAGGTGCATTCTGGGAGTGGTAGTCCGCACCCCCCAAGGACCATCTCAGAACGTCTGGACCCTTGGGGTGAGCTGTGGACCCCAAAAGAACCTTAAAAGAACATCTGGGTGAAGCCACAGAAGTTTGGAGAAGATTTGAGAATTTTTGTAAAAAATCTCCATAGAGGGACCGACCCGGCGAGGAAATTCTAGCCGGCTTGCCTCAACCGCGACCCGGCCTGATTTGGTGGTTCGTCCCGGTAAAGAAAAATATCCGAAAAAGAGACTAAGGCCCTCATTCTGACCTTGGCGGGCGGCGGAGGCCGCCCGCCAAAGTCCCGCCGTCAAGTTACCGTTCCGCGGTCGAAAGACCGCGGCGGTAATTCTGACTTTCCCGCTGGGCTGGCTGGCGGTCGCCTTCAGACCGCCAGCCAGCCCAGCGGGAAAGAGGCTTCCACGATGAAGCCGGCTCGGAATCGAGCCGGCGGAGTGGAAGCTGTGCGACGGGTGCAGTTGCACCCGTCGCGTATTTCACTGTCTGCGCAGCAGACAGTGAAATACATGTAGGGGCCCTCTTACGGGGGCCCCTGCAATGCCCATGCCAGTGGCATGGGCACTGCAGGGGCCCCCAGGGGCCCCGCGACCCCCCCTACCGCCATCCGGATCTCGGCGGTCCGACCGCCGGGATCTGGATGGCGGTAGGGGGGGTCGGAATCCCCGCGGCGGTGCAGCAAGCTGCGCCGCCGCGGAGGATTCAATGGGGCCGCGGTACACTGGCGGGACCCCGCCAGTGGTGCCGGTCCGACCGCGGCTTTACCGCCGCGGTCGGAATCCCCATTGGAGCACCGCCGGCCTGTCGGCGGTGCTCCCGCGGTCCTCCGCCCTGGCGGTCAAAGACCGCCAGGGTCAGAATGACCACCTAAGTCCGAAGGTAAAAAGTTGACCGGGACCTCCCAGCCATCGTATCCGAGAAGGGCTCCATGGACGTCGGATCAAGATCCAGGTTTACACCGGTCGAAGGATTTTCACCTCGAAAAAATGACTAAGTCCGAAGGTAAAAATCTCCACCGAGGAATCCAGCATCCCGTATCCGGAGAAGGGCTCCAGGAGGTCGGATAGGACTGGCAGGTTCGTCCCGCTGAAGAAAATCTTCAAAATAAAGACTAAGGGGGTCATTCCGACCCCGGCGGTCAAGGACCGCCGGGGCCGGGGATGCGGGAGCACCGCCGACAGGCTGGCGGTGCCCCGCAGGGCATTCTGATCGCAGCGGTTTGGCCGCGGTCAGACCAGGAAAACCGGCGGTCTCCCGCCGGTTTTCCGCTGCCCTGGGAATCCCCCATGGCGGCGCAGCTTGCTGCGCCACCATGGGGGATTCCGACCCCCTCACCGCCATCCTGTTCCTGTCGGTTCTGACCGGCAGGAACAGGATGGCGGTGAGGGGTGTCGTGGGGCCCCTGGGAGCCCCCTGGGGTGGCATGGGCACTGCAGGGGCCCCCGTAAGAGGGCCCCACTTTGAATTCCAGTGTCTGCTTTGCAGACACTGGAATTCGCGACGGGTGCCACTGCACCCGTCGCACATCCTCCACTCCGCCGGCTCCATTCGGAGCCGGCTTCCTCGTGGGGAGGGGTTTCCCGCTGGGCTGGCGGGCGGCCTTCTGGCGGTCGCCCGCCAGCCCAGCGGGAAAGCCAGAATGGCCTCCGCGGTCTTTCGACCGCGGAGCGGCTATATGGCGGCTCCCTCCAGGCAGGCGGCCCCCGCCGCCCGCCGGGGTCAGAATGACCCCCTAAGTCAGAAGGTAACTTTTTAACCGAGGCCTCCCGCGACCTGTAGCCGAGCAGGGCTCCATCGCGGTCGGCCTGAAACTTTGACTTTGCCCCGGTCGAGGTGCAACCAGATGACCCGATGGGCGCTTTTTGTTTCTAAGCGCTAGAAAAATAATAATTCTTTAAAAATTCATATCTCTGGTTCCCTTTATCCGATTTTATTCGTTTTGGTGTCATTTTAAAGATAAAAATATAAACTATTTTTATAAATTGGTTTTGGATTTTTAAACTGTTTCCTGTGTTTTATTTAATTACTGTTTTGTGATATTTGAATGCTTTACACACTGTCTCCTAAGTTAAGCCTTGACGCTCGTTGCCAAGCTACCAAGGGTTGAGCTGGGGTTAATTTACTGAGACCTAACTGGACCTAAGTGGAGGTTAGTGGCTTGTTGCTAGGTGTAGGTACCTACCTGCCCTTACCAATAACCCATTTTCCAACAGGACATTTCAACAATCAGCATAATTTTGCCTCTCATACTTAAAAGTACTTTGGCACTTGTTTATTACTTGCTTTAGTTACTCAAGATGCTCTTATTATCACATCGTACTTTGGCATCTATGGAAGCTGCTGTAAAAACCCGCCAGAAACAGTGGGACCAGCTCTGCATGAGTACCAGCAGATTAACCCGAGGGTAGATAAGTCACAAAGAGCATTAGGATGCAAGATAAGTTCTTCCTGCTCACCATCCGAGTATGGAAATCTGATAAAAACAACCTGTTTTAGCAGGCTGTCAGACGCACAACTCTCAAGACAAATGCACAGGACATCATGTGAGCTCTAGTACTCTTTGTGCATAATGTATGAAACTAAAGTAACTACACTCACCTTCATGATTTATACCTTGGTTCATCTAAGGAGTAATGAAATCACAAGCCCGTAATGCGTTTGAGTACATATGAGGAAACAACTTCAAACACCCATTATGCACAACCATCATGCATCTGTGGTTAACATAGACCAACATCAACTTGCAGCACACAACAGTACACAAAACTGTGTCTGAGACACCATTGATGCTACAATGCCTAGAGCAAAGTAGTGAATTTCACTAGACCTTAGCTAAATATATCACTTAGGGGGTCTCACCAATATATACTTTTTAGATTCAGAACAGATATTCACTTGTTGCCCCCTAAGACAGACCACCATCATAGAGAATAAAATCCCATTTATAAGGTTCATGGCCTGGAACTAACTCTAAAAAAGAAATAGTAGTGATGCCTTAAAGAAAACTGGTAGCTGACCACCTACAAAAACGAACACCGCTGGTGACTATCACCACAGCTTTTTACATGACTAGAAATTGATAGATTGCTAGTAGAATAAACCAAGTCTAAATACAGGATCTTCAACTGCTGGCTCAGAATAAACATATATAGGAAAAGTGCTATCAGGTCCTTAAATTATGGTTTTCTCTTCATTGTTTCTTAATGTTTGGTAGACTTACAGTTGCATCCAAATATTAAATTAAGGGCAATGGAAGCTTTCCAGCAAATCTGAAAGTAAAACATATTGCCACTGCTTACCAGGGTTCTTCTGCTTTTCTGCAATGTGACACGCGTGTCGTAGACATCAATGTAGACCTCTCTGAGATAAGTGGCTCCTGGAATGCCCCGGTCCTCATTCTTCCCGCTGATCGTTAAGGGAATCACACTGCTGTTGTCACAGACCTGCACCAAGGTGTACGTGCACGTGCCCAGGAAGGTATGCATCACTTTATCAAAGGTGAAGTAGTGAGGGTCTCCAGCCACGTGGCACGATGCTTTACCTGAAGGAGACACATGTACGGCTCATTATCACAAGAAAGGGAATCTTGGTATGATTCACGAAATGCAGCAATAAAAGTCCTAACTCTACCTCTAAAGGCTTCACTCTTGCTTTGGAGTAAATTTGCCATGATTTAGAATTCTACAAACATCCAACAGCACTCATGAAAATCTACGACACCTTTAGATTTCTGGAAGTACTCCTGGCCAAATTCACTCCTTCAGGGTTCTTACCATTTGCCAAAAATCCATGTTTAAAAGAGGAGGAAAAAGGCATTTACACATTTATCTCTTCGTCCCTCCTGATCAGCTTTTGGGATGCTCCCAGTCAATTCACACCTTGCATCAGCAGACTCTTCTGGGAACAATTTTCATATATTTCCAAGATGTGAAGTTGCACCCCTGTTGTATCATCAGGTGACACACATTGCCAGGCATTTACATCAGTGCATTTACATTGTCATCTACATTTAGAAAGTAAACATATACGCTGCCACCATTTACATTGTATTTTAACATCTGTGTGCATTTACAACCTGAGTAAGAGCTAAGGGTTAATCTTAGGGTCTCCAGTTAGGCCTAAGATTAAGGCTCAACCTTCACTTTGTAAGATTAAGGTTTGAACTAAGGTTAGTTCTATGGTTTAGGGGCTAGTAATAGAGTTAAGGAGTGGGTTTAGGTAGATGGGAGGTTGGTAACCAAGTTAGGGGCTGAGGTTAGGTTAGTGTTAGAGGTTAGTGGTTGGCAATAGATTTAAAGCCTATGGTTAAGGTAGTGTTAGGGGTTAGTGGTTGGTAACAGAGTTAAGGGCTGGGGTTAGGGTAATATTAAGGAGTGGAGGTTGGTAACCAAGTTAGGGGCTGAGGTTAGGTTAGTGTTAGAGGTTAGTGGTTGGCAATAGATTTAAAGCCTATGGTTAAGGTAGTGCTAGGGGTTAGTGGTTGGTAACAGAGTTAAGGGCTGGGGTTAGGGTAATATTAAGGAGTGGAGGTTGGTAACCAAGTTAGGGGCTGAGGTTAGGTTAGTGTTAGAGGTTAGTGGTTGGCAATAGATTTAAAGCCTATGGTAAAGGTAGTGTTAGGGGTTAGTGGTTGGTAACAGAGTTAAGGGCTGGGGTTAGGGTAATATTAAGGAGTGGAGGTTGGTAACCAAGTTAGGGGCTGAGGTTAGGTTAGTGTTAGAGGTTAGTGGTTGGCAATAGATTTAAAGCCTATGGTTAAGGTAGTGTTAGGGGTTAGTGGTTGGTAACAGAGTTAAGGGCTGGGGTTAGGGTAATATTAAGGAGTGGAGGTTGGTAACCAAGTTAGGGGCTGAGGTTAGGTTAGTGTTAGAGGTTAGTGGTTGGCAATAGATTTAAAGTCTATGGTTAAGGTAGTGTTAGGGGTTAGTGGTTGGTAACAGAGTTAAGGGCTGGGGTTAGGGTAATATTAAGGAGTGGAGGTTGGTAACCAAGTTAGGGGCTGAGGTTAGGTTAGTGTTAGAGGTTAGTGGTTGGCAATAGATGTAAAGTCTATGGTTAAGGTAGTGTTAGGGGTTAGTGGTTGGTAACAGAGTTAAGGGCTGGGGTTAGGGTAATATTAAGGAGTGGAGGTTGGTAACCAAGTTAGGGGCTGAGGTTAGGTTAGTGTTAGAGGTTAGTGGTTGGCAATAGATTTAAAGTCTATGGTTAAGGTAGTGTTAGGGGTTAGTGGTTGGTAACAGAGTTAAGGGCTGGGGTTAGGGTAATATTAAGGAGTGGAGGTTGGTAATCAAGTTTTGTGGATGGTTTTTACACACAGTGCACAGAGCTCAATACACCACAATTTACCAATCACTTCAAACTATGTACGGATCCCAACAACTCACCATTTACCAGCTCTTTTGAAATGGTGCCTTTTCCAATTGACAACAGTCAAGCAGGTTTCCAAGTCATGCGTACTTTGTGTTCAACCCTTGTGAGGAGCTTCCATGTGAATTTGGACATGAGTGTGAACGAGGTCTATTAGACGATGCTGTAATCTAAAGGCTGAGTCATCACCTTCGGAAGCAAGGGAAGCATCTCATACTGTGGCTCCTAGTCGACCACTGTGTGATCCTGGGCAGATCTTTTGTCTTCATGGTGCAACATTACCCTGCCAGCAATTGGCAGTGATAACAGAAAGACCAAGAACCAGGCAGTTTTAGATGAGTACCACTGTGGGAAAGTGTAGTAAATGGGTCATAGCATTCAATCTATGTCAGTATAATTGTATTCAGCCTCGAAGTGCCTGGCCTTGATTCTGAGCTTTGAGGAGTGCTAAAACAATAATAGCGCTAGGATCAATTCACAAGAAATAGTGAATCTTCACCACCATACATACTATATTTTCAAATTCACAAACATTCTGAGAAGTAATCCTGGAAAGTGAAGCCAGGAGCAGGTTTTCACTTTCCAGGCATACTTAGAGAAATAGCATGTGATAATTCACAAGGACTCCTACTCTCCTGTACAGATTTCTTAGTAGTAAATAGTGATATATTGGGCTCTGTTCACAGTGTGAACTCATCAATGAATAGAGATGTATTGGGCTTCATTCACGGTCTAAACTCACTGGTCTATAGTGAGGTATTGAGCTCAGTACACAGCGTGAAGTTATGGGTAAGTAGTGCTGCGTTGGGTTCTGTACATAGTGTGAGTTCATCAGTAAGTAGTGATATATTGGGCTAAGTTCACAGTGTAAACACACATTGTTAAATAGTGAGGTATTGGGCTCCGTACACTGTGTAAACTCATCTGTAAATAGTGAGGTATTGGGCTCCGTACACTGTGTAAACTCATCTGTAAATAGTGAGGTATTGGGCTCCGTACACTGTGTAAACTCATCTGTAAATAGTGAGGTATTGGGCTCCGTACACTGTGTAAACTCATCTGTAAATAGTGAGGTATTGGGCTCCGTACACTGTGTAAACTCATCTGTAAATAGTGAGGTTTGGGGTTCTGTGCATAGTGTGAACACCTCAGGAAATAGTCATTTATTGGGCTTAGTACTTATTGTGAGCTCATCAGCACTGGGCTCTCTACATAGAGTGAACTCAAACATTGATATAGTGAGCTCCATTCACAGTTTAAACTAATCGGTATATAGAACATACTGGGTTTTGAACTCAGGATAACCTCACTGGCAAACAAAGGTTATGCACACAGTATAAACCTATGAGTAAATAATGATGTATTGGGCTATGTACATAGTATAAACTCATCAGTAAATTATGATGCAGTGCCTCTGTAAAAAGTGTAAACTCATTAGTAAATAGTGATTTCTTTAGTTCTGTACATAGTTGTAAGGAAATGCCTCCTTGGCATGGTTACCCCCTGACTTTTTGCCTTTGCTGATGCTAAGTTTTGATTTGAAAGTGTGCTGAGGCCTGCTAATCAGGCCCCAGCACCAGTGTTCTTTCCCTAACCTGTACTTTTGTTTTCACAATTGGCACACCCTGGCATCCAGGTAAGTCCCTTGTAACTGGTACCCCTGGTACCAAGGGCCCTGATGCCAGGGATGGTCTCTAAGGGCTGCAGCATATCTTATGCCACCCTGGGGACCCCTCACTCAGCACAGACACACTGCTTGCCAGCTTGTGTGCGCTGATGAGGACAAAACGAGTAAGTCGACATGGCACTTCCCTCAGGGTGCCATGCCAACCTCACACTGCCTATGCAGTATAGATAAGTCACCCCTCTAGCAGGCCTTACAGCCCTAAAGCAGGGTGCACTATACTATAGGTGAGGGCACCAGTGCATGAGCACTGTGCCCCTACAGTGTCTAAGCAAAACCTTAGACATTGTAAGTGCAGGGTAGCCATAAGAGTATATGGTCTGGGAGTCTGTCATACACAAACTCCACAGCACCATAATGGCTACACTGAAAACTGGGAAGTTTGGTATCAAACGTCTCAGCACAATAAATGCACACTTATGCCAGTGTACATTTTATTGTAACATACACCCCAGAGGGCACCTTAGAGGTGCCCCCTGAAACCTTAACCAACTACCCGTGTAGGCTGACTGCTTTTAGCAGCCTGCCACACTCGAGACATGTTGCTGGCCACATGGGGAGAGTGCCTTTGTCACTCTGTGGCTAGTAACAAACCCTGTACTGGGTGGAGATGCTTATCACCTCCCCCTTGCAGGAACTGTAACAACTGGCAGTGAGCCTCAAAGGCTCACCCCCTTTGTTACAGCACCACAGGGCACTCCAGCTAGTGGAGTTGCCCGCCCCTCCGGCCACGGCCCCACATTTGGCGGCAAGGCCGGAGGAGATAATGAGAAAAACAAGGAGGAGTCACTGGCCAGTCAGGACAGCCCCTAAGGCAACCTGAGCTGAGGTGACTCTGACTTTTAGAAATCCTCCATCTTGCAGATTGAGGATTCCCCATATAGGGATAGGAATGTGACCCCCTCTCCTTGGGAGGAGGAACAAAGAGGGTGTAGCCACCCTCAGGGCTAGTAGCCATTGGCTACTGCCCTCCCTGACCTAAACACACCCCTAAATTCTGTATTTAGGGGCTCCCCTGAACCTAGGAACTCAGATTCCTGCAACCTAAGAAGAAGAGGACTGCTAAGCTGAAAAACGCTGCAGAGAAGACGGAGACACCAACTGCTTTGGCCCCAGCTCTACCGGCCTGTTTCCCCCCTTCTAAAAGACACTGCTCCAGCGACGCTTTCCCCAGGATCAGCGACCTCTGAATCCTCAGAGGACTGCCCTGCTCTAGAAGGACCAAGAAACTCCTGAGGACAGCGGCCCTGTTCACCCAAGACTGCAACTTTGTTTCAAAGGAGCAAGTTTAAAACAACTGCGTTTCCCGCCGGAAGCGTGAGACTTGCTACTCTGCACCCGACACCCCCGGCTCGACTTGTGGAGAAACAACACTTCAGGGAGGAATCCCCGGCGACTGCGAGACCGTGAGTAGCCAGAGTTGCCCCCCTGAGCCCCCACAGCGACGCCTGCAGAGGGAATCCCGAGGCTCCCCCTGACCGCGACTGCCTGACTCCCAGATCCCGACGCCTGGTAAAGACTCTGCACCCGCAGCCCCCAGGACCTGAAAGATCGGAACTCCAGTGCAGGAGTGACCCCCAGGAGGCCCTCTCCCTTGCCCAGGTGGTGGCTACCCCGAGGAGCCCCCCCCCCTTGCCTGCCTGCATCGCTGAAGAGACCTCTTGGTCTCCCGTTGAAACCTGTTGGAAACCCGACACCAGTTTGCACACTGCACCCGGCCGCCCCCGTGCTGCTGAGGCTGTACTTTCTGTGCTGACTTGTGTCCCCCCCCGGTGCCCTACAAAAAACCCCTGGTCTGCCCTCCGAAGACGCAGGTACTTACCTGCTGGCAGACTGGAACCGTGGCACCCCCTTCTCAATTGAAGCCTATGCGTTTTGGGCACCACTTTGACCTCTGCACCTGACCGGCCCTGAGCTGCTGGTGTGGTAACTTTGGGGTTGCTCTGAACCCCCAACGGTGGACTACTTTGGACCCAAACTTGAACCCCGTAGGTGGTTTACTTACCTGCAAAAACTAACAAACTCCTACTCCCCCTAGGAACTGTGAAAATTGCACTGTGTCTAGTTTTAAAATAGTTATATGTGATTTATTTGAAAAGTGTATATGCTATTTTGATTATTCAAAGTTCCTAAAGTAACTACCTGCAATACCTTTCATTTGAAGAATTACATGTCAAATTTGAACCTGTGGTTCTTAAAATAAACTAAGAAAAGATATTTTTCTATACAAAAACATATTGGCCTGGAATTGTCTTTGAGTGTGTGTTACTCATTTATTGCTTGTGTATGTGCAACAAATGCTTAACACTACTCCTTTGATAAGCCTACTGCTCGACCACACTACCACAAAATAGAGCATTAGTATTATCTCTTTTTGCCACTATCGTACCTCTAAGGGGAACCCTTGGACTCTGTGCATACTATTCCTTACTTTGAAATAGTGCATACAGAGCCAACTTCCTACAATAGTATAAACTCATCAGTAAATTATGATATATTGGGCTATGTACATAGTGAAAACTCATCAGCAAAGGACAGTGTAGTGCCTCTTTAAAAAGTGTAAACTCATTAGTAAATAGTGATGTGTTCGGTTCTGTACATAGTATAAACTTATCAGTAAATAGTTATTATTTGGCTATGTACATAGTATAAACTCATCAGTAAATGATGATATATTGGGCTATGTGCATAGTGTAAACTCATCAGTAAAGGATAGTGTAGTGCCTCCGTAAAAAGTGTAAACTCATTAGTAAATAGTGATGTGTTTGTTGCTGTACATAGTATAAATTCATCAGTAAATAATGATATATTGGGCTATGTATATAGTGTAAACTCATCAGTAAAGGATAGTGTAGTGCCTCTGTAAGAATTGTAAACTCATTAGTAAATAGTGATGTGTTTGGTTCTGAACATAGTATAAACTCATCAGTAAATAATGATTTATTTGGCTATGTACATAGTATAAACTCATCAGTAAATGATGATGTAGTGCCTCTGTTAAAAAATGTAAACTCATTAATAAATAGTGATGTGTTTGGTTCAGTACATTGTATAAACCCATCAGTAAATAATTATATATTGGGCTATGTACATAGTGTAATCTCATCAGTAAAGGATAGTGTAGTAGGTTCTGTACAAAGTGTAAACTCATTCGTAAATAGTGATTCATCTGGCTCTGTACATAATGTAAATTCATTGGTAAATAGAACAGTATTGGGCTCTGAGGCTCTGAACACAGGATAGCCTCACTGGCAAACAACGATTGATTGGTTATGTACATAGTATAAACTCATCAGTAAATAATGATTTATGTGGCTATGTACATAGTATAAACTCATCAGTAAATATTGATGTATCTGGCTATGTATGTAGTATAAACTAATCAGTAAATATTGATGTATTGGGAGATGTATATAGTAAAAGCTCATCAATAAATAATGATGTATTGGTGCTTTGTACATAGTATAAACCCATCAGTAAATAATGATGTATTGGGCTATGTACATAGTATAAACTCATCAATAAATAATGATGTATTGGTGCTTTATACATAGTATAAACTCATCAGTAAATAATACTTTATTTGGCTATGTACATAGTATAAACTCATCAGTAAATAATGATGTAGTGGGTTCTGTACAAAGTGTAAACACATTAGTAAATAATGATGTATTTGGCTCTGTACATAGTTGAAACTCATCAGTAAATAATTACTTATTTGGCTATGTACATAGTATAAAGTTATCAGTAAATAGTGATGTATTGGTCTATATACTATAAACTCATCAGTAAATAATGATGTATTGGGCTCTGTACATTGTTTAAACTCATCAGTAAATAATGATGTATTGGGCTATGTCAAAGTATAAACTCGTCAGTAAATAATGATGTATTGGGCTATGTCAAAGTATAAACTTGTCAGTAAATAATGAATGGTGTATTGGGCTATGTACACAGTATAAACCCATCAGTAAATAGTGATGTAGTGGGCTCTGTACATAGTGTGGACTCATCCATAAATGGTGATCCGTTTCTCTCTGGTCACAGTGTAAACAACCAATACAAACATTGGCTACTCTAATCGATCAAAAAGTCTAATTTGATACTCTTTTAATGGTTTAAGTGTGAAAATATGTGATCTTGTTTTTCAGAGGTGAGAGGCAATTAATATGGTTCACTGCATTTGAACATGTACAATTGTCAAGCAAGTTAACGTAACTCCCAACCACAACCCCAAAGGGCATTGTAAAGCATGGGTGCAGCTCAGCCTGAAGGAGGCAGGTTAGATTAGACATTGGCCGGCCTCTCCGCTGAGGCATCTAACAAGGGCTGACTTTGATTCCCTGTTTAGTGCATGAGCTGAGACCACCGGCTCATGCTACGGAAGCCGACAAACATTTCTGAGACAGCCATGTGATTGCTGGGGACAAAACTGTGCCATGTTTAAATGAGTAATCTGGAGGTCGGATCCGCACATACCATAAAGTTGCCAGGCTCTCTTCCTTCCCAATCTGAACCAGACACAAATCCATAATGTTTAAAGCAAAACCAGGATATGGAGAGAGAAAACTCACCAGTTGAGTGACAGCTCAGCACACCGTCTGCCAAATCACACCTCTCTTGAGGTCCACACTTCCATGAAGTGCACGCAATTGTGTTATTGTGGTTACACGTGCACCGTTCGCTGCAGTCCGAGTGAGTGTACCAACTTTCACCGAGCTGAAACAAGAAGAGAGTCGTGAATGTGATGCTGCTTCTCATTAGTCAATGAATACTGTCTTGGCAGACGTCACATAACGCTGACAGTGATGTGGGCTCGCTCACAGGCGGAGACACTGCATGGTGTGTCATGTGCCTTACCCTGGCCTTCAGGGCATGAGGCTAGAACATTTATGAGCCCACGTGTGACAACCGCTCAACATACCTGCATTGTCTTTACTTCAAAGACCTCTGCTTCCCTGTTCCACAGAGTGTGGAGCCAAATCCCCTGGCACCTTCTCATCAGGATACTAGATTGTACAGGTCTACCACAAAGACAGTGGAGCGCCAGAAGTCATAAAGGTGCCCCTTCCCATTATTTAATCCTGTTATCCCTCATTTGATGAGAACATTCTGCATTCAGCTGGTGGAAGTTCCGGCTTGGATTGCAGCCAGCAGTGCAGCCTTAGAACCTTGCCTAAAATGGTATTATAGCACCCTGAGAAGAATGCTCGGAGCTGGCCAGCCAATCACAATCTTCTTGCATGCTGTAGATACCATTAGAGTGTGTTCAAGGAGGGATTCTGTGGCTACCGCATCCTGCTCTAGGACGTGCCTTGTCTCAGGAGAAGCCCCCAGCACACGTCACCCCTATCCAAGAATCCACCAAACACTATAGCAGTACTTACTCTGACTTTCAATCTATGCTGGCCCTGACCCTTCCTTGTCAAATGACAAATGTGAACCCTAACAACCTCAAAAAAGTATAAAAAACTAAAATACCAACATATTTGCCAATTTTTTCCTACTGTTCTGCAGGATTTGTACTTACATTTGCACTTAGCGAAAGAACAAAGCAGCTGTTATGGGTGCCCGAGAAATCAGTGTCTGATCAAAGGCTGCTGATGCAGAGTCTACTGTAGCTGTGTGTCCCACTCTGCGTTCAAATCAACCATCGTGAGGACAGGAGGGGTTACTAAGTGCTTTACAATTTCAACATGAAGGCAATAATGCCTATCAATTACTCTCCCCTCATAAAGGGCCATAGCCCTGAGAAGCGCCATAAAATACTATGTTAAATCCTGCACTTATTTGTGATCTGACATAGCAGCATTCGGAGGATGGCATACAGAGTATCTAAATCCAACACTGTTGACGAACAATTAAATCAGACAAAGCAGACACTACTTACAAAATAGCCCCAGGAGCATATATTACCTGATGGTAGTTGTTGTCAACATCGGTGCAACCACACTCTGTCCGAGGAACACACCTGTCCCCGCTGAGGACAAAGCCTTCTTCACAAAAGCAGCCTTCGGTGGGGGCCGAGCTACAAGAGCCGGAAGTGGCAGTGGCGAAGCACGTGGTAGGGCATCTGGACCCACAGCTCTCATACCGGCTTCCACCAGGGCAGGATATTGCTGAGGACAAAGGAAATAGAGTAATTAGTGAATACGGCTGCCAAACGTAACAGTCCCAAAGGATCCTGGAATATAGCTTCACAGACACAGAGACATTATCCCAACCTAGACACGCACACATTATTCCAACCAAGACACGCAGACATTATCCCAACCCAGACATGTAGACATTATCCCAACCTAGACACCCAGACATTATACCAACCAAGACATTCCAATCATTATTCCAATCTAGACATGCAGACATTATCCCAATCTATTCACACAGGCATTACCCCAACTGAGACACGCAAACATTATGACAACCTAGATACGCAGATATTATACCAACCTAAACATGCAGACATACCCCAACCTAAACATGCAGAAATTATCTCAGTTGAGACATGTATATATTATCCCAACTGAGACACTCAGGCATTATCCCAACCTAGACATGCGGACATTGTCCCAACTGAGATACGCTCACAGTGTCCCAACTGAAACACACAGACATTATGCCAAGTGAGACATGCAGACATCACAACCTAGACAAGCAGACATTATCCCAACCTAGAGAAGCCGACATTATCCCAACCTAGACACGCAGACATTATCCAAACTGAGACATGCAGACATTATCCCAACCTAAACACGGAGACATTATCTCAACCTAGACATCCGGGCATTACACCAACTGAGACACGCAGACGTTATCCCAACCTAGACATGCAGACATTATCCCCACCCAGACACACATACAGTATCCCAATCTAGACACACAGGCATTGCCCCAACTAGGACAAGCAAACATTAGCACAACCTAGATACGCATATATTATACCAACCTAAACATGCAGACATATCGCATCCTAAACACGCAGACATTATCTCAGTTGAGACGCGCATATATTAACCCATTGGAGACACACAGACATTATCCCAACCTAGACATGCAGACATTGTTCCAACTGGGACATGCAGACTTTATCCCAACCTAGACATGCAGACATAATCCCAACTGTGCCACGCAGACATTATCCCAACCTAGACATGCATACAATATCACAACTGAGACACGCAGACATTATCCCAACTGAGACATGCAAACATTATCCCAACATAGACAAGCGGACATTATACCAAGCTAGACACGCAGACATGATCTGAATCTAGACATGCAGACATTATCCCAACCTAGACATGCATTGTCCCAACTGGGACATGCAGACATTATCCCAACCTAGACATGCATACAATATCACAACTGAGACACGCAGACATTATCTCAACCTAGACATGCATACAATATCACAACTGAGACACGCAGACATTATCCCAACTGAGACATGCAAACATTATCCCAACATAGACAAGAGGACATTATCCCAAGCTAGACACGCAGACATGATCTGAATCTAGACATGCAGGCATTATCCCAACCTAAACATGCAGGCATTATACCAACCTAAACATGCAGGCATTGCCGCAACTGAGATACACAGACATTATCCCAACCTAGACATGCAGACATTATCCCAACCCAGACACGCAGACATTATCACAATCTATTCACACAGGCATTACCCCAACTGAGAAACGCAAATATTAATACAACCTAGATACGCAGATATTATACCAACCTAAACAAGCAGACATATCCCATCCTAAACATGCAGACATTATCCCAACCTAGACATGCAGACATTATCTCAACCTAGATACGCAGACATTATCTCAACCTAAACATGGAGACATTATCCCAACCTAGACACGCAGACATGATGCCAACGTAAACATGCAGACATTATCACAACTGAGACACGCAGACATTATCCCAACCTAGACCTGCAGACATTATCCCAACTAACACACACAGTAATTATCCCAACCTAAACATGCAGACATAATTGCAACCTAGACATGCAGACATTATCCCAACTGAGACACACAAACATTATCCCAACAAAGACATGCAGACATTATCACACATGAGACACACAAACATAATCCCAGCCTAAACACATAGACATCATCCCAAATGAGACTCGCACACATTATCCCAACCTTAAAATGCAGATATTATCTAAGCCTAAACACGCAGACATTATTCCAACTGAAACATGCAGGTATTATCCTAACTGAGACATGCAGAAATTATCCAAACCTAGACACACAGACATTATCCCAACTGAGATACGCAGATATTATCCCAACTAGCAGCCTTGTAGGGTCTGACTGCTTTCAATGTATGTGGTGAATGTATTTATTTCTTATGTCAGGTGTAACAAAAAACCCACAAAATGACCATCTGATATCTGTGTATGCATTATTATTGAGAAGGTAACCTCTCATTTTGTGATGTTGAAAAGAATTAGGTCAGTGATTCATCCCTCAAATTATAGAAAAGTCAGTAAAGACAACTTACGACATAAAGTATTGTTTCTCCACTGCACACAAACTCCGGCGTTGGTGCAGTGAGCTGCATAGGCCTGCAGTGCGTAGCACAGAGACAAAGACTGTCCTCCGGTAGCGCACATGTCAAACACGCAGCTCTTGAAGAAGTTCTGTGGTGGAACCTTTGCATGACAATCTTTGAAAATACCTAGAGGAAAGAACATTTGGACATGAAAGCTTCCAAAGGCATGGGACTTTGCACCATCTTCCAAGAATCAGGACAGTTTTAACTCAACATCTTGACACTGCCTTCAAGTACTGCCCTGCCCGGCTACACAAAATAATATTGCCCCAAACTCCATTCCTACTATTTAAAAATATATGGTGGGAAGATTAATAGTCTCTGGCACTGTGACTCTATTGTGGAGGAGCTATTTCTTTACTAATGCTGCAGAACACAGAGAATACTGTGTCAAACATCAGCCTGTGGTGCAGGAGCTTGTACTGCAGCAATGTACTAGAGTCCTGAAATCACACAGAGCCCAACCCCAGACTATGGTGGAGGACCTCTTTGTCAAACAAATCTATTAAAACTCAAACCTTACTGGGCTTGATCCAAGACTGTGGTGTAGGACTCATCACAAAACAAATCTACCAAAACCCATGTTCACTGGAACCAACAACCAACTGTGGTGCAGGAGCCACCACTTAAGTGTCAGAGTCCTGCAATCATTGTGTCCATATCTAGGGTGTGGCGTAGGACCTGATATCAAACAAATGTACTCATCACATTAAAAGGTTTTTTGGAACTCTACCATGGTTGTCCTCCAATTACCTCACATCAGACTCTATTTCACAAGTTCATTGCTCATACATTTTCATTACCCAGCGCTAAATCCTATGTTTCTACTTTCTACCTATTGGTATCTGCTCCCGTTTTCCTTACTGTTCCTCAACAAATATTTATGTGAGCTCTCATAGCGTTTATAAGACCAATCCTACAAAGAAATCCCATCTTGCTTCCTAAACTCAACGTTTCACCCTTCAAATGTTTTTGCCTCACAATACATTTTCTGAATATGTTTTCGAATCAAGGAGATCGAACTATAAGAAAGTGACCACAGAAGAAACTTGTTGGGTGAAAATGTGATGACTCTTGCCAGTCTCAGGAGACTTCTATCAACTCAACAAACCAATGATTTGCTGTTCACTCTGTAAGCTATGCAGTATCCTATACTTCATAAATACATGTGTAAATCTATAGGTATGACTAATTCAAAAATACAAAATAGTGCATTAAAAGGTTATATTAAAAATGTGCATTAGCAGACTAGAACTTTGAAATAGTTTATGTACATGAGGTTTATATAGGAAGGCATGCTGCTGAAGGCCACCAAAGGCTCAGTCGGAGCACTGCAATTATAGCCGACTGAACCCAAAGCATAACACAGCAAGAACACTCTACCTGAGGGGTCAGAGATGATTCCACACGCAGTATCCTTCTGCACCTCAGTCTCAAGCGTAGGGTCACATGCCTCACCCACACCACCGGTAGAGCATCTGAAGAGGAGAAAATGTCCACAGTGATGTCAAATTATCTAATTATAAACAGTAGTATTTAATTTACTTATTATAGGCACATCTGATGCTATAACATCCATGTAATAAGACAAACAATGCTCAATGTGGATGTAAGAACTTGTTGTAAGTAAGTAGTGACCTGAGGTGTCTTGCTCATTTTCACACATGTGCTACGGCTTGAAGGGTTGCAGCCTTTTCCAGCTCCATCAGTCTGCTTCTCTCATCACTGGCTGATGGGAGGATGTGTGGCCAGGCAATGGCATATTTAAAAGGCTCACTAAATGAAGACAGCTACGCACATCAGGACGTGTCTATACCAAAGGCCTCTACCATTTGTTCATGGAGTGACATTGCACAGAACAGCTGCTCCCAAGTCCCACGTCCTCTCCTATCTCTTCATGGCGTCAGCTGGCCCCCGGTGCTGGAGTTTAACCGACCCACCTCCCACTCTTTCTCTCATCTTCATAGAGCAAGTCAGCCGCCCATGTTGTTGCATGCACATCTCACGTAGCATTGTCTCCCCCAAGGATAGGGAAGACTGCAAGCAGGCCAATGGTCCCAGGTATGTGGCAAATCAAGCAGAGGGATGTGATCTGAGTGTAAGATTTGTTCTGCTCTTTGGCCCTATTTAATACATCAGGGCACAAAATCTTCTTAATCTGGCCAACTGCAGCCAAATGTATTTTGCAGGATAACATATCTACAACTCAAATTAATGGATATTGCAAGTAATTTCAAAGGCCAGTATCCTTATGCCTGCATCCTTATACCTTTATGTAATTGTGTAATCCATCTGAAACTTGCAAAATCCATACAATACAGTTAGGGGTACATTTTGTCATATATATATATTAAAAAGTTATTAGAGACTTTGGAAGTGTACATACATTTCATTCTTTTCCAGAAGTATCCAACTGTCCCCAAGGTCATTAGAGTCCTTTGCAATTGTTCCATCAGGCTTTATGTTGTCATCACCTGGGTCCCCATTATAGTTACCTGAAAAAGAGAGCGAGGCATTTAACCCTGTGCATATTCATCCGATAGTTGGTTATTCTGGTCTAGTTTTAAGAGACTGGGAAAGTCTGTAGCAAAGAAAGACTTGTGACAACTTCTACACATTCACCAACATTGCTGTGTGTCTGTGCACTTGGGTTGGTTTGATTTAAATAAAAACTTGACAAGCCAATGAGGGCTGCTGGGAAGTGAGAGTCTATGACTGGGAATGGGAGGCACCATAAACATGAGAAGCAGTTCAGCTTTCTAAGGCAGATGAAAGAGGGAAGGTAGTTTTCATTTTAACAATGAGGTATTGGAAGTTGTATCAATGAACTTCTTACGTTGCGTTACACAATGCTTCTTCACAGTGTCAGAATTAGTTTATGATGTCAGACTAGGTACTTGTTTTTTCTTATGTCAGCACATTCTACAATTGTGAGATCTTCTGTGATGACATGATGTTATATACATCTGCATGTCATTGGTAGGGGTATGTCAGGCTTACATTTCCAAAGCTAACTCCACACTGTGCAACGTGTTTCATTGCTGCACAGCTTGACATGTGGCAAATATTTATGGAAAAAAAAAGAAGAAAGAAATGCTCATAAAACCTTATATGCAGTGGAAGATGTTCACTAAAGTGGGATTTTGTAAACTCTGCAGCCTAAGTAAATTTCACCAAACTCACAAAAGTTTGAAAAGGCATCTAAACCTAAGAAGGAACCTACACTGCTCTGATTCATTAAAGACAATCAAATAACTGGATGTATATTCTGTAATATACAACATTAAGTGAATGGGCTATTTGTAACCTTTATATTGAACACTCTGGGAGTCCTACTGAAGAACACAGGGATGCAATATCATCAATACTGTGATGAAACTATATCTAAGAAACTTCTAAAAAAGTACCTACTTGTTGGCCATGCACTACAAGCAGCTGTATACTGGGTGACCTCTTATCATTGATACTCAACCCCCTAAAACTGATTTTCCTCTCATCTCACCCAAGTAGCCAACCGTGCCTGTCCAGTCCTTGATTGGAGCTCGTGGGATTCTGAATTAATTTGTCACATGAGTTCCTGCAGACAGTGGAGCTGTCAAGCCAGACCCCAAAAGAATATAGAAATACGCAAAAACCTGCACAATCCACTAAATGTGTGCTAGATATATGAGTGAATGAAAGAGCCTAGATACCAACTGTTCATAGGACCACTGGGATTTAGGAACAAACAAGAACCAGTGAGTTTGACTGCAAGATAAAACTACGTATATCTCCATTTCATTACCTCAACCACTGCCCTTTTGTTTTTGAATCAGTGATAGACTTCCACAGCTGCTTGCAAATATACTTTTCACACTATTGCATCTGATTAATGGGCCGCGTACCACTGTGGCAAACATCACCTCCACTGTACTTTGTCCAGATGGGAGTCCACCTTCTCAGGGAGAAACACGTCTGTGTTTTAAGGACTCTATACATCTAGTAAAGCCTGTGAGGTGTAAGCAGAACCTTTACCTGGGCAATTTATTTACCATAGGATTCAGGCATTGTAATACACATGCTCAGTTGGCATCTTACCACCCTCCTCTCCCACAGTGTCATTTCTGAATGCAAGCTGGTATGACTAGGATGAATCTGTCCTAGCATGCATCAGTATCTGCAGTGGGAGAGGACATTAAAATAAATCACGCCATGATTGGCTCCTGAGTTTTCAGCGCTCCTTTTGTTTGGTTGCCTTAGACATCTGGGCTGCCAGACATTAAAGGTAGACTGCATTTTGTGATTACCTAATGAACCTGTAAAGTAATCTGAGGTGTGTGGTTGACAGAACTCTGTTTGTCTTTTGAGAGAGGAGAAACCCCACACTGAAAGTAGTGGGCACTGCATTGAACCTTTATTCTGCCTAAATGCCATGGGTATGGATGATATGTCTGGGAGCTGCTAAGGGTAAAGACCAAAGAGTTGTAATACTTGTCCACACACAGCTGTGCATGACACTGACCCTGGCTGTTGCATGAGCATGTTTAACAAAAACTCTAGAAACACCACAAATGTACTTACCACACAATCCGCAAAGCTGCCCGCTGCATGCCTGTGGCACAGAGACATCTGCGTAATGGTTTCCATCGAACCTTACGGCTAGTCTGAAATCAGTTTGCAAAAGAACATAGATGCCACTGTTCCTGATAGTGACTCGACCACCTGCAACCTCGATTGGTAGACCCATGCGCTTCCCATTCACCTGAAGAGAGAAGAGTGAAAAAGAGTGATGCAACTCACTGAAATCATGGACTACTGGGCTACTGGATCTATCAGAGAAATACTGAGTCAATGCACGCATGATTTAACCTCAGTTAAGACTGTAAGCACATGAGTGGTAAATAATATTAGAACATTGGAATGTTGGGAGCTCCATTGAAGACAGAGGGGTGTGCTGGGCTTCTAATGTCTGGTAGAAGCTGAGAACTCCAACATTCCAATGCTAGCTGTTGCTGTGAACAAAGCCCTCATGGAGCCCGAGGGGAATTCAACCCTCTCAGGCTCTGAGAGGCCTTAGTTTTACAAATGAGAACATTCTGCTCTTAACTGGCGGAATGTTTTAATAGCCTTATTGCCTGCCATAGCAGACTACACCGGCCATTAAAGGCCCCCTCCGTTGTTAAAGGCCCTCGTCTTTGGCTCGTGCCTTTAACACCAGAGCAGACCTTTAATGGCTGTATAGCCCGCTACAGCAGGCTATAGAGCTATATTCGACCAGGAGTGAGAAGGCAATGAGTGTATCAAAGTAATATGAGCAAATTAACAACTGTTGAGTGATATGTTAGAGGAAACAATCTATGAGCAGAAAAGGAGTGAGCCATTAGGTGCTTAGTAAAAGATGATGCAATTGAGTGAATATCTGAGAAAACCTATTTGTTAACAATTTTGAAAGATATGGGACTCAGTAATACAGATGACCTGGTAAAAGTATGCAGGAAAGAGTCAATGAATTTAAAAATTGATCAATAAACGAGGGAGGTCACACAGGTACATAGACACCATTTGTGCAGCAGCAATCAGACGTGGGATTTAAAATTAAATACAGAACGTTTCAAAATAATTTCACAAGTATTAATTGTTTATAAGTATTGAGCTTCAGTTTACAGTTAAAAAGCAAGTGGAATCTCAGAGGATGATAATGAATGCTTAGAAGATGCTCAAGAAACACGATGGCAGCCCATGGCTAACTTCTGAAGGAGCAGTATCCTTGTGAACATATTCAGAATGTCTAGGGAAAATCTGAACAAATATTTCAGGAGAAATGTCTGGAGAATCTCAGCACAAAAGCCTGCAGAATGGCAGGAGAAGGACTGGAATTTCCAGGAGGCTGGTTGAAGAATGGCTGTTGGATGCATGGAGAAGTTATTCAGAGTGAATGCCGGGAGGAGGTGTGTGTGGCGGAGGGGGGTTGTGGCTGGGACAAAATACAAGTCCCTCGTGTATAGCTAACTGTGAAATGCTGACATATTGTGGGTTTAATCAGCCTTGTTATTTTGTCTGCTTTTAAGCATCACTTCTACCACTAGTGGGTGCACAACGATTATTTGGTATCTCTCCTATCAGAGAACAAGCCTCTAGTGGAAACTAACTACTGCACCTTCCTCAGGCTTGAGGCAGTTGATGCATAGTGTAGAACCACAGGCTAATTGCTTCTTCCCCTAGGTGAAGTGTCTTCTAAACATCTGGATGAATTCCATATGGCCCAACATTGCTGGGACCATGGGCCGCATTACGACTTCAGCGGTCTTACTAGAAGACCGCCGAAGCCGCGGGCGCCACTATAACGTCAGGCTCCCTATTATGACTTTTCTGCTGGGCAAGCGGACGGAAACAGTGTTTCCGTCCACTGGCCCAGCGGAAAAGTCACATCAACATTGCCTGCCGGCTCATAATAGAACTGGCGGCAATGTTGATGTGCAGTGGGTGAAGCAGCACCTGTCGCACATTTCAGCCAGCGAAATGCGCGATGGGGCTGTGCCTGGGGGCTCCTGCACTGACCATGTAAAGTGCGTGGAAAGTGCGGGGGCCCCCAGGGGCACCCCGAGTTCCCCTTACTACCAGCATTTGCATGACAGTGTTTACAACCTTGGACAGGCTGGTGGTTGGGGATTCATAATCCCCAGGGAAGCGGTTTTTGCACCTCTGCCCTGGGGATTATGACTGCCAGGCAGAAGCCTGGCTGTATGTTGGAGGGGCCAGCGGTATGGCTATGGCTAATGCGCCACGGTCATAATACGCTGGCAGTAAACCACCAGCCTGTTGGCGGTGTTACCGTCAGTTTACCGCTGGCCGCCAGGGTCGTAATGAGGCCCCATGTGTTCAATGTGCCTCCAGGTGTTGTCCATCTCCGAGAAGCTACTCCAACAAGTGGATCAGGGTGTTGTTCCCTCTAATGCTAGAACTAGGCCTAGGTTGTGGCGAGCCGTGTCCTAATGGGAGCACTGGAGCTATTCTGCCCAAGAGGAGCTTCCTGACCCTGAAGTGTCTCACGCCTTCAAGGATTTGATGTGTCTGCACAGATGTCATGCAGCCCTGCATTCCACCAGCTCTGATCTGAACCACAGAGATACCTAACAACATCTGTATATGGTAAAGCCATATGAAACAATTGAAGGACATGCCTACTGTTCTTGGCATTACCTCATTAGCCATCTGATCTATGACCCATCCTGGTGCAGACACAGGAATTTAATTTTCATTCGTGGCCTTGATGTCTGTTTCAGTCAATGGGCTGGCCACCCTGGTTTCAAAACCACTGGAAGCATCTGTGTAGGACAGATGGAACTGGAAATAGCTCTGCTTAAAAGGTACAATAGGGACTAATCCTGTATCAGAGGTGGTCCCAGTTTTCTATGGAAAAGGTTCCTCCATTGAGAATGTACAGTCCATTGTTGCCCCATTATTAAAATATCCAACTCCATCAAGCTGCTCATGCTTATGGGGGGCCTACATTTTCTTTCTTCCAGGGAGCATACTTTATCATTTTGCCGCTATGGCCATTACTAGAACCAGATTTTCACCAGAACATTAAGCTTAAGGCCATTTAGAGTCTAAACTGATCCGTCCTGAACAATGGGGCTGATGTGTATGTTGTTGGTTAGTATTCTTTGCCCCAACAGGGGAGTAAGGGCTGTCGGAGGTTCACCCCTATGTTCATGCACTTAATTTAGATTGGTGGACTCCAGGTTAGTTTTCAGGGCAGTCACTGCAAGGAATATATTGGCAGTGGGGTAGGGTGATCTGGCGCCTTGGATTTGCCGGGACAGTCCCAGTTTTTCACCAGCTGTCATGACTGATTTTGGGAAATTTAGCTTTAGTCCCAGTTTTTAGAGAGGATCGACTGAAAACAGTGGGAGGTGCCTTTTTGTGTTTTCCAAACAAGGGATAGCTAACAGATGTTATGAGAAAACAAATTAATTAACAGGCATAATGCTGGATTCAAAAACTGCAGTTTATTTATGTTCTTAGTGCCTCTTCGGTAAATATACGCTTATATGGGCTGCCATTCTGTGCGCTTAGTTAAAGTAAAATTGTAGTCCTTCTTCTATTTTAGTGAAATGTTTAAGTTTTTGGCTTTAAAATTCTGGTCACCCCATAGTAGTGAGCAGTGAAAACTGTCTAATGCTGGGGGCATTTAAAAAAAAAAATCTAAAAGAAAATACCTCTTTGGGGTTTTCTTTTTGAAAATAAAAAACAATACGTTTGTCAGACGGCCCGATCATGTTGTTAAAAAAAAGAACAGTGACAGGAACCGCCATGATGGCAGTTCCTTTCAATGCTCCAAAAATGACCTCTGGCATGGTGACCAGTTATAAGTTTGGCAGGTGGTTACACTGTCAGGACGATGGAGCAATTTTACTCTCACTCTGACGTAGTAGACTCTGGCTGCTAACTAATACACGAGGGCTCTTGTCTGGTATCCCTGTCAGTAACAATCAGACTCCTAGGCCCCCTTAAGTGCACTCTAAAACCCAGGAGCCAACCAGAAGCCATTGATTTGTGCTTTGAGCATCTCAGATCACTTTCACCAGTGGTCTGGGGTTTGGAGTTTTTGTCGGTTCTCATTAGCCCTGGGAAAATCTTAGTTCACCCTCTAAAGCCTGGGACTTCTACAATTCAAGCTTTCTCTACAGACACATACACACACACATGCACATACACATGCATGCACATGCTGATACACGTATACGTTCACTCACACACACATACACAACCAAATACTGGGCACCAATTCTATCTTCCTAATACACAACCGATACAGCTGTGAGTGGGAAATTCTGAAAGATCAATGTCCTTCAACGCAACCATGACCATCAACCAACCTTTTTAAGCATCTCTTCAACAATCGGACACTAATGTCGAAGAATTACTCGTGCAAGTCTGGCACCCTTCTTTAGCAACAGACCCACACTCTACAGTCACCCAAGAGTCCACAGATGATTCCAGTCATAGAAGAAAACCTTCACTCAAAGCCCAATATCTATCGCTCATAAGATCACAACTACTGCATTCCACAGCAAAGGATATGCGGCCACATGTAGGTGGCTTTTTTTTGGTCAAAAATGGTCCCATTTACAGAATTGGCCAGTTTGCGAGCAAAAAAAAAGTATTGAATCACAAAATGGTTTAGGGATTTGGTGTTAGGAAGGGACCTCTTTCTAATAGTGACTTGCAGTCTTATGTAAAAATGTTTTGCGACCGGGATGTGGTCACAGAACATTCACTTTTTCCTTTGTGAGTGCATGCGAAAACGTTTTTTTAAGAGCAGGCAGTGATCCCACGGACAACTTCCGACACTTAAAAAATGAAACTGAGACGTTTCATTTTTTTTCTTTTTAAACACATCCCATTTTCCTTTAAGTAAAACGGGCTGCTTTAAAAAAAAAAAAAAAACAGTTTGTTTTATATAAAACCAATCACAGACATGGTGGTCTGCTGACCCCAGCAGGACACCATCCCCGTGATTTTTGCTATACCCAGTGGGTCGCAAATGGTGACTTGCCTCATTATTATTAATGATGTTGGTCTATTTGCAACCCACTAGGAATCGCAAAAGAATAGAATTAGGTGCATTTGTAATTGCGTTTTCCTAATTGCAATTTGCATGGAATATCAATTAGGAAATTGTATATCCTAATGTACGTACACGTGGCCCATAGTCTCCTCTCTGACAATATCATGAGTGAGATGTTGTGAGAGCGGATCTTATTTACATCTCCTTACAACACTTCCAACCACAGATGATCTCCTCTACTGGCAAACCACTTTCTTCTCTCTGTCCAAATGAGATAGGGCAGTATCACTACTATGTGACTTGGCAGACTAGGGTTTGCCCCATCTTCAAGTGGAGAAGGGACAGTGTTTATATTTATAGAAAAATGCCCTGTCCACTAGAGACAGTGCAGCACTGAAACAGCCTGAAACATGGACCAGCAAGACAGAGGGACTGATGCAGGGAGAGGACAAGGATCCCTCTAAAGGTGGAAGAAGTTTGTGACTGCACCTCTTGTGGGGTATGCTTGGTTGCACCTCGCGCACCCATGTGCCTCCCAAGCAGCGGTCTTGGACACCACTTCCTCCGGGGTACACAGTGTGTCTCCAGACAGTCTTTCTTCCCTGCAACAGCATCAGTAGTAGAATAGCATGAGTTCAGGACCACAGGCCTTCCCAAATGTGCACAGGACACAGTGAGTGCACACAGTGCCTACCTTCCTGAACATAACACATCAGTAAAATACACATTCACTTGACCACATCACAGAAGGAGACACAAGAGTGTGCTTCTTCTGCAATCCCAAAGTGCCTCATTACACACTGCAGCACTTCCAGAGCATGGCCTTGACTCTGAAATGTTTACACTGAGAGCCCACAGTTGTGTAGACAACTTACATTCACTTTCTTGTTCTTGAGTAGGGTTATCCGGCTGCTGTAGACATCCACGTGAACAGACTTGACGTAGGAGACCTTGGTGTTTGAGCCCCGGAACTCATTGGTTGCAGAGACGTTGAAGAAAGGCACGCTGCTGCCTTGGCCGCATACTTTGGCAAGCATGTATGTGCAATTGCCCATGAAGTGATGGACTCTATTGTCAAACGTGTCGTAGTGTGGGTCTCCAGAGGCGCTGCAGGTGACTTGGGCTGTAAGGAAGACATGCAGCAAAGACATACACTGTAAGCCAAACACATCTGTGCAAACTGATGGTCAGACGGAGGATCGGAATAAAAAATGGAAGATTTATTATGATAACATCATCATAACAGAATACAGTTTTGCTTAATAATGGTTTATATTTGCCTTTAGATCACAAGACCATAGAGATGAATTTGCTTTTTCATGTGGTTAGAAGCAACTCCTGATACACCCCTAAGGAACGCCTGATATCCCCTTAATATCCTTCAGTCTCTAAAATGTAAAGGTGGACTGACTTAGAGACATTGGTAAATCTTGACCAGTTGGTGTCTTTTTAGACAAGTGTCACCATGCTACAGACTTTCAGAAGCTTTTGTGAGCCTGGGTCGCCAACTTCATGTAGGGGCCCCTCTCTGGTTTCATGGCAGCACAAGCACCTTATTTAAAATCGAAATAATGCTTGAGGAAACATTTGGAAGGTGGTTCCAGTATATTGTGGTAACTGTAGGTCCCTGTCATTACTGGCCCCTTCATGTAACAAAATGAAAACAACCCCTATTTTTGTGATTTATAAATAACTTTGCAGGGCGCTGGGGGTGTGGACCAGAAGCAAGAAGTCCTGGGTGCTCATCATCTAGTGATGACCCGGAATCTGAGCTAGCAGAGTGGCAATAGTACCAGACATGTGACTGACTCTGCTCTCTGCCTACCCACCTCCAGAGTGCCTGGCTGCAGGGAGACAGCCTGACTGCTCTTGAGGCCAATGTAAAGCTTGGATTTACTACCAGTCATGTTTCTTAAGTCTGGTTATTTACCCCAAGTGAAGAGAATCATGTTCATTTATTCTTTAAGATGTTCTGTTCAGCTTCTCAGTGGGTTCGTGCCCAGAACCCTGAGCTCTGCGCACTAGCCAGAGCTCACTACCATTGATGCAGCTTATTGACGCGACTGGTGATTCGTGCCAAGCTGATGCAATGAGCACAATGGAATGCGGTGAGGCTAATACGTGGTCTTCACACCAAGAGACTAAGCTTAATTATTTGACCTTCCGTATATTAAATCGTTATGTGGTCAATAGAAAATAAAGGTCTGGTTAAAACTGAAACTTTTCTCAATTCTCCTTCTGCTTATCAGTCAAGATGTTAAACCCTTGAATAAATAAAAGGTTTTTTATATCAGAGTGCTTTAAGAGCTCATGATTTTAGCATACAAGGGAAGTGACGTTCAAGAAAACAAGCTCCCAGGTTCGCACCACTTGGCCAAGTTGAGTAGCTGCGACTGGATTGCAGATTTCCCCGCTTCCAGAGTCAATGTCCTAATGCACAGACCGGTGAGCAGAAGGCAGGCACACTCTAAAACAAGCTTTTGTTATTATTCTGTGACACCCAAAATGTAAAACAGTTGCCATGACTAAATCAGAAGGCACCAATAAAAAACCTGGGTAACTTGCAAATGTTAAGTATATTAATACGTACATGTGGGTGGAGGAAGGACTGTAGTTGTGCTTGTTCCTGGTCTGTTTCCTCCTGTTGTGCTTCTTGTGGTTGTGCTTGTTTCAGGCGTGCTTCTTGTGGTTGTGCTTGTCTCGGGTGTGCTTCTTGTGGTTGTGCTTGTTTCAGGCGTGCTTCTTGTGGTTGTGCTTGTCTCGGGTGTGCTTCTTGTGGTTGTGCTTGTTTCAGGCGTGCTTCTTGTGGTTGTGCTTCTCTCGGGTGTGCTTCTTGTGGTTTTGCTTGTTTCAGGTGTGCTTCTTGTGGTTGTGCTTGTCTCGGGTGTGCTTCTTGTGGTTGTGGTTGTCTCAGGTGTGCTTCTCATTGCGGTTCCTGTTTCGGGTGTGCTTGTTATTGATGTGCTTGTTTCAGGTGTGGTTCCTATTAATGTGCTTGTTCCGTCTGTGCTTCTTGTGGTTGTGCTTGCTTCAGGTGTGCTTCTTGTGGTTGTGCTTGCTTCAGGTGTGCTTCTTGTGGTTGTGCTTGTCTCAGGTGTGCTTCTCATTGCGGTTCCTGTTTCGGGTGTGCTTGTTATTGATGTGCTTGTTTCAGGTGTGGTTCCTATTAATGTGCTTGTTCCGTCTGTGCTTCTTGTGGTTGTGCTTGCTTCAGGTGTGCTTCTTGTGCTTGTGCTTGTCTCGGGGGTCCTTCTTGCGGTTGTGCTTGCTTCAGGTGTGCTTCTCATTGCTGTTCCTGTTTCGGGTGTGCTTGTTATTGATGTGCTTGTTCCGTCTGTGCTTCTTGTGGTTGTGCTTGCTTCAGGTGTGCTTCTTGTGGTTGTGCTTGTTTCAGGTGTGCTTCTCATTGCAGTTCCTGTTTCGGGTGTGCTTGTTATTGATGTGCTTGTTTCAGGTGTGGTTCCTATTAATGTGCTTGTTCCATCTGTGCTTCTTGTGGTTGTGCTTGGTTCAGGTGTGCTTCTTGTGGTTGTGCTTGCTTCAGGTGTGCTTCTCATTGCTGTTCCTGTTTCGGGTGTGCTGCTCACTGTTGACCTTGCTTCAGAAGTACTTCTTATTGTTGGGGGTGTAGGTGTGCTTACTATGGTCGTGCTTCCTATTGTTATGCTTGCTGATGTTCCAGAAGGAGTGGTGGTCCTTGGTGTGCTTGTTGTATGATCTAAGGCACAAAGCATTAAATCATAAAATGCCCTGTCTAAAAATACTTTGAGTGTATTTAAAAACAATATACAGAATGTACATAGATTACCGCATTAAGATGGTTAACTAGTGAAAAACAGGTTACTTCTTGAGAACCGTATCATATAAAGGTGTTTCCCTTGGTCACATTTCCTCCAATTGATTTTTTGATGCACTATTTACACAAGAATTGGCAAAGCCAATAGCTCTTGGGACTGAAACTTACGGATTTGCCAATGCTTTTGAGGATCAGTAATCTTTGAATGTCTTTGTAATGTTTTGAAAAATGTAATTTTAAGATGGCCACAGTAAATTCACATGTATTCATGGCAGCCATTTTTGTGTATTTATGTCTTAACAAATCCTGTTAAAAGTATGACGGTGCATTTACCCACCTCTGCAGTGGCCTTCCCTGAATGGGATTTGCTCAGATAATACAATCCCATTTCTAGGTGCCAGACACGTATGGGTGCACACGCAAATACGGCCATCTCAAAATGATCAAAGTCATTTCAAAATGGCCCAGTGCAGCGGGCACCAAAGAGTGGTGCAGCCAGAATACTTTTAAAAAAGAGGATAGGGCTGGAGCTGACAATGGGTGAGCTGTTGGGGTTGCAACACAAAGAGCAAGGGGTGGACGGTGGAAGTGAAGGGGGAAGCAGCAGACGCGGACAATGCCGGAAAACACATGCACTGCAACGGAGTGCTCAATGAAAAAGAAAAAGTAGTTCCTGAATGCAAGCGATGTCAGCTGTGGAAAGACATGAGTAAACCAATCACAACACTGTGATACGGATTACCGGTGAGCGGTTTCCAAATGATAAAAAACTGGGTATCCTTATATATATGGTGTAACACATCCAACACCAGAAAACACTTTTGCAATGTGGCTGATAGTGGCTGATGAAATATAATTGGGCTTTGGGGACTGGGGACCATTCCCACAAATGAACAATGGGGTAGAGACAGAGGGCCTCATTATCAACATGGCGGTTGAGACCGCCATGCTGGTGCGGCGGATATTACCGCCAACGGCATGTCGGTCTCGATCGCCACATAATGAACACATGGGGAACCACCACAGGCGGCCCTCCACCACCGCCAGGCTACCGCCACCAGGCAGCCTGAAGAATGCAGAATTGTTCATCCGACAGGGCAGCGCTGCAAGCAACGCTGCCCTACAGATAAATAACCTGTTTCCGCCAGCTATTCCCTGGTGGTTTCACCCGCCAGAAAAAGGCTGGCGGAAGGGGTGCTCTGAGGCCCCCATGCACAGCCACGTTGCGCAGGTCACTGCCCGATTTACTGAGGCAGTGACAACGGCTCCATATGGAGTCATCCGCAATGTCCAGGTGCAGCATTCTGCTGGGTCGGCTGGCGGCAACACTGTTTCTGCCCGCCGGCACCGCGGAATGTTGTTTATTCAGCGGGAGGGGTCTCAAGGGGGCTGGCAGTCTGTGTTCAGACCGCCAGCATGAACACGGTGGGGATTTCCACTGTGTTCATAATGACCCCCATTGATTGGTACATATGCATAGCATGTGTATCTGCAGCTACACATGCCATCGAACATACATATACGTATACAGGGAGTGCAGAATTATTAGGCAAGTTGTATTTTTGAGGATTAATTTTATTATTGAACAACAACCATGTTCTCAATGAACCCAAAAAACTCATTAATATCAAAGCTGAATATTTTTGGAAGTAGTTTTTAGTTTGTTTTTAGTTTTAGATATGTTAGGGGGATATCTGTGTGTGCAGGTGACTATTACTGTGCATAATTATTAGGCAACTTAACAAAAAAAAATATATACCCATTTCAATTATTTATTATTACCAGTGAAACCAATATAACATCTCAACATTCACAAATATACATTTCTGACATTCAAAAACAAAACAAAAACAAATCAGTGACCAATATAGCCACCTTTCTTTGCAAGGACACTCAAAAGCCTGCCATCCATGGATTCTGTCAGTGTTTTGATCTGTTCACCATCAACATTGCGTGAAGCAGCAACCACAGCCTCCCAGACACTGTTCAGAGAGGTGTACTGTTTTCCCTCCTTGTAAATCTCACATTTGATGATGGACCACAGGTTCTCAATGGGGTTCAGATCAGGTGAACAAGGAGGCCATGTCATTAGATTTCCTTCTTTTATACCCTTTTTTGCCAGCCACGCTGTGGAGTACTTGGACGCGTGTGATGGAGCATTGTCCTGCATGAAAATCATGTTTTTCTTGAAGGATGCAGACTTCTTCCTGTACCACTGCTTGAAGAAGGTGTCTTCCAGGAACTGGCAGTAGGACTGGGAGTTGAGCTTGACTCCATCCTCAACCCGAAAAGGCCCCACAAGCTCATCTTTGATGATACCAGCCCAAACCAGTACTCCACCTCCACCTTGCTGGCGTCTGAGTCGGACTGGAGCTCTCTGCCCTTTACCAATCCAGCCACGGGCCCATCCATCTGGCCCATCAAGACTCACTCTCATTTCATCAGTCCATAAAACCTTAGAAAAATCAGTCTTGAGATATTTCTTGGCCCAGTCTTGACGTTTCAGCTTGTGTGTCTTGTTCAGTGGTGGTCGTCTTTCAGCCTTTCTTACCTTGGCCATGTCTGTGAGTATTGCACACCTTGTGCTTTTGGGCACTCCAGTGATGTTGCAGCTCTGAAATATGGCCAAACTGGTGGCAAGTGGCATCGTGGCAGCTGCACGCTTGACTTTTCTCAGTTCATGGGCAGTTATTTTGCGCCTTGGTTTTTCCACACGCTTCTTGCGACCCTGTTGACTATTTTGAATGAAACGCTTGATTGTTCGATGATCACGCTTCAGAAGCTTTGCAATTTTAAGAGTGCTGCATCCCTCTGCAAGATATCTCACTATTTTTGACTTTTCTGAGCCTGTCAAGTCCTTCTTTTGACCCATTTTGCCAAAGGAAAGGAAGTTGCCTAATAATTATGCACACCTGATATAGGGTGTTGATGTCATTAGACCACACCCCTTCTCATTACAGAGATGCACATCACCTAATATGCTTAATTGGTAGTAGGCTTTCGAGCCTATACAGCTTGGAGTAAGACAACATGCATAAAGAGGATGATGTGGTCAAAATACTCATTTGCCTAATAATTCTGCACTCCCTGTATATATATATATATATATATATATATATATATATATATATACAAATAATCCCCTTCATTCAAGGATAACAAGGACACCTCCGAAGTGCTATAATTACGTATAACAATTTATTTGGAAAAAATGATTTACCCTCCAACGCGTTTCAGCCGTAGCCTTGGTCACGGATGGAGTGGGTGCATACTATACATGATTAAATAACTCACACAAAAAAAAAAACGGACATCAACACAAAACCCCATACTATTCCTCTGGCAGTGGCGCCCATCTTATCATCTATCGATCGTATTTAATAAACAGTGTTTAACCACAAATTCTTTCATAATTTCTCAAAAATGCCAAAAGATGCTTATAGGGCTCACTAAGTGCGTACGCATACTCAGGGAATCCCTACAGTACATTCATTACAGTGCTTAGGAATGCTCTGCAGTGTTTCTGAATCAAAACAGTGCTAATGGATACTTGCAGGGTCCATACAATGCAGAGACATGCTTGTGAGGGCAATGTTGTGCCTTGGCATGCTTATTGTGTTAGTATTCAAGGATCAATAGCTTCCATGGAGTCTTGCAGGGTGTGTACCATGGCTAGGAATGCTACCTGGGTCGAAGCAGTATCAAAGGATGTTCGCACAGTCCCCATAGTGCCTAGGCCTGCTTGAGAGATCACTACAGCTCCCAAGTGTGTTCACATGGTCTATCTGGCAATTCATTTCTTGCCTGTCTTTCATTGGACACACATCACAGAGTTTAGTACTTGGGTCATATGATTTTTGAATGCGGAAGCCGCAGTGAAGTGATCTCTCTCCTAAGATACTAAAGAGACCATACATTGTTCTATAGATCAAATAAAATCTCATAACATAAAAAGTATATATTACACCTCAATAGCATTAGTAAAATCATAATATTTTACCACAGACTGTCTCCTTCCGCCAGTCTCCCAGGTGTACTCCTGCCACTTGACAGGCTGACGCGTAGGACTCCAAGATTTGGCAGAGTTGCTCAAAGCTCCCATTGTTGGCACACAAGTCATAAACGCAGCTCTCAAAGTATGACTGTGGTGGTATATGCGCATGGCAGGGAATGAAGGGACCATTTCCTGTAGTTAAGATCTGGCACTGTTCTTTGTACACTTGCTCCAAAGACGGTGAGCACTCTATTGGCGGAAGTATTGTAGAACTGCAACTAATGGACAAATAAAGATGCATTGTCATTGTAATGCACAAGGGAATGTCCGGAAAAGGTTACAAATATTAGCCAATGAGCACATTTGGAAAAATGATGTCTATCTCTCACTTAACAAAGTAATTGTGTAGGTGGGACAATCCGTCCACCTATTAGAACAATCCTAAAGTGAATGAGCATTGGACACCACACAGGTCCCTTCTTAAGGAAGAGATCTTCATGAATGCCATGTCTCAAGCCTTACAAATCATTGTACTTCTTTTGTTTATCCAACATACATACCACATACACCGGCAAAATAAAATCACCGACATAACACCTCATCCAACTTCCTGTTTATAGTAACGTAAGTACATCCTACAAATTTATCTTAGGTTATTCAGAAAGGGCAGAGTATTCTCAAGTATCGTTTGTACTTTTTGTATGGAAAAGTTTGTACATTTCAAGAAGTTGTGAAGTTTAAACACTTTGCTACATGTGTGTGAAAATTGTAATTTTTGCACGACACTTGGTACATTGTAAATTTGTGAGAAGCTTTTTCCATACATTTCCACCACTGATGCCTTTAATTAGAATGAAAATCATCTCACAAAGTGGTGAAAATTATGTTGCAATATACAGAAACAATATTGCATATATGATGGCAAATCCATTCTGAGAAATTGTGCATGCTTTTCCTAGGTGCAAAATTCAGTAATGTCACAATTCGGTGCCAGTGTGAACCAACCTTGGACAAGCCTTGTCGCTAGTCATTTTGCATTCTAGGTTTGTCTCTGTATTTTGCAAATACTTAGTGTCATCTGAGACAGTACTCACTTCCATTCATCATCAGGCACCATCCAGCTGTTTCCAAAGTCATTTACGTCTTCAACCACAGTGCCACCAGGTTTCATGAAGTCATCCTGCTGGTTGTTATTGTAGGTCCCACACAATCCACACAACATGCCTTTGTGGTATTCCTTCACTTTCACAAAGAGCTCGTGGTCACCATTAAACTGAAGCTCGAGTCCAAAGTTTGTGGTCACCTTCACATAGGAGCCAGCAAGTGAGACGTTCACACCGGAAATACGAGTTGATGCACCGGCCAATATGTGATTAATCTAATAAGGAAATCAAAGTTTAAAATATTAAAATATTTGCATAGGGATGTCTTTGGAGCTTAAAACTGTTACATCAGTTGGTTTCAAGGAAGAGTTTTGAGTTGTTTCCTAAAATGTGGCAGTGACAATGTATTTTGTAGCTCAAAAGGAACAGAGCCCCAGACTGAGAAGGCCTGACCTGAAACAAGACAGTCTCTCATCCTGGTATTTTTTAAACATAGGACCATTAGGGTGATTGAGCAAGAAGATATCTTAGGAATGTGCCTAAAGTAACACACATTTACAAACCTCAGAGACCTGCCATAGCTGGAGCAGTGAACAATGCACAGGACTTTGAAAGAGAACCTGGGATAGACAAGTAACCACGGAACCCAATTGAGAATGAGAGCTGTTCAACTCAAAATGGCGCTTCCATCCCCATTCTACCTGCAAAGGTTTCTGAGTATTTGAAGACAATGAAAAATAGATTTTGTAGTCCTAAGATAGAGTGTAATGCAGCAGTCCATAGGATGATAAATGTAAATCACCATCTTCATAAGGTGAGATAGGTTCATTCCTGTGGTGTTTCCTATTTTGATACGTAGAAGATGAGAACAGTAAAACGACTGGAGAGGCAAACCTGCATTTACTCGGAAGCATATTTGCAACTTGTCATCATATTATTTGAAAGGTGGGCAGAGGCCACTGAATAGCTCCTTCAGTGAACATGACTGTGAGAATAAAGGGAGGAAAAAGACCTGTCTAGGACTCCAAAGCTAGTGGGGGCTGTCTGAAGCACACAGAGACTGCATGCTCTTCTAGGCTGAGTTTGACAGCCTGGACTTAACTCAATAAAGTGTGTTCCCAAGCTAATACAAAAGCCTCATTTATCAACCTCCGTTTTTTGAGAATGTCAATGACAAACACAGAGGACAGCTTACATAGAGATCATCCGAAACAAACAAAAGGACCATGTTTATTTTGGGTCAATGTCTAGTGTTAGGCAGATTGAGTAAGTCAGAGGCAACTGGAGAGCTACATAAGCTGAACTTTCATACTTTTAGATAGCCAAGAGACAGCTGCAGCACTTTAGTAATTGACTCAGATAACAGAGTAGAGAGACATGTTCTTGGGAAGAGATGTGTAGACTGATTCTTCAAGGCATGATACGAGACAGACATTCAATGAGTTGATGACTGCAGGCCTTGGTGGCTGATTGCAAAGTTAGGAAATTCTTCAGCTATAATGTCAGGGATATCAGTCTCAGGGACCCCAGGATATATGCGGGGCACTAGTGGTCTGACTCATTTCAGTAAAGAAGGACAACAAATCTGTGTATGGATGCACTGCCTGGAAGGCACAGTGTCACGCCGGAGGTATGGTGGAAAGGAGGTGGTTGCATTGCAGCTTTTCTAGTTAAGAAGAATTGACATTATAGATGATCAGATCTTTACTATTTCTAAGGTTGGGTCAGACCATTTGGGGAGGCTAGGCAGAATACTTGGAGCACAGAGGCCTGAGAAGATTTTAGATTGGCTGTAAAACTCAGGCCTTGTTTGAGAGTGGGAAGTCAATTTCGATATTTCACTTGTTTACAGAGATTGGTAGAAGTGGTTTTATTTACAGCAGGTAAAGCTAGAACTGTACCAGATGGGTTGGGGCATTTCGAGACACCTTTAATAGAAGTTAATACAGGTTTTGTGTCATTATCAGTGATGGGAGATACATGCAACATTTCTATGGAACTCATTCATTTTCTAGGAGCTTGAGTTACTCACAGAAAGCGTTGTCTAAACAGATAACAAAGTACTTTGCCGCACATTCCTTTCTTCAAACTTCAAGAAGAGTTGCTAGATTCCACAAATGTATGTGGAATAGAAGTTCAGGTTCAAGAGAAGGGTGGTTTGAAGCTCAATGTTGATAGGTCAGAGCAGAATAAAATTAGGCAGTGTATTGGTGATGTCCTGTTGGTAAGATCAGATGGTGTGGATTGGTGTCTTTGTGTTGGAAGGAGATAAGGACTTACATTTCAAGTGTGGAGATTTTAATCAGCGTGGAATTCGGTCATGCAGTCAAGCAGTTTTAAATCAACAGACACCTTGCTGAACTGCAATTTCATAAAGTTTTTAAAGGAAGCGGTGAAAAAATGACAAGTTTTGGAGAATAATTGGCTTGAAACATATTAGGTTTAACAATAATTGTATTGGTAAAAGTTATTTTGTAACATGGTAGCGAAGTTAATTGGATTTTTAATGTGTATAATTGTGGTTTTTACCCCTTATTATCACTTAAAAGAAAACTGAAATGGACTTTAGAAATATCAGGATTGGTGCTTGCAAAATTGTTGCTTAAGAATTATTTCCTTTTAGTATCCTTTTTGGAAATATGCTCGATTTGAGTAATTGTGATGTAGTAAGAGTTTAATTAATCAAACAATACATTACATTACTTTGTGTGAGATTTCTTAGAGTCAGAAACTGTAGCGTTGGGGTATTTCTCCCGAATGAAAGTGGCTAATGTTATGGTATGGAGCATTGGCAAGGAGTGTTGTTGATTTCTGGGACCAGTAAGCAAGTGTGACTTTGAGGCAAGACGTAGAAACAATAGCTAGACTGGTGCTTCAGTGACTTTAGGATTGAGGCACTTCTCAGTTAATTAAACAGAATAGGTGTAAATCACAATAACAACTCAATCCATTTTAGCAAGTCTATTGAAGCACTCAAATGAGTATCTCTGGGGTGATTAAACTGGGGAGTTTGTGTGGGAGGTGGTAAACAAGAGAAAGTTATCCATTATGAACTATTTGCCAGACTTAAAATCTAATACATGTGTCACGGGAATCCAGCTTGTTCACCCGGTACACCAGGGTTTTTACATTTGACTGACTAGCTTGTATATATTTTGACATTGGGCAGTGTTAGACTGCTAAACACACTCTCCTAGCATCTGTTCTACCAGTAAAACATTGTGTACCAAACACCAAATGAATTATCTGACTTTCTTTTTATTCATTCTTTTTATTGAGCTTATCAAAAGAGTCAGCCCATCACATAGAATTAATAAAGACATTGCCTTATATACGCCGATCTAATTAGCAAGTAACAGTCACATAAATCTGCACAACCTATATCAATCTCATGAAACACTTAAACCATTGAGTCTGTCAAAAATGTCCGGTGCCATCACCGACAGGCGTGCAGAGATAGTGACTATCTCAAAGACAAAGATTAAAACTAAAAAAACATCCATAGGGCTGTCTAACACTACCTATAACAAACAGAGAGAAGAGAAAAAGGTAGGATAAGAAAAGACGCAGGAGCAGTGCCAGCATCCATTCCAGCAAATCAGTCAGAGCACACGGAGATTTAAAGGAGGGTTCTAACCACGATGCGCGTGACGGGGTGCAGCTCCCCATCTACAATCTCACAGGTTGGTGTCAAAGAAAGAGAGTAATGGGGCCCAAATATCCCGAGGTCGGGATCCCTCAGGCATCAACTCCCAATAAAGCATTAGTTGTTCTTGGCAAAAAGAGGCATCACGCAACCACTCAGATCCTCTTGGGGATCGCCCACAACCCCAGCACATCGCAACTCTACGTTTAGCCAACATCGGCAGGAGGCCTACCAGCTTCCTATGGACCAACGGTATCTCCTCCACATATAGAAGCAGCACGAGCTTAAGGGTGAAGGGCAGAACCAGGCCGGTTATTCCCTCAATCGTATGCATCACCTCATTCCAGTAAGCGCACACCTCCGCACAGCTCCACGCAAGGTGAATAAAATCTGCATCAGAGGCACCACATCGTTCACAACAAGAATCCGCTAGCAGTCCCATGCCATGCAAACCACGGGGATTATAATACAATCGATGCAAGAATTTTAAATGAATAAGACGTAATCTATAATTGGGGGAGTGCACCCGCAAATGCGAGCAACATTTGCTCCACATCTCATCAGATATATCTACCACAATGTCCGCTTCCCACTACGCATTAGCAGTAGTTTCTGTTCCCTGCTTCTCACTTTGCAAGCAATTTTACAACTTAGTAATGAGCCTGCAAGGAGATTGCGCCCAATACAACAACTCCAGCGCCTGACACACCAACAGGGCCTCAAGAAGACCCGGGTAGCATGCACGAAGCATCCCGCCAATGCGCAGCACATATAGCCGATGTAACGCAGAGTCTCGTCCATCCCCCAGTGCTGTCTCCAACGCGATAAACCGCCCCTCCACAAACCAGTCTCCCAGATTAGTTAAATTCGATTCACAGAGGAATTTACGCAGTCGGACGTCGCGGTGCATCCGCTCATTCGTAACATCAAGTACCGACATCGAAGGGGCGTACGGCTCACGCCCACCGGTCCGGCACAGCAAAGCAGCCCAGGCCCGGGCCGTCCAGGCCACCGTATCCACTCCGCATGGCCTAGGACGAGACGGGTTCCTGATCAGCCGAGACAATCCGTCCGGCCACACCACTTCACTCTCAGGTGCAAGATGCGGTAAATATTGGATAGGGAGAATCCAGAAATGTGCAAAGTGAGCCTGTGCACAGTGATAATAAAGCTCCAAATCCAGAGCAGCAAGGCCACCCAATTCTTTGCAAAAAAACAGCCATAAGAATAAGAGGTAAATTCACAAACAAGTATAAAAATTTGGGAAGCACCACCATTATAGCAATCGCAATACGTCCAGTGAGTGAAAGCGCTAACGAATGCCAGGCCTCCACCTTGTCCTCCAGCTACGCCATTGCCCTTCCATAGTTTGCTGACCAGAGTGTCTCTACCTCTCCACTTAGCCAAATGTCCAGGTATCGCACCGGGCCATCAGCCCACCCAATAGGGTACCTGGAAGAAAAGCGCGGTGTTCCCACAGAAAGAGGCATCGCCACCGACTTAGACCAGTTATTTGTAATCCCGGAGAATGCACCAAACCGCACTATCTCATCAAGCAGGATATCAAGATGATCATGCGGCTCGCGAACATACAATGCAATATCATCTGCATACATGTATATCAATATAGGGCGCTGGCGAAATGCCAGTCCACGGTGGCTATGGTGTTGTCTCAGCCTCGCCGCAAGGGGCTCCATAGCAATCACAAAAAGCAACAGAGATAGAGTGTAACTCTGTCGAGTCCCCAAAGCCACCCGAAGGAACCAGAAACAATCCCATTTACACGCATCCGAGCAGTAGGCTCCGAGTACAGCAAGCGGATCGGTTGCACAAATCTAGCTCTCATCCCCACTCAGGCAAGTAGCGCGAACATATACTTCCATGCCATAGAATCGAAGGCCTTGGTAGCATCTAAAAACACCGCTCCTGCATTATCCTCAGCCTCAAGCGTACATGCGACAGCAAAGTACGTGCAAAGATTATATGCTGTCGACCATCCGGGAACAAACCCAGACTGGTCGGGCAGCACCAGCTTTGGGTGCAAAGGCTGCAATCTCGCCGCTATCATCTTGGCCAAGATTTTTTTATCGATATTAATCATAGAGAGTGGTCGATACGAGTCAAAGCTACACAGATCTTTGCCAGGCTTTAGGACAGTGACGATCAAGGCCTCTCGCAGGGAGGCGGGGAGAAACCCAGTCCCCAGAGATTCCACATAAACCTCCAAAAGGTGAGGTGCAAGAATGTCCGCATATTCTTTATAAAAAGGACGGAGTGAGACCGTCAAAGCCAGGAGACTTATCTCCTGGCAAACTACGATTCGTCATTTTGCCGTCTTCCACAGTGAAGGGGACGTCTAGGTAGGACTTATGCGAGTCATCAAACCAGAACAAGCTAATCTCGGAAAAGTAGTCCTGCACCGCCTCCGCGTCCAGAACAGGAGACTCCGCATACAATTCTGCAAAAAAGTCAGCAAAGACCCGCATGACACCACCCGCTCACCCGGCGCGCCGATCAGTTCGACAATATAGTTACTAGCCCATGGCCTTCGCAACATACTTGCAAGTGTGCGTCCTGACCTCTCACCTTCCCCGTATCTCCTTGCCTTGGCATGTTTCCCCAGGAAGCAGATCTCGCGCAGAGAGGTCTCCTCATATTGTGAGACAGTTCTTCGCAAAACTGCTAGCATATCCCGAGACCAGTCAACAATCAGGCGCCCTTCCAGTTCTACTATCTGCGCCTCCAGATCAGCCAAATCCCACCAAAGGTACTTCAGCACACCATGTTGTTCAGAGAGGCATACCCCACGGATTACCACCATGAACGCCTCCCACAAGGTACCAGCAGAACTCACCGACCCACAATTCTCATTGAAATAGTGAATAATGGGCTCACGAACTTCCTCCCAGAACACCTGATCTCGCAGTGCTCCATGCGTCAGACGCCACGCATACGCATGCCCAGGCCCTCCCGGCACTGCCAGCACTAACTTGACCAGCGAGTGATCTGACAGAGTGCAGGCCATGTGCTCAATCGAACGCTTCCAGAGTGCCACATCCCTCGTGCCCAACCAGCGATCAATACGAGACAAGCTATTATGAGCCTAATTAACACAGGTGCCCTCTCTAGCAGCCCCGTGCCTCGCCTGCCGTATATCCGCCAGGGCTCCCTCGGTCATTACAGACGACAGGACATTCTGCACTGTAGCCAGGCTCTCGAGGTCCAATCCAGGGTCCAGAATCACATTGAAGTCCCCTCCCCAAATCAAGGTTCCGCTTCCCAGCGACTCAATCAGCCGCCACACTTCTCTAAAAAATTCGGGGTCATCAGTATTAGGACCATAGATAGAAACAAGCCAGCAAGCTCTGTCTAACAACATTCCACTTATCATGACTTATCGGCCAGTGGGGTCCACAATTACTCTCTGAGTGCGCCACTGCAGTCCCTTCCGGAGCAGAATTGCAACCCCTCTCGCATAGCGCAAGTACACCGCTCCTTGACACTCTCCAATCCAGCCAGCCTTCAACCGATTCTGAGTCGTGGCCACCAAGTGGGTCTCCTGCAGCATGCATATATCAATCTCCTGCCGCTTCACATAAGCAGACAGTAGCTGCACCTTGTGCCCGTCATTCAGACCGCGACATTCCAAGTAAGACAGCGCACCGGTGTCACATTTCCACACACCATTGCATCTTCCAATCAAATATACCGCACCGCCACAGAGTGTCATTACAATCGCCCACCGCATATAAGCAGAAGAGTAAAGTGAGAGAAAAAAGAGCAAGAACAGTAAACCAGAACCAGGGCCCACCCTCCTCCCTCCCATGCAGACCCCCAATCGGGTCAAAGCAGAGAACCCACCCCCCACCAGAACTAGAATCCCAAATGCAGCAAAAGGGCTCATCCAAGGGGCTCGAGCCAGGCCATCCGTCCCACCTGCCCATACAAGATGGGGGGGAGGGTGGCAAAGGGCCCTTGAACAAATCAGAACAGCCGGAAGAAACAATTAACCCAGTATCAGTAACAGGGAGCCCCCATATAGACACCAGAAAGAGAGCTGAGATCACCACCCCACCATTCTAGTCATTGTCACTTAATGCATCTCTTTCAACTCCAGAGGCCTCCGGATCGCCCGATGTTGCCTTTTTAGGTACTATTTTGGCAAATTTGGCCGCCAATTTTGGGTCTGTTAAGAAATGCAATTTACCCCCATGTTGCACTCTCAGCTTTGCGGGATAGATAAGGGAATATCTTGCATCTGCCTGGATCAGAGTGCGGACGATTGGCAGGAAGGCCCTGCGCGCAGCCTGCACTCCCGGGATGTAATCAGGAAAAATACTCAATTCAGTGTTTTTGTAGATTACAGGTCGCAGCTCCCTCGCCAGTCTGAGAACAGTGTCTCTGTCGCAGTAATTCAACAGTCGAACAATGATAGGCCACGGAGAAGTGCCAGGCGGCCGTCGAGGACCCAACAACCTGTGAGCCCTCTCCACCAACAGTAGCCGGGAGAGTTCACCAGGGAAAAGGTCAGACAGCATGGACTCCACAAAATCTTCCATCCTTCCCATTGCCGTGGACTCCGGAAGGCCAACTATGCGAATGTTATTGCGGGGCGACCGCGCCTCCAGTCCTCATTCTTATTACGAATCACTTCCAATACGCGCTCCATACGCAGCAGATGTTCCCCATCGCCATGTCGCTGATCCTCCATCTCCGACGTGCGCGCCTCCAGCTGATCAAAACCGGGAATCATGATCATCCACCCTAGCCTTGATCCGGTCCAGCTGTTCCATCGGATGATCGAGCTTAGCATCAATACCAGCGAGGCTGTTCTTTAGGTAAAGAAACATAGCCTTGACTGAAGCGTCTGGAGCCCCCACCTCCGCAGACGTATCTTCCGAATGGGAACCAGGCCCTCCACCCTTCTTTCTACTCCTATCAAAGATGAGCTTCGCCTGTTTCTGCTCCGCCTTGCCCATCCTCGCCACAGTGAGGGCCAGCAGCTAGGGGCTTCAGCCGCAGTCTTCCCAGTGAGACTGCAGAAGATGAGAAAGACGCACAGCCAAGAAGTGTCCACGGCTCTCCCAATGCAGCAACACAGATCAGCAACACCAACTCCACAAGTCCCGGCCGGCCCCCAGGGAGCCCCCAGTCTTCCAGCCCAGGTCAACAGTCTCTTAGGAATTGTTATTCTCGGTGTGTCGACCTGTCGGAGATGATCCCCGGAGAGCCAGGGGCCAGCTCCCGTCCACTGGCCCCATCCAGCCGCGCGCCGCTAGTCTGGAAGTAACACATAGGGTAGGATTCCAGCGCCAAGCCCAAACCAAGCAGCTCCCACAGCGCCTCAAATGGCCCGCGGACTTACCCGACCACCGAGGGGCCCCTCAGCTGGGGAAGTCCACCGTACCACCTGCCCACTTCAGCAGCCGCCACTAAGCCACCGCTCCAAATGGCAGGGATCCGCCTAGTAGCTCCTCAGGCCCCCTGTGGCATCGCAATCAGTGGGAATCGGGGCACCCACCTCCGCACGGCACAGCCAGGCCCGTCTCCACCGTTAGGGATCGGATCCACCACCTAGGGCCCGAGCGGCACCCATGAGACGCCACAGCTGCCGCCAACCCGACCGCTGATCTGGCCTCAAGGGGCGAGCTCAACGCTCACCCCCTTCTGTCTGCCGTTTCTCCCAAAGCCGTAAGCACCACCCCAGAGGGCCCGTCAAGAAAACCAGCACGGCCCCAGGACAGAGCGAGCCGCGAGGTCACAGGATCCTCCCCGCCGTTGGCTCAGGGAGGTGCCGGAGTCACCGGGCCAGCCCTCTCCTGGAGGAAACGGCATGCTGCCTCAGGAGAGTTAGCAGGAAGGCTCCACACAAAAATATAGCGTCAAAAATGGTCGCTCCACAGGATAACTGCAAAATTAGGGCCCCAGCCAGCAGAGCCTCACAGAGTGAAGGTCATCTTGCTGGAGGACCCAGCCACGCCCCCGACTTATCTGACTTTTAATTATGCCCACAGTGAAAGTGAACAAATGGCACTAATGTCAACTACTCCACATGGGGTGCATTGTCAGTTTACACCACCCACGTGTGCAATTTTAAAGGCATCACAACAGTATCGGGTGCTAACTTGCAGGCTAAAAATGCTTTGCTACAGGGGATGCTTTTCTACCAGTAGGTAAGTGTGCCTCATAACATAGGTGCATAACGTAAAGAAGTGACAACTGTGTGTTGAGTCAAAATATCACCCAAAGTTCCTTGCTATGAGATTGACAAGACTGACAATGTGGTAAAGAGCATATTTGGGTATCATGCCCAAAGAATCAAGGGCAGGCTCCCAATTTGTGAACTTGCAGTATAAAGCACAATTCTACTTTATGAACAGAAAGATATCTGGCCAGTTTTAGCAGCCCAATCCATACTACTGGTGACTGCAGTTTGCTTTCCATTGGATCCGGAGTTCCTGGAATTCTGAGATCAACTGTAGGATTTGGGAAGAAGTTAATCAACTTCTGCAGTGTAAAGCTACAAAACAAAAGCAGGACATTTGTGGATTAATTTGTCCCACTTTGATGTTTTCCCAGCAATGTTAGAGCCATCTGTAGATTATAGAAACCAGGTATCTCACCTCATGGCACCCTGTCTGCCGTGGCTCCTAAACTTGCCCCACAATAGGATTTCAAATCCTAAAAAAGCAAGGGCCTCATTTATATTATTCTGAGTGCCCTGCACCGAAGGGATCTCAATAATTACTATGTGCCTGCTGGTAAGGCAAAGGTATTTCCGTTACTGTTGGATGTCAGGTTGGTCACCATGCTGAAATGGATTGAGGATTCCTTTTTGGTTTGTGGCAACAATGTCCACTGCACAGGATAGTTCCCACAAAGAAAAAGACAAATGTCCCTGATGCTTAGGGAGTTTTCTGTCTGTGTGCCAAGACCATTACAATACGTTCCTTTCAGTACCACCAGGCCTAACATGGCAGTCACCAGAAGAAATAAACTGATGGTTGTCGTTGGCCCTCAATATATCAGGGTTAGCACCAGTGTAACTTGCATTTCCAGGGCAGGCTGGGCATTCATCGATAGAAACCTGCAGTTACTTCATCTTTAGAATGGGTGTGGGAAACTTGAGGTTGGTGGATAGAACAATTTAATATAAAAAAATAAACCTAGTATTAGTTCAGAGCTCATGTTGTAATAGAAAATAGCACAATTATTATGCAGTTATAAAGGCAACAGTTGAATACGTTTATTTAAAAACAAAATGAAAATATGCTCACATAAACCAATCCGTTCTTCCTCAGGGCGATGTGATTGCCATTCACAATAAGTGCTACAGAGTTCAGGGCGGTCCAGCTTGGGCTGCCACGGTGTTCATTGCGGGTGGTAACACTGAACCTGGTGGAGGTGTTTCCGCAGGTCTCAGTTACAGTGTAGTTACAGGACCCTTGGAAGTGGTGAAGCGTTCCGTCAAATGTTCTATAGTGGGGGTCACCGTAGATGTGGCACGTGGCGGTGCTTGCTAGATGACAACCCCAGTAGCCATTTTGAATCTTACAGATTTCATCACTCGTGCAGGAGACTGCAGAGCACTGCGTAATGTTATTCCCCTTACACTCGCACCTGCTCTCACAATTCTCCTCCATGAAGCTCTGTCCTTTCTGCAAGAGAAGCAAATTAATCAAATCAACAGAATAGTCACCATGGGTATAGAAACACATTGTGACCACTGGACATTGCACTCACATTATAGTACTGCTCATGGTACCAGCAGCCACAGTCAGACGCAGCAACACAGGATGCCCCACTCAGAACGAAGCCTTCATCACACTCGCAACCCTCAACACAAGGCTTGGAGCAGTTCCGAAGGAACGGGTCGAGGCACGTAGCAGGGCAAGCAGTCATACAAGCATTATAGTGGCTGTGCGCATCACAGGGGAAAGCTGCAAGAAAACAATAACACAGATTACTCCATGGTATCACCAAATATCTTCAAAGAAGGGAACATTAAAAGCATATTCTGATTCTTGGTATTTGTTATTAGAAGTTAATATTCTAGTCTCCAGTCACCGCACTACCTTTTGCTGCTCTTCTATTGTGGATATTGTCAGTCAGGTTGTACCACGTGTGATTTCACCATTGCATGATTTTGTTCAGCATGAATTTTTGAAGCTGTGGTTCTGATACATCAGTGTCTACTTCGCGGCATTAAACTTGAGATAGATTCAAACAAAGAAAACGTGTTTGATGCCTGAATGCCATACATTATGTGAGACCTGCACCACATGATACTCATTGGTTGGCTTCCTTTTGAGAACACCAATAATAAACCAAAAGCCGTCTAGGTGCTGTAGGAGCAGAAACACATACACACTGAGATACTGAGTTGATCCACAAACTTCTCTATCCTGAGGAGTCTTTTAGGAGACATTGAGGCATTATGAGGGGACTTATTTGCATTATACCCTTCAGTATATTATTCCATTCTCTGCAATATCCCTCTCACCTCCTTCTAAAATCTTGCTACCGCACACTTAAATGAAGTACTCAAGCAAAGAGATTTTCTCTTGCAGATCATCTTACTTTAAGCACAGCAGCCCACGGACTCAAATCAGACCTCAACAACCATCTAGTAAAGACCCCCCATCTGGCTCTTGAATTCCAGGACAACCTGCGGGAGGACAAATGACTTCCAGGCTTATTGATGGCCTCTGCATGGCTTGAAAGACACACCACTAAGATGTGTTGTTGAAGAAACAACAAAATCATTCTTTGACCACCAATATAAAAACAGACATTCAACACATTCCTGATGAAAGAGCTCATGTACACAGAATCAACATGATTCCTGCGTTCCCCTCACCCCCACTCCTTTTGGCCTACGCAGGTATCTCAGGTGCTACACAGGAATCCACTGGTTGGGTTTGGTTCAAATTACTTTTGTAAATATATACCTAAATAAAAAGAGAAATGCATTATAAGTTGACTGAGGTTTGTATTTTACCCTCCAACAAGATACTTACCACAGAAAGTGGAGTTTCGCCAGGGGGGGATAGGGACTCCTGCATGCTGGCAAGCATCAGCATAGGCCTGCAGCGCCATACACAATGTCAAGTTATCACCATCCAAATGACACAGATCATAGACACAGCTCTCCACGTAGTTATCAGGATTGATCACTGAGTTACACAATGCAAAAGGCCCGTTTTGGTTTTTAATCTCTTCACATAGGCGCCTGTACTGTTCTTCTTTCTCAGGTTTGCAGTCAGGACCAGGAGTGGGGGGAATCTGTGTTGAGTTAGGTGGACCACAGTTGGGATCATTATCAGGGACCTGCCAGCTGTTTCCAAGCTGGTTGGTGCTCTGAGCTTGTTGTCCATTGGGCATCATGTAGTCGTCCTGTCTCAGGTTGTTGAAGTTTCCACACATGCCACAAGTCTTGTTGAAGTAAGTGGTGGGGACCTTCACCTCCACAGTGTGATCAGTGTCATACATAACGGTGAGATGGAAATCTGTCTCTACAATGATGTATCGCCCACTCCTCTCTATTGTCACTGAACCTTCAGCCAAAGTGACGGGCAAGGTTTTCCATACTGAGTTCACCTGGGAATGGGAAGAAAAGGGGTACATCTAATGAGAACTACTGTTAAGGTATGTGTGATCTCGTCCAACTCAGTCTAAAAATAGTCCACTTAGCGTCAATGACAATTAGAGAGTGTTTTGGGGTATTTCATACACACACAGTGCTAACACAGTAAATGCAATAGAAGGGAAAAGTATGATAAACATATCTAAATTACAAAAGAAAGAAAATACAATTTAGATACATAACTAATACTCAATGAATACATAAAATAGATTAATTCTCAACTAGTCCAAAAGGAACAATGAGAAAGAAGGCTCTCATGTCCAATTGAATTCCTTTTTTTTTTTTTTGGCTTTGCAGAAAGTTCACACATCTCAAATGACCCAAATATAAAAAAAAGTGTTAACACTGTGAATCCAGCATGTCAGATGTACTCAAGACCAATAAAAGCAAACTTTGAGTAAAGTTCTATTTGATCCCAGGTTTGGTGAAAATATTTTCAGCGCTTTGAACCTGAAGGTGCAAGGTTTCCCTTTGGAAGTAAATGGGAAAACACAACAAACCCCCCCCCCCAAACGTTCCCCTTTAAGTTATTTTCCACTATTCTATTCTTAAGGTCTTCTATACTGCATGGCTTCCCGCACGCCTCCGAGCACTGCCATAGACACTGTCGGTGGTCGAAATAGTGCTGACGAGGGGATTCAGGCACCAAAAAGCCAGGACTTCAAAGCCTTGAATAAAGGGAGCTCACATTCTAGATGATGCCATTCAAGGGGTAGAGAGTTCCAAAGTCTGAGGACCAGAAAAGAAGTGGATCAGCCACCCCAGCAGGAGCTACGAATCCTGGGGACCTTTAGAAGATGGGATGACGAAGATTGAAGGGCTCTCCCCGGAAGATACGGGGAGGCTAAAGATCTTAACGGAGAGGGCCCCTTATTATTGATTACTCTATGCATGATGCAGTGGGACTAAAGCTACACTCTGCATTCCATAGGAAGCCAGTGTAAGTCTCTCAAAGCCTTGGTGGCCGAATGATGATTAGGAATGTTCATCAGGATATATGCTGTAGCATTCTACAAAGCCTGCTGCCTCCCGACAACATAACAGGTTAAGCCTAAGAACAGGGCATTCCAATAGCCAAGACAGGTTAGCACAAGCACGAGAACCATCATGCTTCTGGCCGTAAAGGGAAAGAGGTAAAAAAACTTTCTACAGCAATCTCAAGATAACATAGTGGCTGGCAACAAGTTTTTCGGCTTGAAGATCCATAGTACGGCCAGAATCAA